>NW_005871090.1:4267306-4322871 GCF_000147115.1 Myotis lucifugus | reverse complement strand
GAGTTTCACCAATGATTCCCAAATGTATTATCTCCAGCAAAAATTTCTTCTTGAGCTTTACTCTTATACATCTACCAAACACTGAATCTCAACTTGAAGAAGTTGGTATTATGTACTCATTAAAAGGCAACTGGAGCCAGATCACCTGAATTCAAATCCTAGGTTCCCCTTATTGACTATGTGAGCTTTGACAAGTTTCTCAAAGTCTCTGTACCTTGTTTGTTTGTTTGTTTTTAAAACTGTTATATGGGGATGATAATATAGTATGTGCCTTATAAGACTGACGTGAGGAATAAATGAATTAAAACATATAGAGGACTTAGAAGAGTACCTAGCACAGGTAAATGTGGTAGAGATGCTAACTAATACAATTTCCTCTCTCTTGGTTCATAGAAACTATATTTCCCAGTCTCCCCTAAAGTAGTTAGGACATGTGACTGCATTCTGACTGGGTTATGGGATAAAAATTATGCATGCCACTTCCAGCCCTGAACAGCACATCCCCTATGCGTTCATTTATATTTTCTCTTTCCTTTCTGGGGTGATCTCAGAAGCATCATCTAAAGAAGGACATTCTCTTGAATTTTTTTTCCAATCCTCACTTGAGGATATGTTTCTATTGATTTTAGACAGAGAGGAAGGGAGAGAGAGAAACATCAATGTGAGAGAGAAACATCAATCTATTGCTTCCCATACTCCCATACATGCCTCAACTAGTGATCAACCATACAACCTGAGTATGTGCCCTGACCAGGAATCAAACCTGTGACCCTTCAGTGCTCTGGAGATGCTATAACAACTTAGCATTAGTGTCCAGGGCTAGCTTCAATTTCTGAGTCACTACTTGGAGGAGTATCTCAGGGAACCTAAGGAGCACTACATCAGGCTATGATATAAATAAGAAACTCTTATTGTGTTAAGGCATTAATATTTAGAGGGTATTATTTTCAGCATTTAGTATTAATAACTCTGACAAAATATTATGTAATGTATTGAAGCACCTTAAATATACTATATACCACAATGAACTCATGAACTTCCCTCCACACTTAGACCTCTTCCAGTGTTGCATATCTCGTTGAATGACTTCATCACCCATTCAGTTGAGCAATCTGGAAACCTAAATGCCATCCTTAGTTCCTTTTATAACTTCAGTATCATTTTTTAAAAATATATGTTTTTATTGATTTCAGAGAGAAGAAAGGAGAGGGAAAGAGAGATAGAAACATCAATGATGAGAGAGAATCATCAATCAGCTACCTCCCACATGCTCCCAAGCCCAAATGGGGATCCAGCCCAAAACCCAGGCATGTGACCTAACTGGGAATCAAACTGTGACCTCCTGGTTCATGGGTTAACACCCAACCACTGAGCGATACCACCCAAACACTTCAGTATCATTTTAAATGAATTGCTATACCTTCTCAATTTTTTCTCCTATATAACTTAAGACTTCTTTCCAATAGCACTTCAGTAAGCTCAGTCTGAATTCAAGTGAACTACTGCAAAATACTTCTTAACTGGATCCCTTGTTCACCCTTGCTCCTCTTCTGTCCATTCTCTACCCCACATCTAGAGTTATCTTGTTAAATACGATCATATCTCATTGTTGTAAGTCATTCAATGACATTCTGGTGGTCTTTGCTATGGACTGAATTGTGTTCCCTCCAAATTTATATGTCAGAGCCCTAGTTCCCAATATGATTATATCAGGAGATAGGGTCTTTAGGGGGTAATTAAGGTTAAATAAGGCCATAAAGATTGGACCCTAATTCACTAGGACTATAGCCTTATTTTTTTAAAGGAAGAGATCTTTCTCTATCTTCCTTCCTCAGACCCCCTTGATGTGAAGATACAGTGAGAGGTGGTCATCTGCAAGCCGGGAGAGAGCCTTCACCAGAACCAGACCAGCCTCCAAAACTGTAAGAAAATTAATTTCTGTCATTTAAGCCACCCAGTCTATGGCATTTCGTTATGGCAGCCTGATTCGATTAATATAGTCTAATTATAAAAATGAAATCATTAAGAATTAAGTGAACATCCCTACCAATTCTGCTTTATCTTATACCTCCCAGTCTCTAGTTCAAATCATAGCAACCCTAAGAGCTTTTCATTTTCTTGAATACATCTGATGCTTACCACATGGCCTTTTCACATGTTTTTTGCTATACTTGGGGCATGATTTATTTAGTTGCCCCATTCTCATACTTCACAGTTCAACTTAACATCACGTTCTGACAGTACCTGTCTTGACTCTGATCCCACCTGACTTCTACCCACAGTATCCCCTCATATGCCTTCAGTGCTCATTTATTTACCTATAAAGTAATTTCTATGGCTTGTTATTATGCATTTATTTTTGTGATTATTTTGTTAATATTTATCTTTCATTCTGGACTTACAAACTCTCTCAGGTTAGAAAATATGTCTTCTTGTTCACCATCCACAGAGAATGGCACAATGCCTGGCACATACTGGACTTTCAGAAAATATTTATTGAATGAATAAGATAATGAATGAGAGTTAAATAAGGAGCAATTAAGAGATGTTGGTGCCCAGCTGGCATGACTCAGTGGTTGAGTATCGACCTATGAACCAGGAGGTCATGATTCAATTCCCAGTCAGGGCATATGCCCTGGTTGTAGGCTTGATCCCCAGTGTGGAGTGTGCAGGAGGAGGCCAATCAATGATTCTCATCATTGATGGTTCTCTCTCTCCCTCTCCCTTCCTCCCTGCAATCAATAAAAATATATTTTTTAAAAAGAGAGATATTAGCAAAACTAAGGAAGAACACATGAGATTGAATGGGATTACTGTGAGGAGGCCCTAATTTTAATGTAAAGACTAAGAGGAACTAAGAACTGAAATTAATGGACACCTGAAAGAGAATTACCATTCATATTTAGCATATAATAAGTATGCAATACATGAATGAAGGATGAATGAGTGATAGAAGAAGAATAAATAATGTTCAAGAGTATAGAAAATAATTGAAATTCAGTTTTAGAGAAACCAATAATATATTTTCAAAAAGATGTTTGTGGTAGGAAAGGTCAGATGTTTTATGAAGATCAGAAGAATGAAAACTGAGAAAAGATAATTAATTGGACTTAGAATCTATGTAAATTAGCAGAAATAAAAGCAAGTAGTTAAACAATAAGTAGGAGGCAACAAGCCAGAAGCAGTGATTATGGACTATCTTTTTGAATGTTTAGAAGCTAAAGGATAAGTTGAGGAGATAGTAGTTGAAAGGATACCAGAGTCAAAGGAAATTTTTTCTAGGAGAGGTGGAATGAAGAATTTTTAAATTAAGAAGAAGGATGGTCAAGAAAATCAGCCAGAAGCTGAGGGGTCATTACTGTTGAATAACAAAGGTCCAGGAAAGAGAGGTTGCCAAGAAGAAAATACACGTGGATGATGAATTCAGATAGTTATTAGAGACCACTGTGACCATGATGAGGACATTACCTGTCTATATGGGCACATAGAAGAAAATAAATAGTACAAATAGCCTGCCTTAATAGATGGTGTCTGCGAGAAACCTGCCAGGACAAAATCTCTCAGCACTGTTGTTTGGTTTTCATCCATTTGACCTGGCTCCATCTAGGTCAAAGAAATTAAACAAGGGACATTAGTAATAAAAAATGGATGAGATTTTTAAAAATGAAGAAGGTTGGTAACAAAAAGATTGAAACAGAGAGAGAGAGGACAAATGGTCAATAGACTCCCAGAAGAAGTAGATGTGTATAGAAGGAAAAGTGAGAGTAGGAAGCTTGGGCTTAGAATATAGGAAGGGCATATTTTGGGATAAATTATAAAAAGAATGAATAGATGGAGATTCCCAGTGATTCCACATTTGGTAATATGTCCAATGAAACCCAAAATACTCAAAATAATACATGCCCCCTATGTTCGTTGAGCATTATGCTAAGTGAAATAAGCCAGTCAGAGAGAAATACAATATGATATCATTCATATGTGGAATCTAATGAACAAACTGAACTAACCAGCAAAATAAAAATAAATCTATAGAGAGAAGCTGACAGCTATTGGGAGGGTTGATGGCTGGGTGGTGTTGGTGAAGGGATTGAGCCAAAAAGAGAAAAAGAAAAAACTCATGGAAAGAAATTTCAAATAAAAAGGAAGTTGAGGAAAGATAGGTCAAATGACCTCAAGTTCAGTAAAAGTAGGAGGCAAATCATCTGCTGGACAATGCTGAAAATTCTGGATCCAAATGGGAACTGAAAAAATATTATTTGGAGAATGTTTAATGGATGATATTTAAAACTTTAAACAAATTATATTTAGGCAATTTTTTAAAGTACAGAAGTTAGGAAAAGTTCCATTTTGAAGTCCGTTGGTGAAAGGAAAAGACCGGTAGCTTGAACAGTGCTCCCCAAGATTTCCAGAACCTAATCTCTGGAACCTGTGAATGTTACTTCATTTGGCGAAAATCACGTCTCACTTTGCAGATGTGATTGAGGATCTTAAGATGGGGAGATTACCCTTTATTATCTTGGTGGGCCCTGAACATTAAGTGTCCTTATCAGAGGGAGACAAAGGGATGTTAGACTACAAAAGAGGAGAAGGCAGAGTGATGCCTGAGCAGAGATTAGAATGAAGTAGGCATAAATTGAGGAATGTGGGCAGCCACTGAAATCTGGGAGCTACCAGGCAAGGAAGGATTCTCCCCCAGAGCCTCCAGAAGGAACTAGACCTGACCTTGATTTTAGTCCTATAAGAATCCTCTTGGACTTCTGACTTCCAAAACCAGGAGAGAATACATTTCTGTTATTTTAACCCACTATATTGGTGGTAATTTGTCAAGACAACAATGGGAAACTAATAAAGGGAAAAAACCTGTAAATTCAAGACAATATATGTAAGAGTTTCCGAAGTAATTACCTGGACACACTGTAAAAGTTGAATATATTTTAGGCATAACTTCTCAACTGCCTCAATTTCTTGGTTTATCTTTAATATTACTGTCCTTTTGCCTAAATATTCATTTTAGTTTCTGGTCCTACCTTGAGAGCACTCATGAAATGCTCATGAAATGCCCATATTGTTTAAGATAGTAAAGAAAGTATTTTAAAATTCCTTTTAATGAAAGACTATTTTAAAAAATCATAGATGACGTGGATATATGTATTTGCTTTTGTCCCAGTGAAAGCTCAGGAGTTCCTTACTTGAAGAGAGAATAAATGATGTTTTCATCCAGATGGAGACCAAAGACTTGTTCCATATGTTTCTTGTCTACCTTAGCCTTGAGATATTAAAGTAAAATGTCAGGTCAGCTCATGTACTTAATTGTTTTCACATAAATGCAGCTGGCACCTCTTAAGGTAACATAAAATAAGCCAGTCGGAGAAAGATAAATATCACTCATTTGTGGAATATAATGAACAACATAAACTGATGAACAAAAATAGATCCAGAGACATAGAAGCATAGAACAGACTGTCAAACTTCAGAGGGAAAGTGGGGGGAGGGGTAAGAGATCAACCAAAGGACTTGTATGCATGCATATAAGCATAACCAATGGACACAGACACTAGGTGGCTGAGGGCATGTGCTGGGGGGTGGGGTGGCCAGGGAGAGGTCAATGGGAGATAAAGGAGATATATGTAATACTATATGTAATACTTTAAACAATAAAGAATTTTTTAAAAAAGTTTCAGCAACTCTGAACATTAATATTAGTGTGGACAAATTGGACTTATTCACCTTCCTTCAGTTTCAAAGAGTAACTGTCTATTTCAAGCCTACCCCTTACCTCCTGCCAAAGGAGTAGCAAACTAGATATGATTCCTTCCCACAGCCTGCTCTTCCAGCACCTGCCTTTATTCCTGGTTGAAAGAAACTTCCTGGCAGCTCATTGGCCAAAGAGTAAAGAAATGGTTGCTTAGCAACCAAGTCCTGACACCACCACCACCCATCCCCCCCACACACCAAAACTGTAAAGAAGCTGTAGGCCAGCCACATAGTTCTGCTTGTGTTACAGTGAGGAGGAGCTGCTTAGAAGATGAAGCTCTTGTCCCTATTAATAGAGATATTAATAATTCTTGGGGTCACAATTAAAAGTAAGTTTTTCTGTCCTTTTTAGTCTATGTGAGGCTCTTTTCCTTTAACAGTACTAAGGTTATTTAAATCAGAAGTAACCTCACTGTTTGCCCAATTAACACCATTTTTTAATATTCAGTAATGGTTGATAGTAATTATACTCTCATTTAGGATAATACTTGAGAAGGACATTTGTGTGAGTGTGTGTGTGTATCAGAGTTAGAAGAGAGAGAGAGAGAGAGAGAGAGCGAGAGAGAGAGAGAGAGAGAGAGTTGGGAGAACAGATTGAGCAAGTGTATGAGGAAAGCATTAAAGTCATTGTTATAGTACAGGGATATTTGTAATCGTTAAGTTTTATTAAATCTAAAATACCATGAAGATCTAGTTCCAGGACTGTAAAGGACAAATAAAGGACTCAAAGGGTGGTAAATTGTAATAAATTTATATTCATATAATCTTTTTGGATTTTTTTACAATAGTAACTCTACTTTCCATGTTTCCTAACTAGTTATTGTCTTGCAATGGAAATTATTTTTCAATCTTGTTTCTGAGGCCATTTATTGGAATAACTTTTACCCAATCCTCAGATAAATTAATCACCATGAATTCAATTTAAGAAATATTTGCATTTAACCCAGGAAATAAAGGTTGGTATAATCCAAAAATTCATTAATGTAACACACCACATCAATAGAATAAAGGACAAAGACTACATGATCATCTCAATTGATGCAGAAAAAGGCTTTTGATAAAATTCAGCGCCCCTTTGTTTAAACAAATAACACATAATAGACTGGGAATAGAAACTTCCTCAAACCTTATAAAGGGCATCCTCAAAAAACCACACCTAATATATTTAATGGTAAGAGATGAATGCTTTCCTCCTAAGATCAGGAATAAAACAAGTATGTCCACTCTTGACATTTCTATTTAACATTGGACTAGAGGTTCTAGCCAAGGCAATTAGATAAGAAATATAAATAAAAACCATCAATTGAAAAGAAAGAAGTAAACCTATCTCTATTCTCTAATGATATGATCTTATATTTAAAAATCCCAAGGAATCCACTAAAAAACTATAAAAACTAATAAGTTCAGCAGAGTCACAAGATAAAAGATCAATATATAAAAATTCATTTCTATATGATCTCAATGAACAAAACAAAAATGAAATTAACAATTCTATGTATAATAGCATCAAAAAGAATAATGTACTTAGGAATAACTTTAACAAAAGAAATGCAAAGTTCATACAATAATGACTGCAAAATTGTTCAAAGAAGTTAAAACCCTTGCCCTAACAGGATTAGCTCAGTGGATAGAGCATCGGCTGCGGACTGAAGGATTCCCAGGTTCGATTCTGGTCAAGGGCATGTACCTTGGTTGCGGGCACATTCCCAGCAGGGGGTGTGCAGGAAGCAGCTGATCGATGTTTCTCTCTCATTGATGTTTCTAACTCTCTATCCCTCTCCCTTCCTCTCTGTAAAAAATCAATAAAAATATTTTTTTTAAAAAAAGAAGTTAAAACCCCAATAAATGAAAATACTTCCAATGTTCATGGGTTGAAAAACTTAATATTCTCAATATGGTAATATTCTCCAAATGGATCTACAGATTTGATACATCCCTATCAAAATCCCAGTTGACTTCTTTGCAGATATTAACAAAATTGCAGGAAAATTCTTATGAAAATGAGTGTTTTCCAATTTCAAAACTTACTACAAAGGTACAATAATCAAGACAGTGTAGAGTTTGCATGAGGATATACATGTAGATCAGTGGAATATCATTGAGAGTTCAGAAACAAACCCTCACATTTATGATCAGTTGATTTTCTAGCAAGGATGCCAAGACAACTCAGTGGGAAAGGGAAAGAATAATCTCTTCAACAAAATAATGAGGACACCAGGAGAGCCAAGTGCAAAAGAATGAATTTGGATGCAAACCTCACACCATGTGCACAAATTAATTCAAATGGGTCAAAGATCTAAATATACTTGCTAAAGCTTGAAAAACTCTTAGAAGAAAACATAGGCATAAATCTTTGTATCCTTGGATTACATGTGCTACCAAAGAACAAGCAAAAAAAAAAAAAGAAAGAAAAAATAGATAAACTGGATATCATCAAAATTAAATGCTTTTATGCTTCAAAGAACATTATCAAGAAACTGAAAAGATGACCCACTGAATGGGAGAAAATTTTTGCAAATCATATATCCCATAGGGTTTAATATTCAGAATATATAAATAACCCTTATAACTCATCAAAAAAAATGACAACCCAATTTTTTAAATGTGCAAGGGAACTGGACAGATATTTATTCAAAGAAGATATACAAGTGACTATCAAATGCATGAAAAGATACTCAAAATCATTGGTCATTTTAAAAATGAGAGTCAACACCACAATGAGATACCACATCACACCCATTAGATGGGTATAATTTAAAAAGTGGAAAATAACAAGCATTGGCAAGGATATGGAGAAATAGGAATGCTCATACATTGCTAATAAGAATGTAAAATGATACAGCCACTGTAGAAACAGTTTGGCAGTTCCTCAAAATGTTGACATAGGATAATCATATGACCCATCAATTCCACTGCTATGTATAAACCCAAGAGAAATGAAAGCATATGTTCAAACAGAAAACATGTACACAGATGTTTATTTAAAAAAACACACACATTAGAGGCCCAATGCACGAAATTCATGCAAGGGGCTCGGCCCCCACCCACCGCAGAGGCCGCCTCTGCCTCGGCCCCCGCCACGGCAGCTTTGGAAGGCTGTCAGGTCCAATTAGCATATTATGCTTTTATTATTATTGATTATTCATTAGGGTTTAAAGGTTTAAGCAACCTAAATGTTCATCAATGAATGAGTGGGTAAACAAATTGTGGTATATATGTGCAATGGGATATTATTCAGCCATAAAAAGGAACAAAGTACTGATACATACTACAAGTTGGATGGACCTCAAGAACATTATAAGTGAAAGAAGCCAGATACAAAAGACCACATCCATAGAGAAGGAAAGCAGCTTAGTGCTTATCAAGGGTTGGAGAGAGGGGAATGGGGAGTTATTTAATGAGTACAGAGTATACTTCTGGGATAATGAAAAAGTTTTCAAACTAGAGAGAGATTGTGGTTGTACAACATTGTTAATGCACTAAATGTCACTTAATTGTGCACTTTGGAATGGTTAATTATATGCTATGAATTTCACCTTATTTTTGTAAAAAATGGTGCAATACTTTGGAAAATAACCTGACAGTTTCTCAAAAGATTAAACATAGAATTACTGGGTGATCCAGAAATTCCACTGCTAGGTATATACCCAGGAAAATTGAAAACCTATTTTCATACAAAAACTTGTACACAAATGGCAGCCTTATAGGTAGTAGCCAGAAAGAAAGAGAAAACCAAATGTATACCAACTGATGAATGGATAATAAAATTTGGTATATCTGTGCAATGGAATATTAGCAAAAAAAGAAACAGAGTACAATGGATGAGCATTAAAAACACTATACTGAGAAAAAACTGCACATAAAAAGCCATATATTGTATGATTTCATGTATATGAAATATTCTGGATAAGCAAATCCAGAAGATAAAAATTTAATTACTGGTTACCTAGGACTCAGAGGTATAGGGGAATTGAGGAGATGATGACTAAGGGATTTCTTTGAAGGTAATGAAAATTTTCTAAAGTTGTGGTGATGATTGCACAAATTTGTGAATAACCTAAAAGTCATTGAGTTGTAGGGTTAAAAGACATATTTAATAAAAGTTATGTGCCAATGTATATTGGAGATACAAGGCCATCTAAGACATAGTCCTTATCCTCAAGTAGTTTAGAGTTTAGATGAGAAAAACAGGTAAACAAGATTTATTAATTGTAAGGTTTTGTAGATATTATTAAAATAGAAGTATTGAGGTATTATAGGGCACAAATGAGGGAGTGAACAATTGATCAGAAAGACTTCATAAAAGAAATGGCATAAGTTGAATCTTGAAAGATTGGTGTTCACCAAGCAGAGAAAGGAGAACAAGAACATTTCAAACCGGATAAAGGTAACAAAGACACAGGACAAAAAAAGCATGATCTATAAATAAGCATATCAGTTTGCTGTGGCATAGGATATAAAAACACAGCAATTAATGAGGCTGGAGTGGTAGGCAGAGACAGGCTATGAAGTTTGGACTTTATCCTGTGAGCAATGGGGAGTTGTTTAAGGGTTCACTCATTGAAGAACATTAATAGAATTATGCTTTGATTTTGGCAGTAAAGAGGTGGACGGACTCTAGTTGTGTAACTCTGGTGACTATTGAATAGCCCAAATAAGAACAATGAGGACTTAAATTATAGCAATAGCAGTGAGGACTGAGAGGAGTAGATGGATAACAAGGCTAGAGAGAATCGTGTCATTAGAGTCCAGGGTCAGATTGTACCAAGAAGATTGGAATGGCCAGTAGTGCCAAATGCCAGAGAGAATGGGGAGGTAAGGGCCAACAAATGAGCACTGGATTTAATACCTGGAGAATCTACATTTCCAGGACAGTTGTATTGGAGGAGCAGGAACAGAGCCTCATTTCAATTCATAGGAGTGAACAGGAGAGGAAAAAGTAGAGACAGTGATGATGATTACAGAGCTCTTCTTGGAATATGGTGATTTGCAGGATCAGACATGAGTTTTCAACAGATCATTTATTGATTGCAGGTCTACAGAGACCCAGGGAAGTGTAGAGAGGAACAGTTGCTTTTCAAGCTAGTGCTAAAAAAACTAAGATTCATACATAAAATCAGCCCTTAAACCCCACTCTTTTTTTTCTCTCTCTGCCCCTCTACTCTAACACTCAGGGGGGAAAAAGAGTGTCCTTTTCCACTCAAATATACCTTACAAATTTGCATATTGCCTGTTCATTTTTTTTCAAATGCTCAATGTACTTTGATTTTACCTATATAAAAACACTTAGAGAAGGATGATGCAATTACTATATGATTATCTCTGACTCTGCATTCATCTAGAGAAAGTTTTTAGAAGTTTGTTTTTTGTTTTTGTTTGTTTGTTTGTTTGTTTTGTAAATTCTCAGAATAAAGTAGTTGATGATGGAAAGAATGAATAATGTACCTCCAAAGTGTGGCTTATAAAATGGAAGTAGAATTAATAGTGTGTTTTTTCTCTGTCACCCTACCAACTCAGCAGCTGACTGAAGGTAGTGTAAGGTAATATAACTGAAGCAGTGCAAAGGTATTGCCAGGAGTTCTGGCTCTAGATCATCCAAGGTTTCTCTATCCTGTCTTTCTCTTTCTAGCAGTAATTCCTCACTATCATACACTTCTATAATTAGAAAAAAATAAATTTAATTTAAAGAAAATTTATAAGAACTCTCTCCCCTGACACTCATCCACCTGGCAACTCTCTTTCTTGGCAGAAACACACACACACACACACACACACACACACACACAACCACAAGTAGCTCACCAGTCTCATACTAATCATAGGTCAAGAAGCAATTCCCTAGCAATCATGTTTAGGTCACTGTCATGTTCAGAGAGGGGCCACACAATGGCCATGTCCTGGACATGTTGCAGAGGATGCTGAGCCTAAGCAATATAGGCAATCAATACCCTACTTCAGAAATGTTCTTGCTATTACCATTGCTGTTTTGAATAACTTGTGAAATCAAGGAATTCTAAGTTACCTTTGCTTTTTTTTAACCTTCTACCTCCAAAAAAGGAAAGAATAAATTGCAAGTGTCCAGCCACAAAAATCCTATGCAATCAGATGCCAAGTTCCCTTTTGTTTTGTCTCTGCTACACACATATTTTTTTTCAACCCATTCAAATTATTAGCTACTCAGTATACTTACCTAATTCACTTCTAGGTCTTTCTTAGTATGTTCTGCAGATGGACTGTCTGCCATGAAGGGCTGCCATCCCATTTTCTTCCCTATCACCACCATAAATCTACAGCATAACATCCTGCTTATATTTTAAGGTCCATCACAAGTTCTACATACTCCAAAACTTTCCCAAGACCTTTCTCATGGCACATTGTGCCTTTATTTTCTTATGCATCATAGTCTTATAATTTAGTTTATTTTAACTCCCTCACTAGATTGTTAACTACCTGAATGCAGAGACTGTGTTTTACTTACTTTTTCTATTTCCTATATTCATTGCAGAACTTGGCACATAGTAGATGCTTAATTAGCACTTATAAAATAGACTAATAAATAACATCTGTGTAATACTTTAAAATTTTTAAAATATATTCCGCAAATCTATGGAGTAGGTCATGCAGACATTTTTATTCTAAATGTAAAGATTTTCAAAACCCTGAAGTATAGAATTTAGTAAGACCTGAATCCTCTAATGCAGTGGTCCTCAACCTTCTGGCCCTTTAAATACAGTTCCTCATGTTGTGACCCAACCATAAAATTATTTTCATTGCTACTTCATAACTGTAATGTTGCTACTGTTATGAATTGTAATGTAAATATCTGATACGCAGGATGGTCTTAGACGACCCCTGTGAAAGGGTCGTTCGACCGCCAAAGGGGTCGCAACCCATAGGTTGAGAACCACTGCTCTAATGGGAAACAAGGTTTGTTTTGTGCTTTTTTTCTTTTTACTCCATATCACCTGTTTGTTATTCTAAGTCTGTAATTCTCCCAAGTGAATTGCTCTGTGTATTTACCACATAATCATATTTACTTGCCTCAGGCCATTTCTACATGGTATCAAACAGCCAGATGTAAAATAAAAAATTTAATCAATCTAAATATTTTAAAATGTAGTATTCATATGTTTTCTTTCATATAGAACAGTGGTTCTATAAGGATGAGGCCCAGAAATCAGGATTTTAAAAAGATTCCCAGGTGATTCTAATGTGCAGCCAAGGTTGAGAACCACTGATATAGAACAAATGGCTAAGTAATTGATTTATTTACTTTTCCACCAGGTGTTTTGGTAGTATGATGATTACATAAACTCCAACAGTGGCATTTTATTAGTTTTTCATTGATTTTGTGATTTTACTGGCATTTGCAATTTATTTACTGTATCTATAATCTAATTTTTATAGTTTATCAGCCAATGAGATATGGTAGGCAAGAAAAACTTGTTTTTTTAAAGATTTCTTTTTAACTCTGCCCCCACAACCTTGGAGCCAAGGCTACAGTGCTGGGATTGAAGATAATTATTCCCAGATCAGAAAGAGTGATGTACACCCTTCCTTTTCCCTGATAGAAGAGATTTTTTTTCTAAAATAAAAAAAAAGCATTGCCTTACTGATATGGCTCAGTGGTTGAGCATCAACCTATGACCCAGGAGGACATGGTTTGATTCCTGGTCAGGGCACATGTAAGTTGTGGGCTCAAACCCCAGTGGGGGGTGTGCAGGAGGCAGCCAATCAATGATTCTCTCTTATCGTTGTTGTTTCTATCTCTTTCTCCCTCTCCCTTCCTCTCTGAAATCAATAAAAAAAATATTTTTTTAAAGCATCAAGATTCATCAATTCTGGAGAACAAGTGGGAAGGCCCTTGATGAAAAAAAATTAGAAATACTTAAAGGACAAAATAAGAGATGGGAATGAACTGAAAGAATAAAATTTTTGCCCCAAAATGTGCAAAAGTATATGGCTAGTCAGTTGTTGGGTGCACAGGTCTTTTTGACTATGCCAACTGTTGTGTTTGAGTCCCTCTGCCAGGGACTGGACCTCCTTGGTTGCTGGGTATTAGATGGAAAAGACATGAGAAGTCGTGGGTATATAAGAGAGTCTTTATTGTAGCCCAAGTAGCTGTTGCTAATAAGGAGCATTAGACAAAGCAATCCAGTAAAGCAGTCCTTGCTAATACAGTAGCAAACACAAGAGCCATCCTAGCAAAAACAGTCAACACTAGCTGGTCAGTAATTATCTTCCCCACAACATAGCCCCACACATAGAAGCTATACAGGAGCCATCCTAGTAAAACAACCATCACCGGCTGGTCAGTAATATATCTTCTCTACAATGCAGCCCCCAACATAGGATCTACACAGGAGCCAACCACAGGCTGGTCAGTGGCAACTTATATGCAAGCTCAGACAAGCTCAAACAAAAGAGGCTTCATGCCAAATAGTAACCTCAGTATTTGGGCGACAGAAAGGCACACCTGGGCAGTGTATAGCTTGCTTCATCCTTGTACCTGCCTATAGCAACTTGGCCTTGAACACCCTGATTAGGATTCCTATGCTCAGAGTGTCCTTGAACATACGGCATACACTAACTGATTAGGGTTCCCACAGATGCAGTAGAGGTACTATAAAACCAAAGATTTGTTAGTATACAGAAGTGGGCAAAAGTAGGTTTATTATTGTAGTACAAATAAAGAATACAATAATTACTAAATAAGCTGTTTTGTGTGCTCACAACCATAAACCTACTTTTGCCCCCATATACTAAACTGTGTCATTGCCTTTTATATTTTCTTTGTTCTTCCTTGAGATAATAAGCTTTATTTTGAAAATGCCAGACTGTCGTAGATATGCTAAGAGCAACCAAGAGAAGGAATTGGAAGTGAAAGGTGGCTGCAGCAGATATGAGCACAGGTAGTTGTAGTTCACTGGGGGCCATTGTAACAATCCACAACCGTCTGCCCTCAGGTAAACTTTTCATTTTTCATTTTGAGCTCTCAATCTCTTTTAATCCAAGCTAGTGGCATTTTTTTTTCAACAGAGCTCTTTCAAAAACATTGTGGGTTTTCTGTGAATCAGATGGCTTCACTCCATGAACCTTAAACCATAAGGATAATTCTTTTGGAGGCAGTGGGCTGTAGTGCTAGCTTCGTCCTTAATCCATCTCAATGGAGTTTTAGTAATTTAAAAATCTAGTGTATATAAAATGATGTTTCACATTATGCAAATAAATGTTTCATAAAATTTACTACATAAGTCAGTTTTTGTAAAGACAATGGCGTTTATGTCATTGTAGAAACTTGCCATTGAAAATCAATCTATTGTGAATCCTTTGGTAAAGTTTAGAGAGACAGTGAAGTAGAAAGAGGAACAGCTCTAGAGTCAGATCTGCATTTGAATGCTATATGTTCTTGAACAAGTTATTTATTCTCATTTGGTGTCAGTTTCCTCACCAGTAAAATAGGAATACAAATATTCTGTGCTTGATGTCTTGGTGGTTGTTATGGAGGCTAGATATAAACTATGTAAAGCAACTGATATATAATTATAGCTAGAGCTACAATTCTAGAGCTGAATGAAACCCTTTCAAGGGTAACTGTCTATCAATCCTTTCTGATGATATACTGTATTATATTTATTTATTTATTATGATGATATATTACAGATCTTATAAAACATATCCTAAAGTAGAAATTAAAAAGAAGATTTTTTAAAACTTCACATAAGTAGATGAATATTTTCTTCCTGCACCCAGTGACTTGTGTTTTTCATAGAGAGTGATGAAATTTATGGAAATATCAGTATTCATATAGAGGGAGGTAATGAAACAGTTGGACAGGTCTCCAGCAATCACCAGTGTTTCTCAACTGATAGAGAAAGCATTCTTCAAGATACTGTTTGCAGCAGAAATTTTTTTTCCAGTAGCCAATAAAATTTAGAAAAGAAACACTTTTTTAATGTTTTCCCTTGACCAGGAACCAAACCTGTGAGCCCTCGGTGCATGGACTGACACTCTAAGCACTTTACCACCTGGCCAGGGCTCTTTTGTCTTCTTTTTATGTTTTAAGCTATGAAAGAGTTTATTTCTTCAGTTAGATTTTTATACCTCCTCCCATTGTACTAGTTCTATCTAAACATATCCCACCTTTGATGATTGCTGTTAGCCTTGTAATTTTCATGTTAATATTTATCAAATGACAGTTTGATTTTCTGGTCCAGTGTATAATACAAACTTTATTCCATTTGATAGCCATAATTTTCTCCTGTTGCTGTAATACAAATGATACTGTATACTTCCTTTTTTAAAAAACTATATTTTTATTTTATTTTTTAAATAATTTTATTGATTTCAAAGAGGAAGGGAAAGGGAGAGATAGAAACATCAATTATGAGAATTGAGAATCATTGATTGACTGCCTCCTGTAGGCCCCCTACTGGGGATCGAGTCTGCAACTGGGGAATGTGCCCTTGACAGGAATCGAACCTGGGACCTTTCAGTCCGAAGGCCAATGCTCTATCCACTGAGCCAAACAGGTAAGGAAGGGAGAGGGAGAGAGAGACAGAAATATCAATGATGAGAGAGAATTATTGATTGGCTGCCTCCTGCATGCCTCACACTGGGGATCCAGCCTACAAACCAGGCATGTGCCCTGACCAGGAATTGAACTGTGATCTCCTGGTTCATAGGTTGACACTCAACCACTGAGCCATGCTGGCTGAGCATTATACTTTCTTTTCTATGTCTATACATACTGTTCATACTAACTTTAATTTTGCTATATACTTTAGAGACTATATAATAATGGGAATATATCAAATCACATTGCCTTTTCCAGTTTATTTTTTGTAGTTGTGATAATGGAGTTTAAAAATTACTAAACATTTACTGTGGCTATAATATTACACACTGTCTAATTTCTAATCCTATATAATAAAAGCCTAATATGCTAAGTGTCCAGTTATCCGGTCATCCGTTCAACCAATCAAAGCGTAATATGATAATGATATGCTAAGGTCACTCACTCACTCGCTATGCCATGCACTGACCACCAGAGAGAAGACAGTCCACCGGTTGACCAGTCTCTATGACATGCACTGACCACCAGTGGGTAGATGCTCCAACTGGTAGGTTAGCTTGCTACTGGGGTCTGGTCAATCGGGACTGAGATGGGCCAGACACGCCCTGGAGCCCTCCCACAGTTCCTCCCCCACTGGCCAACCTCCCATGTCCCTACCCAACCCCGATCATGCACGGGTGGGGTCCTTCAGCCTGGCCTGCACCCTCTCACAATCTGGGACTCCTCAGGGGGGGGGGAGGCACATTGACTATCAGGTAGTTCCATCTATATATTAAAAGCCTAAGTGACTGATATGGCGGAATGACCAGAACAACTGGTCACTATGATGTGCACTGACCACCAGGGGCAGACACTCAACACAGGAGCTGCCCTTTTGTGGTCAGTGTGCTCCCACAGGGGGAGCACCGCTTAGCCAGAAGCCGGGCTCATGGCTGGTGAGCACAGCAGCAGTGGCAGGAGCCTCTCCCACCTCCGCGGCAGTGCCAAGGAGCAGTGAGCCGAGCAGTAAGAAGCGAACAGGCCGATGGTAAGGAGCAAGGGGTCCTAGACTGCGAGAGGGATGTCCATCTGCTGGCTTAGGCCTGATCCCATGGGGCCTAAGCTGGCAGTCAGACATCCCCTGAGGAGTCCCAGACTGCGAAAAGGCACAGGCCAGGCTGAAGAAACCCCCACCCCCCAGTGCACGAATTTCATGCACCGGCCCTCTAATACACATATAATTAGGCTAAGTAATTTGTTTTGAAGAAAATACTTTGAGAAAGAAGTCTTATTATAATTAAGTATTTTAAAAGGGACTGTGGCAAATAACTTCCCTACAATGCAGCCCCCAACATAGGATCTACACAGGAGCCAACCACAGGCTAGTCAGTAAAATACTAATTTACATACATTATTATCTTGAAGGCATCTTAAATCCTTTAACAAAGTGGACTCATAAAATAATCATAATAATATGTATAACATTTATTAAACACTGAACATGTGTTAAGTATTGTTCTATATATTTTACATAGATTATCTCATTTGATACCACAAATTAATGAAATAGGTACAACATCAGGACTAGAACAGAGGCCTATTTGACTCATAGGCCACATGGTGAACCATGATGCTATGTTACTTCTGACAATGAGAATCCATGGCCCAAAATGATCACTTATCAATCTTGGGACAAAGTTTCATTTGTAATAAAAATCTTATTCTGGTGTAATTTATTTTATATCCTGAACCTAAAGAGCATTTTTAATGTACTTAATAGTGCGAAATATGCATAATCTTTTTAAATTTTTCATATGCTTGATATTAAAGCATTTGTCAACATGCAGTTATTGAATTTTTATTTAGAATTTGCCAATTACTCCAGTTTGACAAAGGACTAAATATCAAATATTTTGGGACAGTTTCTGTAAGGTCTGGCTTACAAAGTAAATGGTACAGACAGAATTATGAGGCCAAGTATTAAAGCTCACCAGTGAGAGAAAAAATAAAACATAACAAATTAATAAATACAATGCAAAGGTAACATTTGAAAATTTATATCCTGCTCTTAAAGTACAAACTCATGATTTTGGGAAATATAAAATTTTGACTACCCCATATATTCATCTTGAGTTAAATTCTTCAGTTTGTAAAATGTGAGTGTATGATATTCATGCATGTTTTACTTCAGGAAATATATAGGGTTGTTTATACTGAGCATCAAATAATTTTTCAGTAATTAAAAATGATCAATCCTAATAAAGTGATTAAGTTGGCATGCTATGATGTATCACTTTGTTATACCAGGTTTTCAGAGACTTATTTTTCTAAATATGTAAGTTAAGAGCTTTTAAGTACTATGCAGAAATGAAATATACTAAGGATGACATATATTCTACATAGAATATATGGTATATATTCTATTCTTTATAAAAAGATTCATTAAAATTGCTTGTGAAAATTGTTTTCTCAAATTTTGAAGCCTGATGTAATTATTCTAGTCTACATTTCTCAGATATTTATATCATTCAACTATATTAATTTTTAGCATCTCTCTGACATATAAATCTATGAAAATATAAAAGATTGCATTTCTTCTCCATTTTAATATTCTCTATTAATAGATGGCATTTATTTACATAGATACATTTAAATTAACTTCTAATTCAGAAAGCTTTCTATTACTGTGATTAGTTCTATTATTTGTAGAACTCTTTCAAAATGCTTGATTGAATATCATCTCTGGTATATTTAAGGGGAAAAAAAGAAAAAGAAAAGGAGAAAAAATATTTAAAAATTATCAGTGAAGGAATTAAACACATTTAAGTTGCACATTATTTTCAACTATTATTCTTAGAGTTCTAAAAATTAGAACGTTTTTTAACAAGAAATTGTATTTAGTGAAATTTTTTGATGTTTTCAAATTTTATAGAAATGTTTTCTATATTATAGATATTGAAGCAGAAAGACATAATAAAAAGCAAAAACAAAGAAATGTCACCACACAGGTAAATATTTTGCTAAATCATTATATTTTCTAATACAAAATTTGGGCAATAGGCACTATTAGTATTAATTTGGCCTGCTCAGAATTCATACACAAGTAATTATTGACTATTGTTTCTGTTCTTATTTTTTTCATTCTCAATCAGTATTTTGTATTCATCCATTAAACAAATATTTACTCATTCTACTGTGAAAAGATAAGATAAGCATTCTCATAAGCCATGACTTGTCTAAGGGCCTAAATCTTAAAACAAAAAGGACAGAGGCCAGTCTGGCTAATAGAGTCACAGATGCTTTTTAAACTTTATTAACTTCATATTGTTTTCTGGCATTTTGGAAGTAAGGAATTCAACATTGTCATCCTATTCTCAACTCAGCACCCACCATAATTCTGTAACTGTAAGTCATTTGAAATCATTCCTTTTAGTGTCTTCGCATCTCACTCAGTCCAACCAGTGTCTTGCTTATTAGACTCGGTCTGCACCAGTTTTATCTCTAACATCCTTTTACTACTGTCTCCCTTACTCATACCATTCTAGACACACTCTCTATGCTGTTCCTCAGAAACCGCAGGCATGCACTCACCGTTCTGTTCTTTCTGCTTGAAATGCCCTTGAATCCAGATATCATGTGGCTCCCTTCCCTCACCTCTTTAGGTCTTTGCTCAAATGTTATCTTTTTGGAGAGTCTGTCCCTTAACACACTGTAAATTTTCAATCACTCTTCTAAAATTGAAAACCCTATCATGACACATTCTATCTCCCTTCCCTTCTGTATTTTTTCTCTCAGAATTATCACTGTGTACATACCATATTTTTAAAATATATTTTTATTGATTTCAGAGAGGAAGGGAGAGGGAGAGAGAGATAGAAACATCAATGATGAGAGAATCATTGATTGGCTGCCTCCTGCACACTCCCTACTGGGGATTGAGCCTGCAACTGGGCATGTGTCCTTGACCAGAACTGAAGCCGGGACTATTCAGTCCGCAGGCCGGCGCTCTATGCACTGAGCCAAACCAGCCAGGGCTGTACCTACCATATTTTGTTATGTTTGTTATCACTTTCCTTCCATTAGAATATAAACTCATAAGAGCAGGGGTTTTGTCTGTGTTGTTCACTGTGGTTATTCTAGCAACTAGAATAGTGCTAGGCACATAGGAGGCAGTCAACACATGTTTATTCAATTAATGAATAAATATTAAATCAAGATTAAAGGACTAAACTTTGAAAAAAAGGTTTATGTAAATCAAAAACTCCTTTCTACATTGCAACATTTTCTAAATCGCTCCAAATTTAGCTCATCTTCAATTATCATAAACATCACATCCCATAATTAATGGTGGGATTATTATGTACAGAAATAAATTTGATCGTGGCATAAAGCTCAGTTTGTCCTAAGGCAGGTGGAGACTGAAGGGACATCAGCTTTATCAGGTCACCTTGCTTTCCCTTATGGGCTCTTGATATCTTGTCATATGTAATGCCTGCCCAATAACATCTGAAAGATAAAATAGGTTTACTGATTTAATTAAATATGCTACTATTATTTACTCAAGATGTGGTTATAAGATGGGTAGATTCTCCATCCCCTGGACTCTTCTTCTTTTTTTATAATCATCCATCCTGGTATCATACTTCTCTAAGTATTACCTTAGCTTTCATTTTAACTGAATCTAGTAAATCTAGTTGTCTCATGAAAACTTCCCCTGTAGCCCTCTCAAACATTTTCTCCCACAACCCAATTATGTTGGTCCTGGTTGGGTGGTTATCCTTCTCCCTTCTTATTGCCACATTCTCATTGGGAGAGTAATAGAAGATAAGTACAGAAGTTACTTATGGTCTTTCTCCCCAACTATGTTATCTGTTTCTCTCTGCTCTGGAAATTTCAGTATCCATGAATCCTAACCACTCATTTTCTTTTTATTTTAATTATTTTTATTGATTGGTTTTAGAGAGAGGGAGGTAGGGAGAGAGAGAAAGACATTGATTTATTGTTCCACTTATTTATGCATTCATTCGTTGATTTTCGTATGTATCCTGACTGGGTGTTGAACCCACAACCTTGGCATATTAGGACAATGGTCTAACTAACTGAGCTACCTGGCTAGGACCTACTAGCCCTTCATTTTCATTGTTTAGATATTTTTGCTCTGATAACTATACCCTCCTCTCTACTTCCATAACCTAAACTATGTATTTTCTAAATTAAAACTTTAAGTTTCCAAGTCTCTGCTGACCACTTGGTGCTTTCTAGGATACTCCATCACTGGATCTTAAATCCATTTACTTCTTTTACTGCTCATCGTTCCCCTCAGATATTCACTTGTCTTCTTACTTGGCTTAGAGTTGATGGTGCATTACTACAGGACCACAGTCCCTTTTCTAAAACCCCTTGGGAACAATTATGTTTCAAAATTCAGGTTTTCTTTTAAAAAATACTGTGGTTAAAATATATATAACATAAAAGTTACCCCTCGTAACCATTTTTAAGTGTATAGTACATTAGTGTTAAGTACATGTACATGATTGTACAATCAATCTCCAGAATTCTTTTCATCTTGCAAAACTGAAACTCTATATCTATAAAACAAAAACTCTCAAATTCTTGCCTCCTCCCAGCCCCTGGCAACCACCATTATAGTTTCTAGCTCTATGAATTTGATTACTCTAAGTACCTCATATACCAGTAAGTGGAATCATATCGTATACTAGAGGCCCAATGCACAAAATCCGTGCAAGGGGCTCCAAAGGCCAAGGCAGCAGTCCCAGATGCCACTCCAGCCCTCGCAGCAGCAGCCCTGGCCACCGCCCAGACCCTCACAGCAGCAGCCCCAGAAGGACGTCTAGAAGGATGTCCAGTCTAATTATCATATTTTGCTTTTATTATTATAGATTATTATAGATGTCTTTTTTTGTGACTGGCTTATTTCACTAGCATAATGTCCTCAAAGTTCATCCATATTATAGTATGTGTCAGAATTTTTCTCCTTTTAGAGGTCTGAATAGTTTTCTATTATATGTATACGTATACCACATTTTGTTTACCCATTCATCTGTTGATGGACACGGGTTTTTACAAATTTTACAAATTTTGGCTGTTGTGAATAATGCTGCTATGAACTTGGGTGTACAAATAAATATATGTTTGATATTCTGCTTCCAGTTCTTTTAGGTGTATACCTTAAAGTGTAATTGCTGGACCATATAGTAATTCTAATTTTAATTTATTGAGGAACCATCATATTGCTTTCCACAGCAACTACTCCAATTTCTTCATATCTGTGCTAACACTTATTTTCCATTTGCTTGATTTTTTTTATAGTAACCAAACTAATGGTATATCATTGTGGTTTTGATTTGCATTTCCCTAATAGTTGAGGATCTGTTCATGTGCTTGTTGGTCACTTGTGTGTCTTCTTTAAGGAAATAGCTATTCAAATTCTTTGCCCATTTTTTAATAGGGTTGTTTGAGCTTTTTGTTGTTGAGATGTAAGAATTCTTTATGTACTCTGGATATTAACCATATACCGGTATATGATTTGTAAGTATTTACTCCCATTCCATCAATTGCTTTTTCACTCTGTCGATAGTGTCTTTTGTTGCACAGAGGTTTTCATTTTGATGTAATCCAATTTACTTAGTGTTTCTTTGTTTGGCCTGTGCTTTTGATGTCAAATGCAGTGTCATAAAGCTCTTCCCTAGGTTTTCTTCTAGGAATTTTATGATTTCAGGTCTTACATTTAGGTCTTTAATCCATTTTGAATTAACTTTATATCTAATTTAAAGTAAGAGACAAACTTCATTATTTTATAGGTAGATATCCAATTTTCCAAGCACAAGTTGTTGTAAAGGCTGTTCTTTACCCCATTGAATGGTCTTGACATTCTTATTGAAGATCATTTGACCATATTTCAGAGGGTTTATTTCTTAACTCTCTATGCTACTCCATGTCTGTCTTTATGGCACTGCTGTACTATTTTGATTACTGTAGCTTTGTAAAAAGTTTTGATATCAGCAAGTGTGAGACATACAACTTATTTCTCAAGATTGTTTTGGCTATTCAGGGTCCCTTCAAACTCCATATAAATTTTAGGTTCAATGTTTCTATTTCTGAAAAAAATAATGCCATTGGAATTTTGATAGGGACTGCATTAAATCTGTAATCAGTTTGAGTACTATTGACATTTTAGCAATATTAAATCTTCTACTTCGTGAGCACTTGATGCCTATTTATTTTTGTCTTCTTTAATTTCTTTCAGCAATGTTATATAGTTTTCAATATGGAGATACTTTTCACTTCCTTGGCTAAGTTTATTTCTACATACTTTATTCTTTTTGATGCTATTGTAAGTGGAATTGTTTTCTTAATTTCTTTTTATGATTGTTCATTGGTAGTGTGTAGAAGTGCAACTGATTTTTATGTGTTGAGTTTATATTTTGTAACTTTGCTAAATTTATTTATTCTAACAGCTTTTTGTGAAATCTTTAAGGTTTTCTACATGTAAGATCATGTTATCATCTGCCTGACCGGCATGGCTCCGTGGTTGAGCATCAACCTATGAACCAGGAGGTCACGGTTCAACTCCCAGTCAGGGCATATGCCCAGGTTTCGGGCTCAATTCCCATTGTGAGGCATGCAGGAGGCAGCTGATCAATGATTCTCTCTCATCATTGATGTTTCTATCTCTCTCTCCCTCTCCCTTCCTCTCTGAAATCAATAAAAATATTTTTTAAAAGATCATGTCATCAGTAAACAGAGATAATTTTACTTCTTGCCAGTTTAGATGCCTTTTATTTTTTTCTTGCCTAGTTGCTCGACTAGGACTTTCAGCTATGTTGAATAGAAGTTGTGAAAGTAGACATCTTTGTGTAGTTCCTAATCTTAAAGGAAAGTCTTTCAGTCTTTCACAAAAGTGAAAGATTGAGTATGATGTTAGGTATGGGTTTGTCTATATGGCTTTTATTATATGAGGTTGTTTCCTTCTATTACTAGTTTGTTGAGTGTTTTGATTATGAGAGGTTGTTGAATTTTGTTAAATGCTCTTTCTGCATCAGTTGAAATGATTATGTTAATGTGGTATATTACATTGCTTGATTTTTGTAGGTTAAAACATCTTTGCATTCCAGAAATAAATCCCACTTGGTCATGGTATAATCCTTTTGATGTACTATTGAATCTATTTGCTAGTATTTTGTTGAAGATTTTTGCATCAATATTCATCAGGATTATTGGTCTGTAATTTTCCTATAGTGTCCTTGTCTGGCTTTGGTATTGGGTAATACTGGCTTCATAGAATGAGTGTATAAGTGTTCTCTCCAATTTAATATTTTGGAAGAGTATGAGATAAAATTCAGGTTTTTTTAGAGGTAGGAGTGTAATACCATACACACAGAGAGAGAGACATTATACATTATATTTATAGACTACCTCCAGCAGAGGCTGGGGAAAATAAGTTGTTTTCAAACACATTAACATTTTTGTAGTAAAACATAAATATTCACATTAAATCAGATAAATAAAGAACATAACTTTACATCAGGTGCAGGCAGATTTTTTCACCATCTGAATGTGAACACAAAACTGTTGAAAAGCTTTCAGTTTTCAGATATTTTTGGATTTTGGAATTGCAGATAAGAGTTTGGGGGTCCTGTGAAATCTCTCCCTTGTTACAGAACTTCCATTTAGTTACTCCTCTTGTGCTCCATCCACTTTATTGGTAAAACATCAACCCTGATTGAATGCAGTTCTCCACATATCAATTCCTGCACCTGAGTACCTGAATGTGGCTGGAAATGAGCACAATCAGGCAACCAATCTCATTTCAATTTTATGACCACAAGCCTCAAGTAGGCCTTCAATGTGTCTCTGCAAACCTGAACATTTCCCTAATCAAATTTTTCTCCCTCTCTAATGCTACTGTTTCATATATTCTTCTCAAAATTCAACACTCTCAGCTGATTACTTTTCTGGGTTTGTTTTCTCATTGAAAAAAGTAGACAGTCTGAAGAGCAAATCTACATCCTCCTACACCAACCACTCTATCAGTCTACCAGCATCTATAACCATGTACAGTGCCTCAACTTTAGTCACAAACTAAGACACATCTCTACTGGGATGTCTAAAAGGCATGACACTTGATGTGTTGACAACTGGGATGTTGATTTTCCTCAACCCCAAACCTGTTCCTTCCCTAGTGTCTAATTGTACCAGTAAATGGCTCCTTCATCCTCCAGATGCTTGGGATAAAAATTTAACTTCTTTCTCTCATGCCCAATACAACACCTAGCGTGGGTCTTTAAAATATATCCTGAATCCAGTCACTTAAATACTCCACCACCAGCCACGAGCTTCACCCATGTAGACTCTATGTTAGTCAACTCCTTGGTCTCCTGCCTGCATTCTTGCCCCACTGAAGTCTATTCACTTCAAAGTATATGTCCCATTACACAAAGACATATACTCTTTTTGTGTTCCACAGGGTCCTACATGATCTGGTCTTTGCTGTTTATCTGAACTTTGACCACTCTCCCCATTACTCCATTCCAGCCATCTCAGCTTTCATGCTAGCTTGGAATACCCAAGAATACCTCTACTTCAGTGCCTACTGTTTTTCTCTGCCTAGGATGATCTGCCAAATAATCACATGGCTCTTTGTCCTCAATACACCAGGTATCTATTCATATGTTTCCCTTCAAATTTTTTTCCAAAAAACAAGACTTTTTTTTGTTGCTTAACTAATTTTAATAACATGACATAAAACCCCTATACTTGATATAATCATTACACAAAACACTTAGCTGATACAGTCTTCTTTTAAAATATAAAATAAGCAAGACATGTGAAAATAGATGTTTCAATTAAATAAATGAATTTTATTTATTTATTATTGACACTATTGCAGAAGTCTCCCATTTCCCCCACTTTATCCATCTCCCCCATAACCTTCACCACACTGTTGCCTGTGTCCATGGGCTATGTATATATGTTACTTGGCTACTCTCTTCACCTTCTTTTATCCAGTCCCCCCACCGCCCTCTTGCTCTGACCTCTGTCAGTCTGTTCCATGTATCCATGCCTCTGGTTCTACTTTGTTCATTAGATTCCACATATAAGTGAGATGACATGGTACTTGTCTTTCTCTGACTGGCTTCTTTTGCTTAGCATAATAATCTCCAGGTCCATCCATACTGCAAAAAGTAAGAGTTGTTTCTTTTTTACAGCCAAGGAGTGTGCCATTATGTTAATGTACAACAGCTTTTTATCCACTCATCTACTGATGGGCAGTTGGACTGTTTCCAGATCTTGGCTATTATAAATAATGTTGCTATGAACATATTCCTTACCCAGATTAGGATTTCATGTTTTATCACCATGTGCAGTTATATATTTATGTAATTGTTCATCTTTGATTCCCACTGGAAATTAAGCTCCATGATTATAGGTTAACTAGAGGCCCAGTGCACGAATTCATGCATTGGTGGGGATCTGGCCAGCCCAGCCCCAATCAGCAGATCAGGGCGAGCCTGTGGGAGGAGGAGATGGAGGGACTGATTGGGGCCCAATCAGGGCCAGGCTGACTGGGGGAGGGGCTGCAGGCGATTGGCCAGCGGCCCCACCCCCGATTGGGGTGAGGGGGCTCATTGTGGGTGGGGCTGGCCGTGGGGAGGGACTTTGGACAGTGGGCCAGCTGGCCCCACCCCCCGAATGGGGTGGGGGGGGCCAATCGGGGGTCAGTGGCCAGGGGAGGGGCCATGGGAGGGTGGCCCAGCCAGCCCCACTCCCAATTGGTGTGTGGGGAGCCGATCAGGGGTGGAGCTGGCTGGGGGGAGGGGTCATGGGCCAATCAGGGTGGTGGGGGCTGATCAGGGGTGGGTCCAGCCATGGGGAGGGGCTGGGGGCAGTGGGCCGGCCAGCCCTGCCCCTGATCGGGGTGGTGGGGGCCCATCATGAGGTGGGCTGGCTGGAGGAAGGGGCTGCAGGAGGTTGGCCAGCAGACCCCGCCCCCTATTGGGGTAGCAGGGGGCAATCAAGGGTGGGGCCAGCCAGGGGGAATGGCTGCGGGAGGTTGGCCGGCTGGCTCCACCCCCTGATTGGGCTGGTTCACTGGCTGCAGTGGGCATCATAGGGACCGGTTGTTCCATCATTACGGCGTTCTGGTTACTGGCTTTTCATATATATAGATTACACATTGATTTCCTCCTTGCATTTGGCTATGCTTATTCATGTTCCTATCAAGCTCTTCCTGTTTACCTCTTCCTCTATAAAATACTATGCTACATTTTAACATTTAGCAAAAATAGCATTTAGTAAGAACCCCCCAGACCTTGAGAACCTTGTCCTATCTAATATCACCAAGCATTCTGTGGCAACTACACTCTCTTACTTGCATCACTAGGTGCCCTTGCTTCAGGGCCTTTACATTTGATATTTCCTCTGCTACAATTCTCTTTCCTGAGGTACTTTTATTACTAACTCCCTCCTTCCTCACAGAAGGGTCTACTCAAAAATTATCAGAGGACTTGTCCCTAACCATCTTATATCAAGTAACGCCAAGTTTTATCAATTTCATCCCCTTAGTCTTTTTTAAAAACCTTTTATCAGTTGACTATTATTTTTTTCACCAGAACATCATTTTCATGAGGGCAAAGTCTTTTTACTGTGCATGGCTGTCTCCCTTACAAATGTCTATCTTAACACAGGGCCTGAGATAGACACTCAGTAAATACTTGTGTCTTTTATTGAATTTTATAATCTTTAGATGCTTTTGAGAGTTAGAGAAGGCTCTCTATCTGCCTGAGCTCCATTATACTAGTACTTGCTCCAGTTGGCTGTTACACTCCCATTGAGTAAAAAAGGAATCAAAATCAAGAAACAATGGCCACTGTAGAAGGAGAAGATAGAAACACTAGACAATCAGAGGCATTTGACAAGTTTGCATTACCTCCTTAACTTAGCTTTTGGCTAGTTTTGAATCAAAATTTTGTTTCTTTTAATGACAATAGCATATGATAATCCCACTGTACCAGAGAATGCTGGAGGCTCATCATCGTCCATGTTCTCTTCTTTATGATACCCAGATATTATGTTCCCAGCTGCCTGGGGCCTTGGGTAGAGCTATTTTATGGTTTTACCCAGGGTAAAGTGGCTTACAGCACTGTGCCACTTCTAGGTCTGGCCTATTAAAGAAAACAAAACTAAACAAAACAAAACAAAAACCCTTCTGCACATGGTCTTCCATGCTCTTTCCCTTTTGCCTGCTAGATATCAATGCTTAGGAGAACCTTGGGATTCCCATGTTAAAGTCAGCACACCCTCTATTTGCCTGAATCCCTGAGTGACAGCATGGAGCTGCCACTAAGTTGAACACTTGCCTATTGATTTTGAGGCATTATACATTGTGGGTTTATTTGTTAACATGTAATATTTGGCACATACTTATTTTTTTATACAGTCTAACTGGCTTTATTTGTTTATTTATTTCCTAGAGGCCCGATGCACGAAATTTGTGCAAAAGTAGGCCTTCCTTCTCCCAGCTGCCAGCATCAGCTTCCCTCTGGCACCCAGGACCCGAGCTTCCCTCGCAGCCCTGGCTTTGTCTGGAAGATTGTCCAGAAGGACATCTGGTCTAATTAGCATATTATGCTTTTATTATTATAGATTTTAATAAATGTATTGGAGTGACATTGGTTAATAGGATCATATAGGTTTCAAGTATGCATTTCTATGATACAAGATCTATATATGGCACATATTTATACTTATTAAAAATTCATTGCTTATATGCAATTCAAATTTAACTACGCATCTTGTATTTTTATTTGCTGAGTCTGGCAACCCCACACTCAAAGCTCTTACACAGAAACTTGTACATGAATGTTTGCAGCAGTATTATTCATAACAGCCAAAATGTGGAAACATCTCAAATGTCCATCAGCAGATGAACAAAATATAGTATATCCATATAAGGAATGTTATTTGGCCATAAAAAAATAAGGAAATGCTGATGCATAAAACAACATGGATCAACCTTGAAAGCAATATGCTAAGTGAAAGAAGTCAGTTACCAAAACCCACATAGTATAGTAATCCCAGAATAGGGAAATCTATAGAGATGGAACATTGATTAGTGGTTGCTTGGGACTGAGAGTAGGGGACTTGGGAAAATAGGGAGGGTAATAGCTAAAGGATTCGTGGTTTCTTCTTGAGGTGATAAAAATGTTCTAAAAATGACTGTGATGATGGTTACACATATCTGTGAATATTCTAAAAACCATTGAATTGTTCACTTAAACATATAATTATCCCATATAATAAAAGCCTAATATGCTAAGTGTCTGGTAGTCTGGTCATCTGTTCAACCAATCAAAGCGTAATATGCTAATGATATGCTAAGGCTGCTCAACCACTCACTATGATGTGTACTGACCACCAAGGGGTAGACAGTCAACTGGTCAACCAGTTGCTATGACATGCACTGACCACCAGGGGCAGACACTCCAACCGGTAGGTTACTTTGCTGCTGGGGTCCAGCCTATCGGGACTGAACAAGATGGGCCGGACATGCCCTGGAGTCCTCCTGTGGTCCCTCCTCAGCTGGCCAACCTCCTGCGTCCCTCCCCAGCCCCGATTGTGCACTGGTGGGGTCCCTCGGACTGGGCTGCATCCTTTTGCTATCCGGGACCCATCAGGGGATGTCAGAGAGCCAGTTTCGGCACGATCCCACAGGTCAGGGACTCTAGTACATTTATAACTATAAAATGAGAATTATATCACAATAAAGCTGTTTAAAAATAAAAGTCCTTACTGCATAGCTTTGTGTCCCTGCATGTTCTAGCCTCTGGGTCATTGCTCTGATGTCTTTGCTTCAACATGGGAAGGTGTTAAGCAGTGAGGGAGTTAAATTGTGGAAAGAACTTTGGAAAACATTTTTTTTACATTTTTATTTTAGCTAGTCACAGGATTTTCTTACTTTCTGTCTATCATAAATTTGTTGTAATGTGAAGGCAGTATCAACATCTTTGTCTTTTTTTTTAAGTGTACACAATTGATATTACCATGACAACTTACCAGTAGAAAAGTAAAATTCTCTGACTATTTTATTTATAAAATTTAGGTTTTAATGCTTGGCTCTGTAGTTCGGATGACAATACAATAGATTTTAAAGTTTTTATTTATAAAAGATATGAATTATTTTCCTCGCCGGGTGACTTGGTTGGAGTGTCATCCTGTACACCAAAAGGCTGCAGGTTTAATTCCTAGTCAGGGCACATACCTAGGTTGCTGTTTCAATCCCTAGTCAGGGCGCATATTGGAGGCAATCAATGTTTTTCTCTCACATTGATGTTTCTCTCTCTCTCTCTTTCTCTCACTTTCCCTTGCTCTCTCTTTAAAATCAATTTAAAAAATATCCTTGGGTGAGGATTAAGAAAATGATATGAATTTTTAAAGTGAACTGAGCAGTCATTAGAGTGATTGCATTAAACTACTATTTTTCCCATGAATAGATGAATTTTTTACATTCCTGTTTTATTTTTTAAGTTACACAAAACATGAGCAAAAATCTTTTTCTTTGTAGATATCAGTGAACAAAATCAAACAATTTTTATCATATATATTGGAACGAAGAAAATTGGTCAAAGTAATCAATAAAAGAGAAAATCTCTTGGAAAAAAAGAAGAATCAACATAAATTAAGAATAAAAGAAATTCGAAATAAAGATATCTCGAAAAGAAATAAAAATTATTGTAAGTTGAATTGCCTTTCACATGTAAATGTAAAATAACTGTATGTAATCTAAAATTGAATTTTAGAGCTACTATTTTAAAAGTCTTAGGATATAGTAATAAATATTTATATATACAAAAGCCTTAAATTTGGCAGTTTCTGACCCTCATTTTAGATTCAGAATTTGTACTGATGAAAATAAGCAAGGTTAATAAATAGAACTCCTGGTGGGGGGAATATCAAAAAGTTATGCAGATAAAACATTTATTAGCTATTCTGCTAATTGAAACCCTTATACTTTGAAGAAAATCAAAATTAATGTAATACTCTTATTTTCCCTAGTCTATCTGAAACTCCCCTGGTAAAGACATGCCTGATTAATGCATCAATTTCTCTGGATGCAAAAATGGCCTAGACTCTAGAGTCTAAGACAATATAAACAAGATCTGCATAGATTCTGTCTATATAAGAGTTAACCAGTGCTCAATCATAAAATTTAAGAGTCAATTTCAACATTTTATTTAAGTCTGATGCATGAAAGCTTTCTCTTTTCTAACATATGTATGAATTTATATTTAAGAGTTCTGACAGAAAAAAATTAAGATCAGTTTTTAATGGCATTATAAAAAATTATATAAACATCTCTTTAACCTATTTTAAATCTAAGTGATATACATTGAAACATTTCACCTGACCATTTTTTTTTACATCAAAACATGGCCTGCCTTTTATTCAGCATAGGTACACTGATTAGCATTTGTAGTATAAACCTCACTCAAACTGAAACATTTATGATTTCCCATCTCAAGTATTTAATAAAGTGAAGCACTAAATACATTTATGGAGCAATCTGTGGGTAGAATCCTGACATATATTTGCAGACTTTTCCCCTACTCATTCTATATCAGTGGTTCTCAACCTTCCTAATGCTGCGACCCTTTAATACAGTTCCTCAATTTCATTGTTGCAAATTGAACATAATTAAAACATAGCGATTAATCACAAAAACAATATGTAATTATATATGTGTTTTCCGATAGTCTTAGGTGATCCCTGTGAAAAGGTCGTTCGACACCCAAAGGGGTCGCGACCCACAGGTTGAGAACTGCTGTTTTGGATGCTTCACCTACAATTAAATTGGGTAATTTTTAGTGGCCATCCTTTATCAAGTTTTTTCATAGTATTTAAGTTACACAGAAACACAATTTCTTTCTGCACTTATATTTAATCAGTTTATATATTGTTTTATTAAATTCTATAATTATGATAAAAGTACAACTGGTACAAACAGGTTTAAGAACAAGCATTCCTTATTTTTGGTAAGCAAGGGATGGGAACAGAAGTTCACACATGCACAATCCCACGTGCTGTAAGAATTCTATATGCTGTGGACTTCAGTAATTTGGTAGAATAAATGAAAAGAATTGGTTAATTTGGCAAGTAAGGTAGGTAGTGGTTGTTTAAAAAAGCCTTTCCTGTTTAAAAGAGCAAATAATGTCACCCTTCAAATGAAGTTTCTTTCCCTTATATGCAAGTGGTTATAGTATGTCTAATAATCCTATATAATAAAAGAGTAGTATGCAAATTGTCCCCTCGACCGTAGTTCTTCCGGGAGTTCAACCAGGGGGCGGACCGGCCAGGGGAAGGGAGGGAGACCCCAGCCCGCAGCACTGGCAGGTGGCCAGGGGAAGGGAGGGAGGTCCGGCTGGCAGCTGGCAGCCCCTAGGGACCCTACCAGTGCACGAATTTCATGCACTGGGCCTCTAGTAATAAGTAATAAGCTAACTCTAATTGAGCATTTTCTATATTATTTCAGTCCTTTATTCAATTTAAGGTAGTTTACTATGGTCTCCAATATGATCTATAAGATGTGAAACCTGCAGTACAGCAAAATAAAATAATTTGTTTAGCATCACAAAAACAATGTTTAGTAGGGAAACTGAGATTTGAACTTAGATGGTCTGGTGCCAAAGTCCTCCAGCTCTTAGCCATTATGCCATATGCCTGTCACAAAAGAAAGCTGACAATATCATGAAATTTTAATCCTATGTGTCCCAAAAGAGTTTGGGGGAAATATTGAACTTACACAATAAAGATACTGCAATTTCCTGAGTACTAAATTTACTTGAAGTTTTTAAGGGAAAATAAATAATGGTAAATAATTAAAAACATTTTTATTTTAGAACTATGTAATAGCTATAATGTATTCAAGACATTTCACATTTTGAATTATCAAACCTAAGACTTTAAAAATTGTCTTCCTGTCCTCCAGTCTTCTAGGGAGTGTACATGCATTCATTCATTGCTGCCTATCTAAATGCTCTAAAGGACATTTGAAAAGCCTTGTCTTACAAGTCATAATATCCATTCACCAAGCTTTACATAACTTAGAAAATGTGTCCTGCCAGAAGTAAATATAGAAGAGTTATTACTGCTTGTTGTTTTTTTATGAGAGTCTTGATTTAACAATGATTTTTTTAATGTTTAAATCTTAATATTTTAAGAGCACTCTTCTCCATATTTACCCCAAAAGACTGGCTTGCTGCTCAATTGAAGAGTTGGCTCTAGATATACATAAAAATGTTGATGTGTGTGTTACTCAAAGTATCAGGTAGGGTTTTGACAGGAAACAAATGGCATGTTTAAACTGAGTCATTTGAGAAAAATTTAATAAAGGGACTATTTCTAAAGGCACAGACAATGTAGTGGGAAACCACAAAGTATTTTCCAGGTTGGAACAGTAATTACCACCCCTAAGCCTGAGTGGTCACAGGGCAATAGTGGCTACTGGAATGCTGAGAAGGGAAGCAAAGTGGAGAGGGCTGTCTGACACAACTACGACCTCAGGTCAAAGGACAAAGTCAGCCTGCCACAACCCAGAATGAGAAGCCAGGGAATAAAATACTCCTACCTCATGCTCTTCCTACCCTCCATCCCTCCTGCTGGTGCCTTTCAGCCCAACCTAACCAGAAGCTGGAGGAGAAGAGAGTTCATTGATCCAGTCCATGTGGGTTTGTGTGCCAGGGAACAGAATAGAGAGGAGTTGATCTAGAAAGGCAATCAGAAGACATCCAACACACCAGGTTTTCCAGACAAAGAAATTAAATGGCATGAACTAAAAGGATGGACTTTTAGTGATATGGAATAGTAGCATAGTTATTAAAGGTAAAATTTCAGGATATTAGAATTATGAAACTTAAGAAGTCATCTAATCTAATGTCATCTTTCATCAGGTATTTCTGGCAGATGACAACCAGCTTCTACTTAAATACTGTGACTAAGCTCACTACATCATATAAAGCAGCTTATGACATTATTTAATACATCTCTTTCTTATGTTCTTAATGTAGATTAAACCAAAATCACTTGCCAACAGTGATCTTAAGTAGTAGTCTATGTTGATATTAAACTATGCCATTTGGAGCCATACCTAATCATCGTTATTGATTGCTCCATGCAGAGTACAGTGGAGCTGTTACCCTACCTCCCTGAATACTGTGGCTCATACATATTGTTTCTAAGATCCTGCTAGTTGTTCTTGGTACCATTATCAGTGATGACATATAATGAACTTACAGCAAATTGAAATATTTGCTCACCTAAAGTACTAAACCAGTGTATCAGTCAGGGCTCAACCAGAAAAAAAAAGAACCAATAGGAGATATATGTTAAAGGATTTATCGCAAGGCATTGGTGTGCATGATTGTGGGGGGCTGCCTGTCAACAAGGGCAGGCTGGAACTCCTAGTCCAGCAGCTGAAGCCACTGTTTACAGGTTAAATTTTTCCTTCTCAGGGAAACCCCAGCTCCATTCAACTGATTAAGCCTTTTATCTGATTAATTCTGCCCAGCCCAGATTATCTGGATAATCTCCAATACTTAAAGTCACCTGCTTATGGGTTTTAATAACATCTATAAAATACCCTCCCAGCAATAACTACTGTTTTATTTAATAACTGGGGACTGTAGCTTAGGTGAGTAGACACATAAAATTAATCATTACAACCAGGTATCTTCCAATTCTTATATGTTCATCTAAATATTTGAATCTAAGCCTAAGATTTTAGATTTATGTATGTTAAATCTTATTCTGTTTATTTATACTATTATTCTAACCTATTGATTACATCAGCTAACTCATCAGCTATTCTCTTCTATTTTCTGTCATTCAAAATGTTGATAAGCATGCTTTCCAATCTTTTGCTCAAGAAATTAGCAAGACAGGGTCAACCTTAGAGCCTTAATAATCTACCTTCAATAATCCACCATAAATTTCTAGAATTGTATTTACCCATTGATCAACCAGATACAAATCTACATGTAATGAGGTTGAAAAAATAAAATTTTATTAACCAGAATACCTTGTAAAGTGATCACTTGTCCTTGTTTTGGAAGTTGGCTTAATATGCATTTGTGGATAGAAGGTAGGCAAACACCTTTTCCTGATGCCCCACCTCTAATGCACACAGAAGCCTAGTGTCAGCTGTTTCCAAGTGTTCAAGAGTGGGAAGAAATTGCACTGTAGAGCCAGAAAGAGAAATCTCGTCATTTTATTTTTGAAGAGTAATAATAAAAGAGAATAGAAGAAAAATATGGAGAAATTAAGGGGTCAGAAAGATGGTTATTATGCCAATTTAAGAAACCAATAAAACATCAAAGTTGGAGAACCCAACTGAGGTTTTTAACTCATTGATAAGCCTTAGAATTGTTTTTGTTAGTGAAATTAATGATCTCATTTTGCTTTATAAAATCTTTGGCAAAAATCAACCTTCCTCATAAATGCGTTGTAAGAGTGAATATTTTGGGGGAACAACTAGAAGTGATGTTGAGTTACCTAGGAATATGGGACAACCTAGGAAATGTGCCTATTGAATCAAGTTAAGAAAGTAAAGGAAGCTATGGAGAAGTAACCTTCTAAAGGGAGGGTTTGAACTTCACAGGTTGTGGAGTGAAACAGGAATATGGGCTACACATGAGTGTCAGACTGACTAAAACTGTGCTAAATTCTATTCTCATCCAACATTTTGTACAAAGTATATCATAAAAGATGGGATATGAGCGTTCTGTATAAATGCTATTCTCAGACTTGCTAATCCTTCAGAAGTACGAAATGAGATTTAATCTAACATTCTCAAAAAAACATTTCTAATTCTTAGTGATCACATCACCTTAATTGAAGGCTCACAAACCATGTATAATAATCTGTGCTGAAAATTCAAGAGATTTCCCTGGCCTATATGGCTCAGTGGGTTGGAGCATCATCTCATACACCTAAAGTTTGGGCGTTTGATTCCTGATCAGGGCATACACTGAAAGGATGTGAGTTCCATCCCCCGTCAGGGCGCTTATGGGAGGCAACTGATCAATGTTTATGTCTCTCTCTCTCTCTCTCTCTCTCTCTCTCTCTCTCTCTCTCTCATCAATAAAAATATCCTTGGGTGAGGATTTAAAAAAAGAAAAGGTGAGGATTTAAAAAAATAAAGAGATTAACATCAAGCCATTTCTGGAATATTAATATATTTCTCCCTATCTTGAAAATAGAGGAACTACTTATCCAGTTTCCATTCTCTACCATTTGTAGCTTTACCTAGAATTTCTCAAATATAACCAGTAGCATTTTACTCCCATTACCTCAAGGCAAGATCTGTGCCTCGCTTAGTATCTGTCACATAGTTAATACGAAAAATATTTGCTGAATTAAACTGAGTTAAATTCTTTCTATATAGAGGTAGGATATAAACTCAGGTCTTCTTACTCCAAGTCTACCATTCTCAATAACATACAACAATATAGGTGCTATATAAAAATAACAAAGCCTTACATTTTTAGAGTACATTTGAATAGTTTTACAGTTGAACACAATGCTTTCACATCCATTACATTTTTTAAAATGGCATGTTCATTTCACTCAGCTAATTATTCTTTCTGAATCAGAATTGAATCTAATAGAGTAATTATCTTTATTACATTGTTAGCAAGACAAATCAATAATTAATCATGCAGAGGGAACAATGGAGCCTGTTCCTGCAGGCCACTGGAACACTGCCTTCTATATTCTTCAATGCATTTCTCCTGACAAGGTCCTTCCTGGCATTTCTTGGATTTAATCATTATTAATTTCGGAAATCAGATCAGTGTTCTTGATTTGGGGAGGAACTGTTTTGGAATCTTGTGTTAAGCCAGTCTTGGCATTCTTTTTCTTGTTTCTGTGGTCTGTGACCAGGTAGGCTAAATTTATCACTTGTTTTCCACTTTATGGACTTTTGGAATGTACGTGGAGGATATTGTGAAGTGCCGTCCAGGTCCTCTCTTCAATGAGGGACTTGTTGCCCCAGTTGCTGGCAGTGCTGTATGCAGACAGCCTTCAAGCAGCCAGTCCCTTCAGGGACTGTCTCAGGTGCAGAATACTGCATAGCCAAGGTTGTGCCTCCTCCCTGGGGCAGCCCACTTCCTATGACTAGTCAATTCAGGAGCATAAAGACTGGACCATATCAGCCTAACTTGGGATGAGTTAGAAAAGCCATTTAAGCTCCAGAGCACCCTGTGGGGTCAGAGAAGGGTTTAATGGGCCTGCATCATAGCTTCTCCTTCTGCCCAATCCATCTTCTTCCCCAATTGTGGTTCCCAAGGGCACGTCTTTATAACACTATGAACTCTTAAAGTCTGCTTATCAGGAAACCCAATCTGCATGCCATTTCCTATTACTAAAAGTTTTTCTTTAAATCAACAGAAGTTGTATGTAAATGAGTTGTTTTTAAAAGAAAATTACTGAAGATATCCCATTCTAGCAAAATGGTGGGCTAGTCCAATGTGGAAATCCTGCTGCTACAAATATCTGAAAAAGGATACCTAAAGCATGCCGAAACTTTTATAATTTTATTTTTAATGCAGAGCTGGGCTCTATCATTTATTTCCTCGGGTACTAGAAATGATGAAAAATAAGCATGGGCATTGATGTTTTGGCAAGCTATGATCAGAACTGGTAATGGGCCCTGGTCAGTGTGGCTCAGTTGGAAGATTTAAAAAAAAAAAAGAAGAAGAAGAACTTGTAATGGATGAGTCTTGGATTTTTCTCTTTTTTAAAATATATTTTTGTTGTTGATAGTATTACAGATGTCCCCCACTTTTTCACCTTTTATCCCCCCTCCTCCCAGCCCCTAATCACTCCCTCAGGTCTTCACCACCCTATTACTTGTGTCCATGGGCTATGCATATAAGTATATATTTCTTGGTTTATCTCTTCTCGTCCCCCCATCCCCACATTGAGGTATGTCAGTCTGTCCCATGCCTCCATGCTTTGGGTCTTATTTTGTTGGTCAATTCATTTTGTTTGTTAGATTCCACAGATAAAGGAGATCATGTGATACTTGTCTTTCTCAGATTGGCTTATTTCACTTAGCATAATATTCTCCAAGTCCATTCATGCTGTACCAAAGGGAGATCCCTCTTTTTCACAGCTGCATAGTATTCCATTTTATAAATGTCCCATGGCTTTTTTATCCATTCACCTACTAATGGGCACTTGGGCTGTTTCCAAATCTTAGGTATGGTAAATAATGCTGCTATGAACATAGGGTGCATATATTCTTTTTATTGGTATTGGGGGGGGTAGGATATATTCTATTTATTTGTGTCGTCTCTGTTTCTTGATGAGTCTGGCTAGAGGTTCATCAATCTTATTTATCTTTTTAAATAACCAGCCCTTGGATTTATTGATATTTTGTACTGTATTTTTTTGTCTCTATGTCATTTATTTCCTCTCTGATCTTTATTGTTTCCTTCCTTCTACTTCCGCTAGGATTTTCTTGTTGTTCTCTTTCTAATTCATTTAGCTGTAGGGTTAGATAGTTTATTAGTGCTTTTTCTTGTTTCTTGAGATAGGTCTGTAATGCTATGAACTTTCCTGTCAGGACTGCTTTTGCCATGTCCTGTAAGTTTTGGGTGGTTGTGTGCTCATTTTCATTTGTTTCCAGGAAGTTTTTAATTTCTTTCTTGATCTCATTGGTAACCCATTCATTGTTTAATAACCTGCTATTTGGCCTCCATGTATTTTAGTATTTTTGAGGTTTTTTATTATAGTTGATTTCTAACTTCATGCCATTGTGATCCGAGAAGATGCTTGGTATTATATCAGTCTTCTTGAATTTATATAGACTTGTTTTGTGCCATAATATGTGGTCTATTTTTTAGAATGTTTCATGTGTTTGTATTAGTTACAAACAAGAAAGCTCCTGTGCTCCAATAGTGCCTTATTGCATAGTGCCTACCACATGACTATTGTAACTTTTGGTAAACATGTCTGTCTCCCCTGCCAGGATGGGGCAGTGTCTTGATCATATATGTGAACACAATATCAATCACTGTGTCTAACACATGGTAAGTATTCAGTTCATATTGATTGAATAAATATGTAAAAGTATGAACGACAGAGAACAAGTTGTCTCCAGCTCTCCTTTTTCTCATTAGTATCTGAAACAAGCAAGTGAGCACTTTTTGTTCCAAAGATTTGCTTATACTCATTATAAACAAAAAGAATCTGTATTAATTCCACAAGGACAAGTGATGGGGATTAAAGAATAGACTTTATTAGGGAAATTTATAGTTGAAGGGTCAACATGAGAAGGCATAGGTTCCCCGTTCTCCCTCATCCCTCAGAGAGGTGAGATGGGTGCAGGGATTTCTGCACACATGGAAAGTCTATCTGCTACACTGCCTACTTAGAGTACAATCATGGGGAAAAAAGTAGCCTTCTCAGAGGTGAGCTATTTGGGCATCTAGCTGCCTGGGAAAGTCAGATGTCTAGCACCTGGAGACCTTAAGGGCCCAGGGGAAATTGCAATCCCTCCTACATTCATTTAGAATGTAGCTACTGGTCTGACAGAAAGTTGATTTTGGGTGCATTCTTTCCCATGGGGAAAAGGGGCAGCTTGTTTTTCATGTGATATGAAGTTGGTATCTGTATTAGTTTGCCATAACAAAATACCAGAGGCAAGGTGGTTTAAATAGCAGAAATTTGTTTTCTCACAATCTGGATGCAAAAGTCTATGATCAGCAAGGTTGGTTTCATTCTATTGCTTCTCCCCTTGGCTTAAAGATGGCCATCTCAGAGGACTTCAGACTCATGAAAATCCTTTACATAAGTTCAGGATGTTCTCAAATCATTTTCCCAAATTTGTAAATCATTAAACCATAAAAAAGAAATTAAAGTATTATGAAGATAACTTTCTCTGATAATTGAGCTCTCTTATAGTAAATAAAAGTTGTATTTCAATATATTTGGAAAGCACAAAAAAAAGAGTTACTAATGAAAAAGTAAAAGCCATGGATGGAAAGCTATAGTAGTAAATCATTTCTCTTTTGTATATGCATGGCAGAGTTAATGTTTCAAGTTATTCTCTCTCTTTGGAAAGCATGTTAATAGGACATTGCTATTCCAAACGCAGATTAGTAGGTTTCCCCCCATTATCTTTCCTCCTTAATTATGAGTATGGATAACATATAACTCAAGGCAGAAATTAGATGCTAAAATGTCTGGTATCAGTAAATTGATTGGATAACTTGAAACATTCAAAATAATTATGAATTAGCTTTAAATTTAGACATTAGTTTAAAGTGTTTACATTTTAAAAAGAAAGTGAACAATTCTGATAGCTTATCAAGGAGAAGAAAAACAAGAGGCACTTAAGTCTTTGTGGTCTGGTTAATGAAGCATCAAATCCCAGAATGCCTTCCTTTAAAATGGCTTCTTTAAAATGGCTTCAGAAGGGTTCATCTAATCAGAGGTTTCACTGAGTGCTGTAATGGACTTGTGGAAGGGTGTGTGTGTGTGTGTGTGTGTGTGTGTGTGTGTGTGTGTTGCGGTGGTGTGAAGGGCTCTAAAGCTAGCCAGCTTTTCCTATCTGTAAGCTGGTGAAAATGTTTTGAAAATTGTGAGGTGTTATATACATTTGAGAAATATCATGATTGCAGCAGGTTAAATTCTGTTTTTTTATTTTCATTAAATCCTATTAAAGTTACTCTGAGTCCCCATCCCACAAGGCAAGTTATTATTGATACTCTTTCTGTGTGTCTTCCCTAAGGTCCTAAATGTGGCACACTTACTCAGCCCTCTTTTATTCCTGATGCTCATCCCCAACAGTTCTCAGATAGTCTAGACTCTAGAAAGATCTCAGAAAGATTCTAGGAGAGGAGGGGGGAGCCTTGGGCAAAGCTAAATTTTTACCTCCAATCTTAGGTGTACACCTGTCATCTTGGAGATGCCCATTGCCTATGTCCTTCCTTATGTCCTCTTGGAATGTTATGGCTCTGAAGTTTATGGTCCATGCTTAATTAAGGGAGTCTGGGAGCCGAGAGCCTGGTGTCTAAGAGCCGGCCTCTAGGTATACCAGGCAAACCCTTCTCTTGTAGGCCTTGCTTCCTGCCTTCTGCTTTGGGACTTTGTATCCCCTTTCCAGACTTGGAACATCTCTTTTCCTTTTACCATCAAAAGCATCTCGCTGTCTCCTCCATCATCCAGACCCCTTCACAAAAGGCAGGACAAGTATACTTTTGTAAGCAGTTTCTACCTTCTGACCAAAAGTAAGGTGATTTTCTTGAAATGCAGAGATTAAAAAATAAGGAGAACAAAAGTCAAGCTAATATGCCAGCACATTATTTTTAAAATATAAAACACAAAAATAATGTTACTTTTCCTTGTTTTTTTTCATATATAGTAAAAAAGCGAGCAAAGAAAAATTTCACAGCTGAAGGCGACCAGCTATTTAAGATGGGCATCAAGATTCTCCAGCAGTCTAAAGGGCAAAGACAAAAAGCACAGTAAGTCTTTATCCAGTTACATAAGCCAAGTTAAATTTCCAGGTTGAGAAAAAGAAGAATTCAAAAACTAGTTTCAATGTCATTAACATGTTATTGATATAACAAATAAACATATTTGTTCATAAGTTTTTATTTTTAAGGAATCCTACATATTATCAGCATAAATAAATAGAACCATATGTGAAATTGTGGTTCCTTCACATTAAGTGAAATGCAGAATTAAGGCACTTATCTGAACATTCAGGTAAAAATATTCTCTTTTGACTTTTTATTAGATACTACAGGCCCAGTGCACGAATTTGTGCACCAGTGGGGTCCCTCGGCCTGGCCTGCAGGATTGGGCCGAAACAGGCTCTCCACCATCCCCTGAGGGGTCCCAGATTGCAAGATGGCACAGGCCAGGCCAAGGGATCCCACCAGTGCACGATCAGGGCCAGGGAGGGATGTGGGATGTTGGCCAGCCTGGGAGGGACTGCGGGAAGGCTCTGGGGCGTGTCTGGCCCTTCTCGCTCAGTCCCTATCAGCAGGACCCCAGCAGCAAGCTAACCTAGCGGTCAGGACGTCTGCCCCCTGGTGGTCAGTGCATGTCAGTGCAGCAGTTGAGCGGCCTTAGTATATCATTAGCATATTACGCTTTGATTGGTTGAATGGCCGACCAGAAAACTGGACACTTGGCATATTAGGCTGTTATTATATAGGATTCCAAATAAAATTAAATTTGTTATTTAATTAGTGTAGTTGTTTTAGAATGCTTTATTCTCCTATGTATTTGTTCAGTACTTTCTGGTTTTAAAGCACTTTCGTGTATGTGATCCCATTTTATCCCCAGACTTATGAGTTAAGAAGTAAGGGAATTGATCCTCTCATTCAGTCATTCAGCTTCTTTGTATGTATAAGAGGCAAATTGTTAAACAAGTCAGTGCTATTAGAATTTACAGATGTTAAGCAAGCATGTCAGGGAAATACAAATTTGTCTGAAGGAGTCAAGAAGCCTCTGTGACAGCCAGTGTTAGCTGTCATTAAGAATCACTCCACATCAACAAAGAAGGTTGGGAACTATGCTGCTGCCCCACACCAAGTTTCTGATGTGCTCTAGAGATGCATTTAGCCTCCCCCTCTCCCTGCACCCACCTTAATACCAGATACCTAATTGAACTTTCCTTTTGCCCTTGCTGCCCAGGTTCTCCTTTTGGGGATTGCAGCCCAGATCTTAATCCTATTTAATTTACCAACAACTTTCTCCAGCCCTGGGTCCTGCTTCTAGCATTCCTTATATCACCTTGGACCTTCCTGACAGGGGGACCTAGATACCCACCTCTCCCTCAAAATCAAAGGCACATAGAAAGATTGGTTTTGCAACCCATTGCTGCACCCAGGACCAGTGAATGGATATACTGCTGGATCCTACAGCCTGAGGTTTCTCTACCCTGATCCATGTCAGTGCCCTTCTAGTCTGAGCATCCAACCAGGCTATGCAGTTGCAGCAGCAAGTCATGTGACAGAGAGCTTTAGGGAATCTGTATCCTGATGTCAAATCTATCCCTGGATGCCAGACATGTGCATTCATTGACCTTTGAGACCTTCTATCTTACTTGTGTTCTGTTTCCCAGGTTCTCAGCTTGCTCTGACAATTTCTTGCTTAACCTCCTGGCTTCTTTTTTATTTTTTCACTGAAGTCTACTCTCTGTTTTGCCATCCGGGACTCTAATGCCTACCTGGATGTCACTAGCCCATCCTTTTTTGTCTATTCATTCTGTCCCAGCCTTTTACCAAGAGCAGGCTATGTTAACATCAGCCTGGAAAGGTGGTACATAAAGCTGAGTCTCCTGATCCTTCTAAACTGGTAGCAATGGCAGATATGTGTGTTTGTTCCAGCATTTGAGTCAATGTCACAGGTAAAGGTTAATGCTTTCATGTCTTACCACTACCAGAAAGGAAGTTATAATAGTAAAAATCAATCCCAAAAGTACTCTCTGTCTCTGACACAAGTTTTGACCTTGCAAGTCTCTCCATCACTGCTGTCATACAGATCCATTACACAGATCCATTACTGCTGTACAGAAGGTGGCTTCTGACCCCTCAGAAAATGCAATGTGAGGCAATCCTATGGCATCTATATTTGCAATCACTAAGCTCTCACACCATTTACCCACTAATTACAGGAGAAAATTACAGTGCCATAAAACTTTAGAACCTATGCAAAAGTGGTGGTGGTGATGATGATGATGATGATGATGATGATGATAGCTAAATTTATTGAGTACTCACTCTATACCAGGTGCTATACCAATTACTTCCTATGGACTATTTCATTGAATCTTCCCAGCAACCCTATGAAATAGGTGTTATTATTATCCCTTTTCCATAGGCGAGAGAGGCACAGGGAAGTTAAATAACTTGCCCAAAGCTCTGAACTAATAAGTGGTAGAGCCAGGATTTGAACTGAGGCAGTCAGACTCTAGAGCCCTTATAATCATTAGGTTTTGTTTGGTTATTGTTTTTCCATACAGCCCTGACTTTGATCTGATAAGAATATGTTGTGTTATAAAAAATTATTTCAGAATATTAAGGGACTGTTGTTCTCATGATAGTAACTTCCTAGAAGTGACCATCAGTTTTGATTATTTTCAATTGATTTTTATAATATTGTTATATATTTCAGAATTTACTTTATAAAACAAGTATTCATAGTGAACTTGGAGTTCACTATTTTAGGACAAGTGCCTCAATTTTTCACTTCACTTGGTATATTAGCTTGGTATATATAATGTATTTTATATATTTCTCCTTTTTATCAGCTTCCCTATTTGTCAGATATATTGAAATTTTAATCTTAGACTAATCTAAGGATAAAAGAATCTACTAGTCTAGAGGTGTAATGGACTTTAGCTAAACCATATTGTTAAGAGAAATGGCAACTGGGTCCTAGAGAGAAGTATTATGAAAGAGGGAACAGAAAATTTCATTTTTTATTATCAAACTTCTAACTGGATATTCTTGAAACAGAGCCTACATATTCTTTGCCAAAGCAGCTGACCTGGGAAACTTGAAAGCTATGGAGAAAATGGCTGATGCTTTGCTATTTGGAAATTTTGGCATGCAAAACATAACAGCAGCTATCCAATTATATGAGCTGTTGGCCAAAGAAGGATCATATAAAGCCCAAAATGTGAGTTTTGGAAAAAATAAATCTCAAATAACTACATCCTGAAATAACTATAACATGTAAGAGGAATTGGGCAATAGTATTCCCACACTACTTCATGAATCCAGACCTAGGGAAGTTACTGCAATGCACAGAATATTTAGTGTCAGGGCAGGGAACCAGCAGCAGCCATGGACAAATCCTTACAGTTACATTAGTGACTTTCAGGAATGGAACAAAACTGCTCTCTACTCCACTTTCCATGTCCATGTGTGTTCTGAGAAAATTTGAGAACTCTGAATTCTTAACATACGTTTTATATGTAAAGTATATTCACCTATACAAAGAAATATAGAACTAAATCTATTACCTTGGGATGATGTTTTCCTGGTTTTCATGTTTGAAATACTTAATAAGCTATATATATTTACTTTTCTACTTAAAAAATGCGTTTCATTTTATTCCAAGAATAAAATAAGCATTTCATAGAAAATTTGAAAAAAATTCAAAAAAAGACCTTCATAAACCAACTACCCTGACTCAACTATTGCATTTTCCCTTGGTTTCTTCCTCTCTGCATCTTCCTTTTTACACCATTCTAATCACAATACAAGTGCATATATCATTTTGTTTCTGGCTACTTAATGCTATAGCAAAATCATATTTTCATGTTTCTAGTCTTTTTAGTGAAAATATTTCTTCCTAATTACAGAAGAAATTCATGCTCATTACAAAAAGAAATCTGAGAATACAGAAAGTATGAAGAAGAAAGTCTAAAAACTTTCCTCCAAGATGTGTGTGTGTGTGTGTGTGTGTGTGTGTGTTTTGTTTTGTTTTTTTACCATCCAGTAAATTTCAGAAACTATGCTTTGGAATCAGAAAAACTTAAGTTTGAATCTATACTGCCACTTGCTTATTGTGTAGCTATGTAAGAAAACCTTTTTTCCTTCTTCTGCATGAGAATTTGACCTTCCGTTCACTCTAGCTCTGTTTCCCTGGTAATTTGATAGGAGTAAAATGTTAACTGTGTTTCTAGGGAGCATTGCTTATGATTGAAATGATCTCTGATTGAAAAGCTTCCTTTGGACTGGGAGGAACCATAATGAACTATAAATACCTGATGGTCATAGTGATTCTTACCCTGGACACTATATCTATGGAGTTGTTACATGGGGCGTGACATTTTTATGTCAGGGTGGCTCCCACACCCACCCATTGTTAATATAAGCCCCTGGATCTGAGCCATCATCTAAGGGACCAAAGATGGCTACTGGAATATTGTGCTAACTGCAGGGGAGATTTCCACAGACAAGAGGGCCTGGTGCTGCCTTCTGAAACTGTGGTTCCTGTGTGATACCCAACTGAATAGACTGTTGGTAAATGTAGCCTATTGGAGTCTTATGAGTCTTTAGGTTTAGTTGAACCAGAAATTGGACCAGAAGACTGTGGGGCAACCTCTCTAATTTTTAACTGTAGCTGGGATAATGATAAAACACTGGGAACTATCAGTCTGCTCTCTGTGTCTATGAGTCTGTTTCTCTTTTGTTTGTCCATTTACGGTATATTGTTCTTTAGATTCCACATGTAAGTGAAATCATATGATATTTATCTTTGTGTGATTGACATTTCACTTCCATAAAATCCTTTAGGTCTATCCATGCTGTTGCAAATGGTAATATTTCATTTTGTGTGTGGATGAGTCATATTCCATTATATAAATGTAAAGCTTTGCAAACTATTCATGGGGATGTAAAGTATAGCATAGGAAATATAGTCAATAATATTGTGATAACTACATATGGATACTATAAATATCAGGGGGAACATTTGTAAAGTATATGGTTGTCTAACCATTATGGCTATACACCTAAAACTAATACAAAATAATAGTGAATGTAGATTATAATTTTAAAAAAAACACTTCACACTGGGTACTGTGTCTGTCTGGTTCGCTGCTGTATCACTAGCATTTAGCACAGTACCTGGGACAAAAATATATAAATAATTAATTATATACTTATATAAATAATTATATACTGATATAATTATATATGTATATGTAATTGGTTATATCACAATTAATGATGAATTAATCAATAGAGTTATTGTAGGATTAAAATAATATGTGAAGGTACTTAATTCCATGCCTGGAACTTTGTAATCATTAATTATAAAAAAAGAATATAAATATCACTCCCACTATTATTCTTCTAGAATTTTACCTATAACTATGTATAATTTATTTTTGAAAATGAGATCATACTTTAATTGCTGTTTCCTAATCTGCTCTTTATTCACTTAACAAGATATCATAGACATCTTCCCATATAAATATATACAGATTAATATCATCATTTTAAATAGCCATATAATTTTAATTAATGTGAGTTGTTGAATACTATTTTTACCCTAGGTAATGTTTTGTAGTTAAATATAAAATAATTATATTTACAAAACAGTAAACAGATTTATAAATGTTATAATAAAATATGAGAGTTATCAAACCTTCTTTCTCCATATTTGGATAATCAAAAATATAAAGTTTTAAGACAGATCAAATTTTATCATCATGTCCACCACTAAAATGATACCGCCTAGCCCTTCCAGTCAAGATGGTAGCTTAGGTAAATGCAGTACTCAAATCCTCCCACAACTACATCAGAATTAAATTAAACTATAGAACAACCACCATTCAGATTCTCCTAAAATCTAGCTGAACAGAAGTGCTATAACTAAGGATATAAAGAAGCCACATTGAGACTGGTAGGAAGGGTGAGATGCAGAATGGGCTAGTCCCACACCCATGTGTGTTGGATAAAAATTAGGAGGGCTATCTCAAATGCAGTGGTGCCCCCTAAGAATCAAGGGGTCTTAGCCCCCCACCAGGGCCCCAGCTCAGGGTTCAAGTGCTGGGAAGAGAAGTCCCAGTAACTTCTGGCTGGTAAAGCCAGCGAACTTTGTGGCTGAGTGAGACAGAGGGCTACAGAAGTCCCAGGAAGTTCCTCTTAAAGGGCTGACACACAGACTTATTCCAAGTCACTCACTCAGTTTAGCACTGGGCACTAGGGACATACAGGAAAGGAGGAAGTTGTCTAGCTTTGGGGCAAGAGTTGTTGGGAGATGGGGGGAGCTTTCTCCCAGACAGAAATGGGAGCACAGGCCATTGTTTCTTGTCTGGGCTCTCCCCTCACAGAGCCAGCAGGCAGGCACCATATCTGTTTCCATCAACCTGGCTAACACAGTTTGCCCCACCTAGGTGATTCCCTAAGACCCCACCCTACCCAACTTGCAGGCCCAACCCAAGCAATTCAGTGGCTTTTCCATACAAACAACCTATCATGGTTCATGCTACAGACAGCATTCCTAAAATATTTCAAACAAGTAGCATCTGGCCTCAGCATACTGTGTACCTCTTGCTCAGTGGCACCAGGCACAGCACTAGTGGTAGCTGGCCTTTGTTACCAACTTGGCCTCTCCTGGCCCCATCTCCAGATCATTTTGTAGTTCATGCCAGGTGGACCCAGGGCAGGACTCGTGTGGTAGCTAACCTTGGCCTGCACCTTCTTGGAAGCCCCAGAGCAAGCACACTTAGCAGACAGCTTCAGATCATGTCAAAGCACCACCCTACCTCCTCCACAGGGACACACCACTTGGGCAGACTGAGTAGAGCCCCACTGAAGTGGGTCCTGCTCAGTGGAATCAGTCCTTACACAGCTGATCCTTCTCAGTGATCATAGCCAGCCCTTGTAACTTATCAGCCTGGGGGTAAACCCCTCCCATTGATGTACCAACAGCAATCAAGGCTCAACTACAACAGGGGGGTGTACATATCCCATGCAGGGGGCAAACCAGGACCTACAGGACACCTGGTACACAAGGCCATTCTACCAAACACAGGAGATGTAGCAGCTCCAATACACAGAAACAAACACAGAGAGGCAGCCAAAATAAGGAAACAAAGAAACATGTCCCAAATAAAGAACAGAACAAAACTCCAGAAAAAGAACTAAACTAAATGGAGAGAGTTTAAAACATTGGTTATAAGGATGCTTAATAAATTTAAAGGAATAGTAGTTGAACTTAGAAGTTAAAGAGATATAAAAACAGAGATAGAAAACATGAAAGGAACCAGGCAGAAATGAAGAATGTACCAGATGAGATGAAGAATACATTAGAGGGAATCAGTAGTGGAGCAGATGAAGCAAAAAATCAAAGTAGAGATTTGGAAGATATGGAAGCAGAAAACACCCTCAGAACAACAAAAATAAGCAAGAATTTTTAAAAATGAGAATAGTATTAGGGGCTTCTGAGACAATTTTAAGCATACCAACATTCGAATCATGAGGGTTCCAGAAAGAGAAGAGAGAGAACAAGAAATTGAAAACCTATGTAAAAAGTAATGATGGAAAACTACCCTAACCTAGTGAAGGAAATAGACATACATGTTCAGGAAGCTCAGAGATTCCCAAACAAGATAAAGCCAAAAAGGCCCACTTCAAGACATGTCATAATTAAAATGTCAAAGGTTAAAGACAAAGAGAATCTTAAAAGCAGCAAGAGAAAAGCAGTTGGTTATCTACAAGGGCATTCCCATAAGACTGTCACATTATTTCTCAACAAAAATTTTGAAGGCCAGAAGAGATTAGCAAGAAATATTCAGTGATGAAAAGTAAGGACTTACAATCAAGATTTCTCCACCCAGCAAAGCTATCATTAAGAATCAAAGGACAGATAAAGAGCTTCCCAGACAAGAAAAAGCTATAATAATTCTATAACAATGGTAGATTCCACATAGTCTTCATTTATTTAAGATTTGAATTATAGATGTGTTTCATAGAGGGACTATAGTTATTAGCACTGTGCTACTACTGAAAAAATATTTTAGTATCAATCTAATAATCACTTTGATAATTCTAGTATTGCTGTATAAAGCATTTCATCTTGATGTGAATGCTCTTTTTGTAGTAAGAGTATAGACCAGATCTAAGTTGCTTATTAAGGTTGATTCACACTTTTGTTTGGTAGCAATTTGAGCTAAAAGTAATGATTTCAGATGCTTTCAAGCCTTGTACCACAATTAATGGAAATTTGCTTAATATTTTTCTCTTTTAATGATAATGTCTTATGTAACAAGTAAAAGAAGGAATATTTAATTTTTAAATTCTTATTATGGAACCTGAGTAATTTGTTTTGAAATATAATAAAATATTCTCTATGCTTAACTCCTTCCATTCAAATCCCAGATTCTATAACAGCTCCTTAAAAAGCACAGCACAATGGTTGAGTTCAGAATCCAGTCTTATAAACAAATCTAATTTGCAGAATTCGACCTTTAAAAGCCACTGAAAGTATCATTGATGTCATTACTATTATGTAGCTTCTCTTTCAACTCGAAGCATTTTTTTCTGGATTAAGATTTTATCAGTCTATAATCCATCTCATTTCATCTCAGCCCTTATCTCAGAAAAAGATCAAATACCAAAACCTGATTATTGTAAATTGTTAGGAGACAATGCCCAGGTGTAAAGGAATAGGGTAAAACTGACTATAATCAGCATATCTACTACATAAGAGCCCAAAACATCTTTTGTCTTCCTCTATGCCTACCATGCTTTAAGGAATGTAAAAAAAAAAAAAAAAGAAAAATAAGAAAAAGAAAAGAAAAGAAAGATAGAAAGAAAGTTGAACCCTTGAAAATTAATTCAAAATACCCATTGTTACTTTTCTGCTGAAGAGAGAGGGAGTGCGTCTCTGGAATGGTTCTTTGCAGCTGGTAAAATGATGGTTTTAGTCCTTTCTTTCAAGAGTGAGCTTTATACAGAAGTGAGCTCTTCTCCACAGTCAGAGGATGGAAATTTAACTCCTACACAACTCACTTCACAATTTCATGACCTCACAAATTTCTCAGAAGGATCAGACCAAAAAGTATGGTAGGCTTTGCACAAAATAATATACTGTTGGTGAAGCATATTTAAAAATACAAGCTCAACTGAATAACACAGTATCTTAATTTTCTGATAAAAAAAAAACAACCAATCTGGCATTAGCCATTCAACTTAATAGTTGATGAAATATTTGTTTACCATCAAAGTTTCTACGTAAGTAAACCAGATTCTAAATTAAGCAGAATCAAAAATTGCAAGCATTTCAAGAAAATAAGAATCTAATATTGACTCTTTAAAATGAGCCACTTATGCCGAAACCGGTTTGGCTCAGTGGATAGAGCGTCGGCCTGCGAACTGAAAGGTCCCAGGTTCGATTCCGGTCAAGGGCATGTACCTGGGTTGCGGGCACATCCCCAGTAGGAGATGTGCAGGAGGCGGCTGGTCGATGTTTCTCTCTCATCGATGTTTCTAGCTCTCTATCTCTCTCCCTTCCTCTCTGTGAAAAATCAATAAAATATATTTTTAAAAAAATAAAATAAAATAAAATAAAATGAGCCACTTAAATCATTTTAAATATAAACTTAGAAGGGTTACAGGAGTGCCAGGATTCCAGATACCTTCCATTACTAATAACAGCCTCTGTGGTCAACTATCCTAACAACGGAGCCTTGGAGACTAAAAAGGAATTGGCTGAATCATAGAATTTTTTTTTCAGTTTATGGATTAAGTAGATTATACAAATTATACTTATAAACCACATGTTAGAGCTATAAGCTTTGGGGGAATTGAACTCTGTAGTCAATTCCCTAGTTTAAGAAGTAGCATAGTTCTTTTTTCTTGCATGATGTTCTCATGAACTAGATGAAAAAATAAAAATGTGGGCTTTGATGAAGGTAGATAGAGTGTAGACTAATGGATCGATGCCAATGTAAAAGCAAGTCTCTGGCAGTCTGCCACAGAATTCTACCTATGACCCTGTGCTCTTCAAATATTTCATCAACAATTGAGTTGGATGGCTAATACCAGACTGTTTTTAATATAAAGCATGGAAAGAAAGGCATATTACCGAAGATATGAATGAGAATGTGGAATGAGCTTGTAAAAATGCTGACAGGAATGATAAAGCTCCAAATGAGTAGAACCTTGAAAAGATTAGAAACACCAAAACAGATTTTATAATTATATTCTGACAAAATATAGTGTTATGACTCTATTAAGAAGAGGAGGGAGGAGAAAAAATGAGAAAGTGATATAGATGACCTGAATAAATATCTATCAGATAGACAATGTGTGAAATATATAAATTAACAGCAAGAAGTAGCAGCTTATCAGGTGTCACAACAGTGGCAATTATCAGAAGAAGAATGCTAAAGTAATTAAAAATTATTGTTTATGAATAGAATAAGGAGTGACTTAGAAAGGAGTATGGTATTGATGTTTATATTATAAGCCTTCAGAAGTATTAGAATTTTAATTTTTTATATATGTATGCATCCATTAGTTTGATGAAGTTATATAAAATGTTAAATTTATATATTAACTCTACCCTCAATAGAAACTGTGTTTAAAATAAAACAAGGATACTTATATTAAGAAATAAAAGCTTAGAATGTACTTTTCTCAGAAGCACCTAAAGCAAAGTACAATGAACATCTTTTTGAGGTGAGTTCAAATCTCTTGACCCAATTCAGTTTCATCCCTGGATACTGAAAGAATTTGTAAATGTCACTACCAACTTGTCAAAGACTAACAAGGGCAGGAAAAAAGCCACAAACCCTGGAGGCTGGTTGCCAAATTCGTCCAAATCACACATAGTGTTGGTGAGTTTAATGGAAGACTCCCCATCATATTTTCCTGATGTTTGTTTATGAAAATCCCATAAAATGAAGCTGTACTATTTGTCAAGCAGCATGGGTTCATTAAGAACAATTTGTATTGCCCTGACCGGTTTGGCTCAGTGGATAGAGCGTTGGCCTGCGGACTGAAGGGTCCCGGGTTCGATTCCGGCAAGGGCATGTACCTTGGTTGCGGGGACATCCCCAGTAGGGGGTGTGCAGGAGGCAGCTGATCAGCTGATCGATGTTTCTCTGTCACTGATGTTTCTAACTCTCTATCCGTCTCCCTTCCTCTCTGTAAAAAATCAATAAAATATATTTTTTTAAAAAGAACAATTTGTATTAAGCAAGCTGTTTTACAGGTTGCTAAATTGAGAAATGGGAAACTTGCAGTAGAGATGATAATTCCATATTTTATCCATTATAAGACACCATTGACTATAAGTTATATACTTTTTAAATGTCAGTTATATACTTGTATCATATAAAAGTTGTCAATTAAAGCATAAATCAGTATATTCTTATTAGAATTTATGTTTTATTTCTTTTTTCCCCTTTATTGAATAAGATATTACAAATGTGTCCTTATCCCCCCAATGTCCCCTCATCCCCCCAATCCTGCCCTCACCCTCACCCCCTGTTGTCCACATCCATCACTTATGCTTATATGCATGCATAAAAGTCCTTTGGTTGTTTTATTTCTATTAAAAGTTTTGTTTTAGACATTTTAGACATGGATTTGTATCATAGACCAGTATTTGGTTATATAAAAAAGGTAAATATAAGTTAAATAAATTAAGGTGTTCCAAAATTCTTCTCATTGAGAATCCAATTGAATCAGTTTAAACTTAGAAAACTTAGTTGGTAACTAGCTTTGTCCGACACGATATCATTCTCTGTACCATTCAGAATATCATTAGAGCCCACCCAGTGTGGCTTAGTGGTTGAGCATTGACCTATGAACCAGGAGGCACAGTTCGGATTCCTGGTCAAGGCACATGTCAGGGTTGTGGTCTCAATCCCCAGCAGGGGGCATGCAGGAGGGAGCTGATCAATGATTTTCTCTCATCATTGATGTTTCTATCTCTCTCTCCCTTCATCTCTGAAATAAATAAAATACATATATTTTTAAAGTTTTGAAGAAAAGAATATCTTTAGGGCGTGTTCCTCAATTACCTCCAGAATTTCTTCCAAACTACTGACTCATTCTGCACCTGTTAATGCTGACTCCAATTTGACTAAACATACTTATTTTTTTCTTCAGTTGAATCACATGTTGCTGGAAGTTCAGTTCCAGGTCAGCAAGAAGTATCTGACAATGTTCAATGTTGAACACCCTAATCATTATATATCATGTTAAATAAATTGGTCACCACAGATTCTCATTGTTTAAGAGTTTCCATCTATTCCTTGGGATTTGTCAATTTCTCCTGCCTTGAGTTTCAAGGCTTGGCTTGCAGCCATTCATTTGCACATAAATTAGTAATAGAAAGTAACACAGTTTCATCCACTTTGGGATATCTTCCCTTTTTTAGGAACTTGTAACTACTTTGTTTTGACAAGGCCATGACAGAAATATGGCATCCACAATGTAGTCCAGATTCAGAGAACACACAAGATGGTGATTATAACCCAAAATATATTACATGAGGAAGGCAGAATGGGGAATCTTTGTAGAAGAGAACAATTGAGGTACCAGACAGCTGCCCTCAAGTGTCTAAAAGGCAGAGAGTGTTACAAAAAAGGAAGTGATTTGTAGAGCACCAAATTACTACACAGTTTAAGGCAACTAAGTACTAAGGCAACAACTACTATATAGAGATTAATTTTGCTTAAGTATCTATTAACTTAATGAGCTTCCCACCAACAGAGATGTCCACTTGTATCAGTTTGGATTTTCTGAGTTTCAAGTACAGAGAAAACAACCTAACTGGCTTAAGCAAAAGCGGGATTTATTGGCTCATGTAATTGTGAAGTCCAAGTTGTAGCTGCCTTTATAACCTGGATCAAGAGGAAAGAATGAAGATATGAGGACATACTTTCTTGAGCTCTTTGCTTTCTTTTTTTCTATTATGGCTTTATTTTGAGCCAGCTCACCCCATGTGGAAGCAAAGAATGGCCAACAACAGCTGTAGATATCCTTCTCCCTTATATCTGAAAGTCTCTGTGAGAGAAGCCAGCTTCTTTCCCAATTATTTCATCAAAAGCACTGGGTTAGATCACAAGCCAACCCTGAGTCAATCATTGCATCCAGGGACCTAGAGAGTAGTATGCTAACTAAAATGGGTCAGTCAAAGAAAGATGAATACCATATAATTTCACTTATATGTGGAATCTAAAGAACAAATGAAACAGAAACAAACTCATAGATAGAGAACAGACTGATGATTGCTGGAAGGGGGTGGAGGGAGTTGGGAGACTGGGTGAAAAGTTGAAGGGATTGATAAGTACAGATTGGTAGTTAAAAAGTAGTCCTCAGGATTTAAAGTACAGCATAGGAAATATAGTCAATAATTTTGAAATAACTATGTATGGTATCATGTCTAACTACTATGCTGTATACTGAAACTAAAGCAAAACTGTAATTGAAAAAATAAAAATATATTGAAAAAAGTATATTTGATTGGTTGATCCAATGTCAGGTGACCTCCCCTGGATTCAGAAAAGAGTGAGAAGCCCATTAGTTCATTGAACCAAATGAACAGAGAATTGAAGGTGGTTTCACAAAGAGAATCCAGGAAGACAAAAAAGTATACACTGACTACATCTACATGTAAAATACAAACAAAATTAAAAAGTTAGAATTGAAAAAGTATTTTCAAAAAATAATCACACAAGGAAAAA
>NW_005871090.1:4226312-4267206 GCF_000147115.1 Myotis lucifugus | reverse complement strand
GCACACACTAGAGGCCCAGTGCATGAAATTTGTGCACAGGTAGGGTCTCTAGGCCTGGCCAGCAATCAGGGCCAATCTGTGGGGCAACCGGTGGGACGATCGGGACCCCCCACTCACAGTGCATGTCTAACTCCCGATCTGTCGAACTCCCGCCCATGGGGACAATTTGCATATTTGCCTTTTATTATATAAGATTTTTATTGATTTCAGAGAGGAAGGGAGAGGAAAAGAGAGAGAGATAGAAACATCAGTGGTGAGAGAGAGAATCATTGATTGGCTGCCTCCTGCATGCCCCACACTGGGGATCAAGCCTGCAACCCAGGCATGGGCCCTGACCAGGAATCAAACCATGACCTTCTGGTTCACAGGTCAAAGCCCAACCACTGAGCCATTCCAGCCAGATGTTAATTTATTTTTTAAAATATAAATGATACTACATTCTTTAACTAGAAGCAATAAAACTAAAAATTAATGACAAAAAGATAGTTTAAAATTTAGCTTCTTATACATTCTAAGTCTCCTAGTTTTTAGCAAATAGAGATAAAAGAGAAACTGAAATGACATATTAAAACTCAACAATGATAATAACACTACATATAAAAGTTATGGAATACAGCTAAAGCAGTGGTTAGCAAACTGTGGCTCGCGAGCCACATGCGGTTCTTTGGCCCCTTGAGTGTGGCCACGAAGTTTCAATCGCACTGTACGTGTGCACCCGCACGTGGTATTTTGTGGAAGAGCCACACTCAAGGAGCCGCAGTTTGCCGACCACTGAGCTAAAACCATATGCAGAGAAAAATATACAGCTTTAAATGTTTTAATAAACAAGAAACACAAGCTTATATCTCAAAAAGCTAAAAGAAAAAACAGCAAAATAACAGTACAAAAGAAAACAGTATTTTAATAACTTTTTCAGATAATTGTATATATTCTTCTTTAGTTCCTCACCAAAACTCAACATTGATTGATAACTTTTTAAAGATCAGCTGCAATGTGGAATCTGAAATCCTATCAATGAACTTTTCCTACTTCTTACATTTAAATTGACTGGTCTATCTTGCTTTTTGAATGGAAATTTTTTACTCATATATGATTTCATAACATCATACAGTGATCATTTAGAAAATATTGGTTCTCCAAGTTATGCAAATCTTTCAATTTGACAAATTTCATTATATGGTATCAAAAAATCATGTATGTTAATATTGCCATTGATATCATCAAAAGTCTTTAATGGAGTATCAAGCTCATAGTATCAGATACAAGTTTTCCAAATTTCAGTTTTTTTTCTTACAAGCTTAAATTTATGATTGACAAGTACTTTTAATTGTTTTGTTGAAGTGACCAGCTTGCTTTATTCATTTCTAGGAAAATGTCTGCCAATCTAAATGAACATAATCAGTTCATCGTTCCTTCAAGTAAAGATGGTGTTCCATGAAAAAAGTGGCTAGTTCAGTTTGCAACTCAAATAAGCATTTCAAGAATTTCTATTAAATACTCAGCATATTTTACTATCAGAAGTGCTTTATGCCTACTTCATATCTGCTCATGTAGAATATTAAAAAGACATGTATTTCAGAGTTGAGACAATAAAAATAATACTCTGACTGCCTTATCACAAACATTCTAAAATGAAACTAGCATATTTTCCTGTGAGTGTAATGTATGAAAAATAATAATATAAATGGAAATTTGGGGCACTTCCTTGATTCATGCTAACATGCTACCAGTTTTACTTACCATTGCTCTTCAATATTAGTGCTAATGTCACCATGAGGAGAAACACAAATACTATCTTTGAAGTATAAAAATCGTTTTGACCTTGAAGACCTGCTGAAAGGACTTTATGTTCCAAGTCATTACAAACTATACTTTGATAACTACAGAGTTAGGATATAGATTTAGTTGAGTATAACTGAGACCCAAAATAAAATGACTTACACAAAACAGAATTGTATTTCCCCTGCAGTTCAATTTGAGTGGAGAAGACGGCTCTGCTCAGTAGTAAAGTCATCAGGAACTCAGACTCCTATTTGGTGACTTTGCCATCTTTAGGATAGGCTCTTTTTTGCACTGTCCAAGTTGGCTCACCATCATGTCAGCATTCTAGCTAATAGGAAGAGGAAGAGGAAGAGGAGAAAGGGAAGGCACGCCTTTACAAACATGATGTGGAAGTTGTTTACATCAGTGTCACTCATGTCTATTGGTAATAACCACATGGGCACATCTGACTGCTAACTACGGAGCTTAAGGAACACGTTAAGTTAAATCATGGCATTGCTATTTATTTGACCTACGACACCATCAAATTCTTATGGTTCAACCTTAGTGTTTTGATTGCCACATCCTCAGCTGTAAATCAAGAGTTCTTTTACTGTAGAACAGTGGTTCTCAACCTTCCTAATGCCACAACCCTTTAATACAGTTCTTCATGTTGTGGTGACCCCCAACCATAAAATTATTTTCGTTGCTACTTCATAACTGTAATTTTGCTACTTTTATGAATTGTAATGTAAATATCTGATATGCAGGATGTATTTTCATGGTTACAAATTGAACATAATTAAAGCATAGTGATTAATCACAAAAACAATATGTAATTATATATGTGTTTTCCGATGGTCTTAGGCGACCCCTGTGAAAGGGTCGTTCGGCCCCCAAAGGGGTCACGACCCACAGGTTGAGAACCGCTGCTCTAGAAGGAGGGGGAATCCTAAGGTACAACCAACAACCCCTGCCGCAGTTTTTTCAGTAAGAGGAATTTATTTAATTTTATTTTTAAGAGTTTACTCTTGGTGTAGTGCATTTTATGGGTTTGGACAAATATATAATTTTTTTTTGTCCACATTTATGGTGTCATGTATTCACTACCCTTCAAAATCCTCTGTACTTCACCTATTCATTCCTCCCTTTCCACCCTCCGTAAACCACTGGTTTCCTACTGTCTGCAGTTTGCCTTTTCCAGAATGTCATATAGTTTAGAATCATGGAGAATGTAGCGTTTTCAGATTGTCTTCTTTCACTTAGTAATATTCATTTATGTTTCCTCCATATCTTTTCATGGCTCAATAGCTCATTTCTTGTTAACACTGAATAATATTCTATTATAGAGGTATATCAGTTTACTTATTTATTCAGCTACTGAAGGATAGCTTGATTGATTCCAAGTTTTGGCAATTGTGAATAAAGCTGCCATGAACATCTGTGTGCAAGTTTTTGTGTGAACATAAGTTTTTGTCTCATGTGGGTAAATTCTAAGGAGTGTGATTAATAGATCATATGGTAAGAGTATGTTTAGTTTTATTATTGTTTATGTTTAGTTTTGTAAGAAACTTCCAAACTGTCTTCCAAAGTGACTATACTTTTTACATTCTTACCAATAATGAATGAGAGTTCCTGTTGCTCCACATCCTCACTAACATTTAATGTTATCAGTGCTTTGGATTTGGGTCATTTAATTTCATTTCATTTTTTAAAAAGCATTTTTGTCCACTTCTCATTCCATTGTCTCCCTCCAATGACTAATCAAGCTAAAATGCTGATCTTAGCACCTAATGTGCAAGTAAGCATTATTTTCATCCCAATACACAACAGTGGGTTAGTAAATACACAATCTGAGAAGGTAACATGAAGACATGTTACATTCAGTTTTACTGATGTGAAATACAGAACAAATGGCATGTGTAGATTCCAGAAAAGTCACTCTGAGGATTTATTATTGACATTTGTTTTGTTCTGTAAGGAAAACTTGAGAAATCTTATTTTTAAAACTTTAAAACTTCTTTATAGTGGTGTAATCATTATTGAAAGGCAATCAGTAAACTAGGATGTAATATTCACCAAAATATATAACAGACAAATGACTAATACATATAGTTTATATGAAGTTCCTACACAACAATAAGAAGAGATACATAAACCTAGTAGTAACAGTCAAAGGATATGAACATGCAAATGACAGAAGAAATTAAATGGCTAGTAAATAAGAAAAGATACTCAGTCTCATCAGAAATTCGGGAAACCCTAATTTAAATAAGATTTTTTTTATACATTAGATTGGTAAAACTGAAAAATTGAAGATCATTGATATCCAGTGTTGGTGAGATTATGAAGGAATGGCTAATTCACATACTTTTGGTGGGAGCGTAAATTTGTATAACACTTTGGTAGGCAATTTGGCAGTACCTATTAACATTTTCACTGCAGAAGCACTTTGACTCAGCAACTCCATTTCCAGTTATTTGTTCTAACAAATATATACCTGGCCCGGCCAGTGTGGCTCAGTGGTTGAGTGTCAACCTATGGACCAACCAGGATGTCACGGTTCAATTCCCGGTCAGGGCACATGTCCAGGTTGTGGGCTCAATCCCCAGTGTGGGGTCTGCAGGAGGCAGCCGATCATTGATTCTCTCTCATCATTGATGTTTCTCTCTCTCTCTCTCTCTCTCTCTCTCTCTCTCTCTCTCTCCCCCTCTCTCTCTCTCTCTCTCTCCCCCCCCCCATCCCTTCCTCTCCGAAATCAATAAAAATATATTAAATATATATATATATATATATATATATATATATATATATATATATGCAAGTACAAGAATTGCAATGTTTTTTGTAAGGGCTGAAAATTTTAAATACCCTAAATGGCTAACAGTAGAGAAATGGCTATGTTATGAAGTTATAGCATGTCTACCTGTAAGTATTGGCAGGAGGAAATCTCCAAAATGTATAAAAAATTAAAAATATATATTTATTTTATGAAAGTTTGGTGACACTTGGAATACATACACTAAAATGTATCCACAATGTTTAAGAATAGTAAACAAATTGGGAGTATAATAATGAGGGGAGACTTGCTCCATGAAGCATCAAGACATACTTTAAGCTGCATTAATCAACATAATTGCAAACCACATTTTGTTTATCCATTCATCCTCTGATTATGGACATTTGGGTTGCTTACAACTTTAGCTATTGTGAATAATGCTGCTATAAACATGGGTATACAAATATTTCTTTGAGATCCTGTTTTCAATTCTTTTGGATATATACCCAAAAGTGGAATTAAAGAATCATATTGTAATTCTGTTTAACTTTTTGAGGAATCATCATGTTGTTTTCCCCAGTGGCTGCACTTTTACATTCCCACCAATGGTACACAAGGGTTCTTGTCTCTTCATATCCTTGTTAACACTTCCTATTTTCTAGTTTTGCTTGTTTGTTTGTTTTGATAGTAGCCATTCTAATGGATATGATGATATCTGATTATATTTTTTATTTGTATTTCCCTAATGGTTAGTAATGTTCAGTACCTTTTTATGTGCTTATTGGGTGTGTGTGTGTGTGTGTGTGTGTGTGTATATGTATATATATATATATATATATATTTATATATATATACCTTGATATGGTATAAGAAGTAAGTTAACAATACTAGTTATTATGAAGCAGACACTTAAAATATCCCTTACCAATATAGATAAGAATAATTGTGAAATAAATGTATTTATTGACTTTTTCTTTTGAGCTTTAGGCATTGGGGTTTTTGTCTTCTTATGGAATAGGAATGGAATATAATCAAGCCAAGGTAAGATCATTCTATTTTTTTCTGAAACAAAACTTATTTTTTAAAAGGAACATTAACATTGAATAGAGTCTATTCTTTAGTCAGGGGTGGGAACATCTGGCCCGCAGGCTGTATAAGGCTGGCAAAATCATTTGATCTGGCCCGGCCAATGCATTAGGGGTGAGTTAATTAAAGGATTGACCAAATATAGCAGGCTGATTTTTAAGTTGATACTTTTGTATGGTGTGCAAACAATGTTATAAACATCCCAATGGCCCTTGGCAGAAAAAACGTTCCCCACCCCTGCTTTAGATAAAGGGGCTCACTCTAGTACAGTGATTAAAAGCACCAGCTCAATAGTCAGAGAAGTTTAGGGTTAAAATGCCATAACTTTTTTAATGTTCCGTATTTCAGTTTCTTCATTACAGATAGATAATATATACTTCATAGGGATTTGTAATGAGTAAATACAATCTCATGTACAATGCCCTTTTCACAGACTGCAGACTCCCTCAAAAAAAAAATACCAACTGTCTTTACAGAGGAAGAGAATGAAATTTGGAATTTATTTCGGGTTCATTTCTGTGCTAAGAACAAGAAAAGCAATGATTAGTTTGAGTTTCAAAATTTAGATTATATATATTCATTTATTTTTAACTAGGCACTGATATATTACACTTTTGGAAGTGCTGGAGGAAGCATGATGTCCCAGATGATATTGGTTTGTAAATTAAATATTCTTGGACCCAGATAGTTATGTTGTAAATACAGCATTGTCAGAATACTAAGAATATATATGCCTGTGTTTTAGGGATACAGATATTTGTCAGGAATCAATGTTCTACAGAATTGTGAAGTTGCCCTATATCATTACAAGAAAGTGGCAGATTATAGTGAGTAATCCACATAGTTTATTTTAAGATAAACAGACATGCCAAGCATTTAAAAAATAAATCAATATCAATTGACATATTTGTGAAAGTATCAAAAGACTATGCTTTTAACATCTGTTATAATACAATTTTTTTAATGCAATGTAGAGTTTTCTGATTTTTTAATAGTTACTTTTCAAGGTTTAAATTACTGTGCTCATCTTTCATTTTTGTTAGTACATGACCCCAAACAATTCTGTTTTACTTGTTCTTGTGATCTTCTTTCCTTCTATTGAGAATTTGAATGTAGCATCAATAAATATTAAGATTTATAATATGGCATGACTTGTTTAAAATTCCAGGATAAATGGATGTAAGGTGCACACATTGGCGATCTCTATTACTGCACTTGAGAACAATTCAAGTAATCATTATTCTGTCACCCTATCTTTTGTCTACAAAAAAAGTAGAGCATGAGATTAATTTATGTTCCTAGAATAATTTTTAAAGCTATGTGTCACATTTCATCATGCAACATTACTGAATCAGACTACATAATAGAATTTTAAATAAAAGTCTGCCAAGAAGTGAGTAAGGTAAAGTCCATTTGACTAATTTCTATAATCACAACAACATCTAAGTACACATTTTTGACATTATTGGGATCTAAGAAAAATAGGAAAATAACTGATTTTGAATTTAAGATGCTATATAAAACAAGATCATTTCATATGTTTAATGAATCACTATATGTATAGTTAAAACTGCATGCTTTGTTGGGTTTATTCAAGCATAGTTATCTTTATATTTCTTTTCAGATTATCCATAGGAAGTAAGGAGCAGTTATTGCTCTTATATTATAGTTTCAGTCTCTGAAAAAGAGAGTGGTGGAAGGGGTCAGTTGCTTGTCCCTAAAATCCAAAAAAGCTGTCTTTTTTTCTTCCTTTTCTTTTCTTTTCTTTTTTTTTTTGCTTTATGTTTCACTCTTTCTACGAGAGTAGTTATGTTATTAGTCATACAATAACTCTCTTTTTTTAAGGTGTGACAGGTTTTTGTTGTTGTTTATAATATGATTTTTATTGACTTCAGAGAGAGGAAGAGAGGGGGAAAGAGAAAAACATCATCAATTGGCTGCCTCCTGCATGCCCTCTACTGGGGATCGAGCTCATAACCCAGGCATGTGTCCTAACTGGAATCAAACCAGTGACCTCCTGGTGCATGGGACTATGCTCAACCAATTGAGCCACACCAGCTGGACAGCTGTCTTTTTTTCTTAAACCGACTTGGCCAAGATCTTCAGTAGGGTTTGATATATGTTAATACAAGATTTGTATGGGTTGCAAAGCTTGCTTGCACTTTTCTCAGAACTGAATAAATCCAGCAAATTTATATCACCTTAGGTCACAGTGGTTCTCAACCTTCTGGCCCTTTAAATACAGTTCCTCATGTTGTGACCCAACCATAAAATTATTTTCGTTGCTACTTCATAACTGTAATGTTGCTACTATTGTGAATCATAATGTAAATATCTGATATGCAGGATGGTCTTAGGCGACCCCGTGAAAGGGTCGTTTGACCGCCAAAGGGGTCACGACCCACAGGTTGAGAACCGCTGACTTAGGATATTTCCTTTGTTAATAGACCAGATCTCTGCACAACTTAAAGAGAATAGACCTAACAGTGTTTTCTCTAAGTTGACTATTATCTCTTGCAAACTTGTGTATTTTAGCTATTCTCTGGCTTGTTTCTATTCACAGTTGCTGACAAATTGGAAAAGAGTGAAGGTATTCCAGTGGAAAAAGTGAGACTAACTGAGAGACCTGAAAATCTGAGTTCTAACAGTGAGATTCTGGATTGGGACATATACCAATACTATAAATTTTTGGCCGAAAGAGGAGATGTTCAGATACAAGTAAAGTATACAGAAAAACTTGAATTTTAAGAACATGTAAATTACAAGGGGCTTGATTTGCTCTGAGTCTTAGAGGGGTTAACAATGTCCCATTCTAAATGAGAAAGGGAAGAGACCCCTCTCCTCTTTGTCCTGCTCCTTTTTTGCCCCCTGCTACTTGCAGTTTCTATGGCCTATGGAAGAGCCAGTTGCTATAGTAATGACAATTTTTTTTACATTTACTCCTAAAAAAATCATTTTTAAAAAACATAGATTTTAATTATAGAAAAAAGCACCATCCAGTGTTGATTTTAATATGAATGAACTCCTTCTTACCAGGACCCAGAAATGTTCTGTCTATGGGAGTGAGAAAGGGATGGCCTTTGTGAGCTTTTCAGAGCCAAGAATTAAGGCCTCTAGGTTTATGTGCCCACGTGTTGCTGTACACTAGCAGGCCACTCATTAAAGACGCCATATGCTCAGCATCAACCAATTACCCAATGAAAGATACAGTCTGGAATGTTTCCCTGCTTTTTTTTAAGACATGCCAACTGCATCCAAGTGGATCAACATACTATAGTAAAATCACCAAGTGAAATTTTTTTTTTCTTTACTTAAATTAATACAACTGCTAAAATAATTTTCAAAAATCATATTTTCTAGGTTTCTCTTGGACAATTACATCTAATTGGGAGGAAAGGTCTAGATCAGGATTACTACGTAAGTCAACCTCAAGATTTCATCATGTGAGGAGGGGAGCATAGTAGTGAGGGAGGATGGTGAGCCAGTGAAACGGGAGGGGGTGTAGAAGAGTTGCTGGGGGTGTAGAAGAGAAGCCCGCTACTGCTTCCTTGGTCAGATCAGTTTTCCAGCTTTTGAGGAAGAACAAGTTCATCAGAGGGAGCACCCTTCCTACCTGCCTCCAAGGACAAAGGGGTAGGGGCTTCTGAAGGAACACTTGGGGCAGGGGTGTTCCCATGCTCTGAACCTAGCCTCTTTCTATCCAAACAGACTTTTGGACTGGGGTAAGATAAGGAGGATACCCCACCTGCTGGCCTTGGACTTGCCCATTCCCCAAATCCACCTGGAAGTCTCCTGCTAAGGAGCCTGAGGACCAGCCTCAATCCCATTTAGCTAGATCAGAGGACAGACAGCTTTCAATGTAATTAGAAGAATTATTCATCATATTTTTAAATTTGCAAAGATTCTTTCAATCACCTTGCTTAACCTTACTCTATCCCAGTGAGGTTAGAAGATTAATTAACAGTTCAAATTTAGTGAAGAAAGAGCAAATCCTATACAGGATCCTCCTCAATTAGATACCAGAGCTCTGGGATGAGGTCTTGTCTAGATCCTGACTATGATTTCAAGGCCCTATACCCATAGGCCTGGGGAAGTAACTAGGATTCTTTTTATAAGATGATTTTTCAGCTCTTGTTATTTTATAGGAGCCACGTGCTCAAAGGAGTACATACCCTGTTTTAACATGGTCCCAAAGGCTAAGCAATAGAAATTACTTTCTAAGGCAGTTACTTAGAGTGATCTGTTATTACCTCCCATCTCATTTCATATTGTTATGATATGAGTATGTCATTGGTAATATAGTTTGTTTTATATGAGATATAGTATATATTATGTAAATTCAAAGTTCATAAAATGTGATAAAAATAGGTAGCAATTGAAATAAGCATATGCTTATGAAGGTCTTCAGATTAAATTATCTTAATCATTAGCCAAGGTTTTAGCTCTTTAGATGGGAATTTCTGGATTCACAATATTACTCCAATGTCAGATTTCAGCCTGCAATGAATTTCTCATGCAACCATGGGATGCATAACTAAGAAGAATTCTCCATTTTCCACAAGCATGAAGCTTGATCATTAAGGCATTAAAGTTTCAGCTACAGAGAAAATCCACCAATCTTTGTAGAGTGCATAAAACCCCACAAAGCTAGGTACTTCTGGTCAATTCCAGCCACCTAGCTTTGTGAACACCAGATGGGAGGTAGCTGCCTCCAGGTGAGGATGAAGTGCTATCCAAGGCTGGCATTGAAGGATTCTGCTTCTGTAGTGGCAACAGCCAAGCAGTTGGCATCACTCAGGAGCTCAGTCTAGCCCTCCCATGAGCTCAGTCACAGGGGTTTTACATCTCTATTATACAGATGTGGAACTGAGGCTGGAAAATGAAGTAAATTTCTTCAAGTCTCACAAGTAGGTAGTAAGGTTATTATGAAGCTAAATTTGAACATAGGGCTTCAGCATTTAAAACCTGTGCTCTTTCCATTAAACCTTATTTCCTTTGACCTGGGGGGAGGAGAGGGAAATAGGGATTCTAAAATCTAGTTTCCTCTCTTATAAAGCAAAAAGAAGGAATGACATAATCTCTCAGGTTGCTTCAGATCTAACTTTCTGATGGTGGGTTAGGCCCCATTCTTCCCATCCATTCATCTCAAAATATCTGGTTTAGCCCTGACTGGTGTGGCTCAGTTGGTTGGAGCATCATCCAGAGTGCTGAAGGGTCATGGGTTTGATTCCTGATCAAGGCATATACCCAGGTTGCAGGTTTGATCCCTGGTAGGGACACATATGAGAGACAACCAATTGAGGTTTCTCACTCTCTCTCTCCCTCCCTCCCTTCCTCTACTCCCCCCGCCCCCTTCTCTCACTCTAAAATCAATTTTTAAAAAGCCATACAACATATTCTTGGGTGAGAATTGGGGGGGGAGGGTAATTCTGGCGCATGCACAGGCTGGTCCTTGCTGCTTTCCTCAACCTAATACACTGGAATTTCCTTGGGAGACTCCAGTTAAGGTCTAGGAGCTCAAGATTAGTTGGCTTATCAGTTAGTTTAGGCTGCATCAGAAACCACTCCCAAATTTAGGAAGCTTATAACAACAACCACTTATTTAATTCATGATTTTGACTGAGCTCAGCAGAGTAATTCTGGTCTGGGCCAGACTCAACTAATGTTGGCTGGGGTTTCTCATGCATCTATCGTTAGCTAGAGTATTATTGCCCAGAGCTGGTTGGCTTATGATGGCTTAGCTAGAGTATTATTGCCCAGAGCTGGTTGGCTTATGATGGCCTCATCTGTGACAGGATGACTGGATCTCTCCATATGCTCTCATTCTCCAGCCAGTTGGCTCAAGCTTTCACATAGCAGTCAAATTGCTTTTGTTCTAAGGTTCTAAGAACACAGAGCAGAAAGTCTTTTTGAGGCATATGTTCAGAACTCACAAATCACTTCTGCCACATTTATTTAGACAAAGCAAGTCACAAGGCCAGTAGCATTGAAGAGGTAGGGGAAAAGGCATCTCCCCCTAATAGGCAGAACTGCAGAGTATTGTGATGGTCATTTTTGCAACAAGCTTAGTTGCACCAGAATCAACTTGGAATGGCATGGGAAATGCAAAGGGGAGAGAGAAGATAAAAGTATAAACCCAAATTCTGAAAGACTTACTACAGATCTTCCCATGGCTAACTTCTCATCCTTTAAGTCTTACCTCCTCAGAAAAAATTTTATTGATCAACTCTACTCTTCCATCACTTATCATATCACTCTGTGTTTATTTTCCTCTAGCCTGTATCACTCCTTGAACTATATTAATTTTGACGTATTTATTATCTCCCCAAAATGGAATATAAATTCTTATCTGTCTTGCTCACTACTATGTATCCTGTACTCAGATTGTACCTGGTACTTTGAAAAAAGTTACACAGAATCATAATACTAGAGCTGAAATGGGCCATAAAGATTAAAATCCAGCCCCCTTGTATAAATGTACTAGAGGCCCGGTGCATGAAATTCGTGCACCAGTGCTTTTCCTAGGCCTGGCCAGCAATCCAAGCATGAGTGTCTAGCATGGAAGGGCAGGTCCCAGCTGACCTCTGGGCCAAGTACATGGAAATTGGATTCAGGCTTTTGGGACTCCAGTACCAGCTGCATGACTCTTGAGTGTCACTCAATAGACTCAGATATTAATAATACCATCCTTATAGTGTCATTGTGAAGATTATATAAGAAAAAACTGTAAAATACTTATCACATAACTGGTTCGTATTATTTCATACCATTCTGATTATTTTTGGTGTTCCTTTTATCCCACCTATCACCTATTATCTTACTGCTATTTACATATATTCCTTTCTTCTCATCAGTATTGCTAGGGAGCAGATGTTGACACAGTGTTTTTTGTTCATCTATGAATCACTTAGAATATCTTTCATACTATCATATATACGGTAGTAAGGAATCAAGTGTTTGAAAGGATAGTTGAAGAACAGAAGAGGTGGATGGATGATGGGTGCATGATGTGATGAGGTCCAGCACCAGACAGACTGACTTTACTAACAAGCGTGTGGTTGTCAAATAAGTTGGCAATATTTCTAGAGCAAATCCTATATAATAAAAGGCTAATATGCAAATTGACCAAACAGCAGAACAACCGGTCGTTATGAGGCACACTGACCACCAGGGGGCAGACGATCTATGCAGGAACTGCCCCCTGGTGGTCAGTGTGCTCCCACAGGGGGAGTGCCGCTCAGCCAGAAGTCCTGAGCTGGGCTCATGGCTGGCGAGCACAGTGACGGTGGCGGGAGCCTCTCTCACCTCCACGGCAGTCAGACATCTCCTAAGGGCTCCTGGACTGCATGCGAGAAGGCACAGGCTGGGCTGAGGGACCCCCGCCCCCCAGAGTGCACAGATTTTGTGCACCGGGCCTCTAGTTTATATACAAAAATACTACCCTCATGTTTTCCTTAAACATTCTCTCCTCTTTGTGAAGGAGCAGAGCCTTGTACATCAACTGAATCAAGGCTATTTAAAGAGCAATAGAATTGTGTCCTAATAAGACACTTTGGAGAGTTCTGCACTTTTCATTCCTGGGGCTGATTTCTTTCATTACTCCATGTGGTCTCTGAGGAAAACTTCTGGAAGTTCAGGATGAGGCTAGGGAATGAGGCAGCAAGGTACAGGGCAAACCTTATGTGTTCTAGACTGAGCCATTCATTTAATGTCATGACCTAGAGAGAATCAGAGGCTTTGCTGGCCTCCTTCAATTTGACTTAGAAAGAATTGGCTTGCAGTTCACCTCTGCAGGAAGATCTGGTCTCAGCAGGCAGCCATGTGTGTCTGGTCCTATTCACTCTGCCTTATAAACATTAGGATAAATCCTGCCAGTTGTATAAACTGTCTTGTAAGTACATAGTATCAACATAAATGCTTACTTTTTCAAAATACTAGACTGTTAGATCTGCAGCTGGGACTCATTTGTCCTCCACTAAGCCACATGCCCATCGAGCTTTTCCCAATGTGAGAAGTCCTCACATTCTAAATATGTGTATGAGATAGATATATAATCTCCAGCTCTTCAGGTTTATGGTTCAAATAGAATTTGGAATAGTACCTTGAAGAAAGTGGGCATTTCATAGATATTTTTGAATGCATGTTGAATGAAATTGTTTGCCTTAAAACATTTTTGTAGGATATGTTCATGACTACCAATAATACTGTTCGTTTTCTCTCCAGAAAGCATTGTACTACTTCTTAAAGGCAGCAAAGGCCGGGAGTGCAAATGCCATGGCATTCATAGGAAAGGTACATGCTTCATCTTGATGAATAATTTTCATTTCTTAAATGGTATCAGCTGATTGAACCCAGCGTAGGTACAATGATGCAGGCCTCTTTCACGGAAGCAGCTGAGAGAGGCATGTGGCTACACACTGAGGGTAGTATTCCTGAGGTGATAGTTTGGGAAGGAGCCCCACAAAACAGTAGCTTTTATCTGGGACACCAAATACAACCTTGAAAGTGCACCTGTCTTAGGGCTCCTTGACTGAATATAGCTCAGAATCCCTCCCATGACCCCTTCCCCTGGCATGTAACAGGAGACCCGCGATGGTTGTGCATCGAAGACTGGTACAGTCCTCAATCCAATGAGTGCCTCCTTCCTTAACTCCAAGAATGAGACCCAGATCCAGGCTGACCAAAGTGCAGCCTTGGGCTGCCTCTGATGGGAGTCCTCTCCGGCTCCTGAGCAGCCTTTGTAGATGGTGCCTCTAGAAGGGTATGTTCTGTCTTCTTCAAAGACCACTCGCTCTGCCAGGTGCTGCCTTTGGCTCCCTGCAGCCAGTTTGCATTTATTAGTAACCATGGGGACAAGTGCCCTGCTTCCAGAAGTGCAATCTACAGTAAATGTAGATACAGGAAACATGAAAAAACACAAATAGGGCTCATGTTTTGGTCCTTGTTCAAGGTCCCTCCAGAATGTATTAGGTAGATTGTTTCTTTAGTTTTTCCTTTTTAAAAAGTTGAAGTGAAATTCATGGAACATAAATTAACCATTGAAAGGTATGCATTTCAGTGGCATTTACTATATGCACAGTTTTGTGTAACCATCACCTCAAATTCCTTAGTTTTTACACTCTCTTTAATTTTTTTTCTAGATGTATTTAGAAGGGAATGATGCAGCACCACAAAATAATGCTACTGCTTTCAAATACTTTTCCATGGCAGCCAATAAGGTATGTACTCAGCCCATTTCTGCAAATGCATAAAAGCACTTGGCTTGTATTACATGGACTCCTAAGCCTCATGCCTGGCTACTAGACCTGGGAGGAGTTTGGTGTCCAGGAGAGGAAGAATATTGTTAACAATAAAACATGGGGCTTGGTTGGGTAGGAGGTATGTCTTGTCTTCTTGGTAAATGAGAAATGCCAATGACTTGTGCTGTCCTAGACAGACAGAAGTTCAGCTTTCTCTTCTCCCATGCTGCAAAAGAGGCTATCTAGTTCCTAAAACAAGAAATAAAAAAGATAAATAAAAGACAGAGGAAGGGAAAACTCAATCAATAAAGCAATCCGTTCAGGACAAAAACAACCAAGAAATGCCCAGTTTTCTCCCATTTGATCTTACCCAAAAGCCAGAAATTCCCCTGGCCTGAGAAGAAGGTTGTCAGAGAGGCCGCCAGGACAAGATGATTGAGAGCAAGGCTCTGGAGACATTTGGTTTGAATGCCAGCCCCGCTACTTACTAGCGATGTAACTATGAGCAAGTACTTAACCGTTCTGTGCCTCAGTTTCCCCATCTATAAAATGGGAGTATAAGAAGATTTGGCTCATATTGTTGTTGTCAGGGTTTATTGAGTTGTCATTTCTGTGCCTCCTATTATAAAAGTAGATAAAGCATTGCCTGGCACATTGTAAATGGCATGTGTCTGCTATTATATTTTGCAGCCTGAGACCAGTTAGATAGAGTGAGCTTCAAAGTATATCTAAGGCAAAATGGATTGAATATGTGAGGGAATGTATAAATGGTGTATTTGGATCCTGCCATTGAAGTTTTTGCCTTGGTTCCTAGGTTCAGTGAGGCTGGTATCTGTCAGGTAACACTTAGTAGACTACTCTGAATCCCTTTAGTACGTAAAGAGCTCCTAATCGTAACACCCATCAACCTAATGTTGGTGAGTGGCCTTAATAAACTTTCTATCCCTACACAATAGGAAACATTTTGTTGTCTATGTCATACTATAACACTAGCAGTAACGATGTGCTCAAATTGGGGAATATTTTTAACTGTTCTTTTTTAAAACCCACATGCTGCTTTAGGAGCCTATTTATAAATGACTAGCACTTTGGTGCTGCTGCTATTGTGGTGTAAATTACTGAGAAGGCTGGTAGGAGGCTCCTCTTCCTTGTAATTTAGATGAAACTGTGGTGCAGCAAGACAGTTATCTGGAGTACCATTAGATTAGGATGACAAGGGAAAGCCAACTGAAAAAGAGGTAATGTAATGGGAAGATCTCTTATAATCTGGCAAATAATGCTGACCTGTCAGTCCAAAGGAAGAATGCCAGGAAGCTGAGTGTGTAAATTAACCCAGCTCCCAAACTATCCAGGGTTGTATAACCAGCAGTGATCTGAGCTACTTGAGTTCTAAACCTGAGCTACCTTCATTTACAGAGGAAATCTGACATGTACTTAAAGTGGTTGTTCTGAATGGCATCAAGTGGACATCACCGATATTCCTTTATCACCACCTGCACAATTAGATTTCTTACTTTGGGTCACTACTAAAGTAAAAAGTTTCTGTCTTCCACTCTTTGCACATCCATACTCTTCTTTCACTAATAATTTTTTTAAAAAACATTGCTTTTTTCAATTTGTTTTTAGGTCATATCAGTACCAGGATGCAAAGATACAAACATTATAACCTCTTTGGACTTTTGTTTACTTAGAATCATGAACATTTATCCTATGTTATATTGGGCCCATATTCTTTTACTCAGAATCATGAACATTTATCCTATGTGATATTGGGCCCATATTCTTCAGGTTTTCTCTCTCATATCTCTGAACACATCAGGTCCATCCCCATCTCCATACTTTTGTCCTTCCTTCTCCCTTCCCAGACTCTCCCATTCTGAATCCTATGCATCCCCCAGATGAGAGTTTAATCCTCTCTTCCTGCACAAAGCCACCCTTACCCTCCTTGGCTCACATAATCTTTTTCCTCTTCTGAAATTGCCCTGCATTCGTGCTACCTACTGCTGGAACTTCACTGCTTCTACCTTGTGATGGAAGTCATGTCTCCTTAATTAGAAAAGGGCTACAGTCTTAGTACAATATTTGCCAGATAAATGATTATTTTTTCACTGAGTTCATGTCAGTTAACCTAAGCAAGAGCCCTAAAGTAGAAGTTATATATGATGCAGTTGCCCACACATGTTATATTTGGCCCAGAAAGTGTTTTTAAAATTAGAGAATTTCATATCAAAATCTCAATATCCAGATTTTCTTGGAAAATAGGAAGAGCTGACCTATAAAACCACTATTCCATATAACAATAATTACCTGGAGAGGATCCAAGATGGCAGCAGAGGAGGAACAAACTGGAATTACAACTAACATATAGAATAATCAACCTGAATAACCAACTGAAGACTAACTGAACAGAAGGATTTACAGAAGAAGTCACATTGAGACTGGTAGGATGGGCAAAGACGTGAAAAGGCCTGGCCTGGCTCCCACAGGTGGCAGCTGAAATTCCAGAGGGATATCTCATCTGCAAAGGCTCTCCCTGAGGAGCATGGGATCTCAGCCCTAAACCTAGCTCCCCAACCTGGAGCATCAGAGCTAGGAAGAGGAGCCCACATCTGGCTATGAGAATCAGCAGGGATTCTGTCTGCCAGGGAGAGATGAGAGTCTGCTAGAAACCCAGGCACCCTCTTAAAGGGCCAACACACAAAATCATGTTCACAGCCACTTACCCTGGCTCCAGCGGAGGGAGGGCAGTTCTGAGCAGACTAGAGTGGTGTGAGGAGAGACTGAGTTGAGTGGCTCTGGGGGGAGAGTGGGAGGAGGGAGCCAAAGGGACAACTGCCAAGGTCCCTGTGCTGTGTCACTTTCCCCCACTGCCCACAGAGGCCATCTTTCTTGGGCAGAGCACTCCCCTCCATAGGGCATCAGCCTGGGGAAATGCAATCGCCCCACCCTCCTGACTCCCTGTCACCCCATCTTGCTGAGCTCACTGCAGAGGATTCGACTGCCTCCACATGTGGTGGAGGTCTGGGTGGACTGGAGTTGTATCAGAGACTGATTGTAGGCCATTTCTCCCCTTCCTGAGAGTCTGGCTGGCACGGCCACCCCACAAGCAATCCACTAGCTCCACCCCCCCCCAACTCCTTGCCACCCCACACTGCTGAGCTCAGGCTCTTGAAGAAGTCTCCACAGAATTCAGGGTGTCTCCAGGGTGGAGGCCATTTTTCCTCACAATATTCCCGTGCAGAGTCCTCCCTGCCCATGGCCAAACTGTTCTGTTTGGGTCCGATAAGCTTTGCAGGCCTCACGCTGAGGACTCCCTGAGACCCTGGCCCACCACAAAGGTCTGCAGGGGCCTGGTGGGTAGTAGTTGGCGTACTTTGGGACTTTTGTTGAGTTGAGTCAGACCCAGTACTGGCACAGAGTTTGAATCTGTATCAGTCAGGTAAACACCACTTACCCCTACATGATGACTCACTGAGAACCTACCTCATGTAACTTGAGTACCACCAGAGGCTCTTTCAGTGACTGAGCCTAACAGGTAGCCAGCAGGTGAAGGTAGGCAGAGGCAGATATCACGATGCATTGGACCTTCTGCTGACCTGTTCCCCAGTTTGATGCAGGAGGTAGTTGGCCTTCGTGCAGAGCTTGGCACTTTCAACACACACCCAGGCCCTGTAAGGACAGCAACAAACTGTGGATCACTTCTGTAGCTCCAAACAGGTTGCTTAGGGACGGTCATAGGCAGCATCTGACATTGACCTGCACCAGAGTCCCTCCCAAGAGGACCCAGAATCAGCACATCCTATGGCGGAATATAGACAATATCAGAGCAGAACCCAATTAACTCTACAAGAGTCTCATACAAAGTGTGACTCTGCAGACACCAAACCCTGCTGAGGCTAGTGTGGACAGTGTCTGCATAACAGCTCACAAACTATGGTTGGATTCAGTCCTCATAGTCAGCCAGCCAGAGGGACCACCTCTTGCAAAGAGGGACAAACAGCAGTCAAAATTCATCTACAACAGGAGGCTTTCATAACCTACACAGGGACATTCCTGGAGTACTCAGCTCAGGTGATCAGGGAGACTACTCCACTGGGCCTCACAGAACACCTACTACATAAGGCCACCCTGCCAAAACAGGAAAACATAGCAGACCGACCTAAGGCACAGAAACAAACACAGAAAGGCAACCAAAATGGAGAGACAAAGGAGCATGCCCCAAATGAAAGAACAGAAGAAATCTCCAGAACAAGAACTAAAGGAAATGGAGGCAAGCAATCTACCAGATATAGAATGCAAAACAATGGTTATAAAAATGCTCAAAGAAGTTAGCAAGAATTTCAACAGCTTAAAGAAAGAATACATAAACCATAAAAAAGAACTACCAGTCAGAAATAAAAAATATAATAGTGTATCTGAAATGAAAAAAACATTAGAAGGAATCAACAATAGGTTAGATTCAGCAGAGGATCGAATCCATGATTTGGAAGACAAAGTAGCAGAAAACACTCAATCAGAACAGCAAAAACAAAAAAAGTGTTTTGAAAAATGAGGACTTTAAGGATAACATGAAGTGTAACAACATCTGTACCATAGGGGTACCAGAGGGAGAAGAGAGTAATCAAGGGATTGAGAACCTATTTGAAGAAAGAATAACTGAAAATTTCCCTAATCCAGTGAAGGAAAAAGACATACAAATCCAGAAATGCAGAGAGCCCCAAACAAGTTATACCCAAGGAGGCCCACACAAAAATACATCCTAATTAAAATGGCAAAGGTTAGAGAGAATCTTAAAAGCAGCAAGAGAAAGTTAGTTGCCAACAAAGGAGTTCCCCTAAGAGCTGATTTCTCAACAGCAACATTTCAGGCCAGAAGGGATATGCATACAATATGCAAAGTTATGAAAAACAAAGACCTGCAACCAAGACTACCCAGCAAGGCTATCATTTTAAAATGTATGAGAAAGAGCTTCCCAGACAAGAAAAGCTAAAGAAGTTTAATACCACCGCCCCAGTATTACAAGCAGTGTTAAAGGGACGTCTATAAGAAGAAGAAAGAGGAAATAAAGGAACATAGTTATAAAGAATAAAGTAGCAATGAATATGTACCTATCAACAGTCACTATAAATGTAAATGGTTTAAGTACTCCAATCAAAAGATATAGAGTAACTGAATGGATAAGAAAGCAAGACCAGTATATATGCTGTCTGCAAGAGACCCACGTCAGAATGAAAGACACACACAGACTGAAATAAAGGGATGGAAAAAGATATTTTATGCAAATGGAAATTTAAAAAGCTGGGGTAGCAGTACTTCGGTAAGAATAAATGTACTTTAAAACAAAGTCTATATAATAAGAGACAAGGATACTGCATAATGAGAAAGGGAACGATTCAACAAGAGGATATAACCCTTTTAAATATACATCTGACATAGGAGCACTTAAATACATAAAGCAAATCTTGGTGGATATAAAGGAAAAAGAGGTCCACCGTAATAGTCATACTAGGGGATTTTAATACCTCATTGATAACAATGGATAGATTTTCCAAATAGAAAATCAAAAGGAAAAAGAAGCCTTAAATGACACACTAGATCAGATGGATTTAATTGATATTTCCAGAGCATTTTATCCCAAAGCAGCAGAATATACATTCTGTTAAAAGTACAGAATATTTTCTAGGAAAGACCACATGCTGTGACACAAAACAAGTTGTAATAAATTTAAGAAGATTGAAACTATATCAAATATCTCCTCTGATCATAATGCTATGAAACTAGAAATCAATTATAAGACATAAACTGAAAAACACACAAACACATGGAGGCTAAATAATATGTTACTAAATAATGAATGGGTTAATAAGGAAATCAAGGAAGAAATCAAATGATGCCTTGAGACAAATAAAAATGGAAACATGAAAACTCAAAATCTATGGGACACAGTGAAAGCAGTATTAAGAGGGAAATTTATAGCATTACAGGCCTATCTCAAGAAACAAGAAAAATCTCAAATAAATAATCTAACCTTACACCTAAAAGAACTAATGGAAGAGCAGTGAACAAAGTCCAAAATGAGTAGAAGAAAGGAAATAATGAAGATTAGAGTGGCAATAAATGAAATAGAGTCTAAAAATATGCAAAAGATCAGTGAAACCAAAATCTGTTTCTTTGTAAAGATAAATGACTCATCAAGAAAAAGAGAGGACCCATATAAATAAAATAAAAATTGAAAGAAGAGAAGTAACTGACACCACACCATAGAAATACAAAGGATTATAAAAAAATATTACAAACTACTACGTGACAACAAATTGGATAATATGGAAGAAATGGATAAATTTCTAGAAACATACAATCTTTCAAAACTGAATCAAGTAGATACAGAAAATCTGAACAGACTGACTACAAATTAGAGCAGAAGAAGTAAAACTGTCATTATTTGCAATGACATGACAATGTATATCAATTACTATAAAGATTCCATGGGGGGAAAATGACTAGAATTGATAAGTGAATTCAGTAAAGTAGCAGGATACAAAATAAATATTCAGAAATTGGTTACATTTTTATACTAAGTAATGAACTATTGGTAAGTGAAACTAATAAAACAATCCCATTTACAATTGCATCAAAAAATAAAATACTGTACTTAAGAAATAAATTTAACAAAGGAGGCAAAAGGCCTGTACTTAAAAAATTATAAGACACTGAAAAAAGAAATGGAAGAAGATACAAATAAATGGAAGCATATACTATGCTCATGGATAGGAAGAATTAACATTGTTAAAATGTCCATATTACCCAAAGCAATAAATAGATTCAACCAATTCCTAGCAAAATATCAATGGCATTTTTCATGAAACTTGAGTAACCCCAAAATTTATATGGGACCACGAAAGACTCCAAATAGCCACAGCAATCTTGAGAAAAAAAGAACAAAGTTGGAGATATCATGCTACCTGATATCAAACTATATTACAAGGCTATAGTAATCAAAACAGCATGGTACTTGCATAAAACAGGCATAAAAATCAATGGAATGGGATAGAGAGCTCAGAAATAAACCCACACCTATTTGGTCAATTAATGTTTGACAAAGTTGGCAAGAATATACAATGGGGTAAAGACGGTTTATATCAATAAATAATGTTGGGAAAATTGGTCAGATACATGCAAAAAATGATACTAGACCATATACAAGAATGAACTCAAAATGGATTAAAGACTTAAATGGAAGACTCAAAACTATAAAATTCCTATAAGAAAACATAAGCAGTGAATTCTCTGATATTTCTCTTAGCAATATCTTTTCTCCTCAGACAAAGAAAACAAAAGAAAATGTAAACAAATGGGTTACCTCAAACTAAAAAGGTTTTGCACAGCAAAGGATACCATCAACAAAACAAAAGGACAACCTATTAAATGGGAGAAAATATTCACTAATGATAACTCAAAGGGTTAATACCCAAAATGTATAAAGAACTCATATAACTCAACCTAAAACAAACAATCCAATTAAAAAATGATCAGAGGACCTGAATAGACACTTCTCCAAAGAGGATGCACAGATGGCCAGTAGACATATGAAAAGATGGTCAACATCACTAATCATCAGAGAAATACAAATTAAAACCACAATGAGATATCACCTCACACCTATCAGAATGGCTATCAGCAATAAATAAATGTGTGGATGAGAATGTGGAGAAAAGTGAACCCTTTGCACTGCTGATGGGAATGCAAATTGGTGCAGCCTCTATGAAAAACAGTATGGAGGTTCCTCAAATTAAAATGGAACTACCTTATGATCCAGCAATTCCATTTCTGGATATATATCTAAGAAACCCAAAACAATAACTCAAAAATATATGCATCCCTGTATTCACAGCATTATTTACAATAGCCAAAATATGAAAATAACCCAAGTGCACATCAGTAGACCAGTGGATAAAAAAGTGGTGGTATATATATACAATGGAATATTACTCAGCCATAAAAATGAATGAAACCTTACCATTTGCAACAGCATGGATGGACCTAGAGAGTATTATGCTAAGTGAAATAAGCCAGACAGAGAAAGACCAATACCATATGACACAACATATGTGGAATATAAAGAACAATATAAATGAACAAACAAAACAGAAACAAACTCATAGATACAAAAAAACAGACTGATTGTTGCCAGAGGGGACAGGAGTTGGGAGACTGTGTGAAAAAGTGAATGGATTAAGAAGTACAGATTTATAGTTACAAATTAGTCATGGAGATGTAAAGTACCACTATGCTGAACTAATACAAAAGAATACAGAATGTAAACTGTAACTGAAAAAAAATTTTAATTAAAAAATAAAAAAGATGAAAACCAAAAAAGTCCGATATCTTCTTAGAAAGTGAAATGTCTCATAATCTTATTGTCATAGTTAATAGTTTGATGTATATTTTCCCAGAATTTGCCAATGAAATATATATTTATTTTTTTAAAAAAAAACTTCCTGGAGCAGAGAGCTGTGGACCTGCTGCTACCTTTAGACAGGACAGGCACTCTCTGGCTTTCCTCAGTCCCAACCACCTAATAACCTGGTTTAATGTCCATCTTACATACCTGCATGGTTACTCCTGATCTGAAAGTTCTAAAAAGGCGTGTGGGCTTAAACAGTTGGTGAGTCATCCAATGAGACTCTGGTTTCCCAGGGACTCTCTTAGAGAAATTTGACTCCACTATTCTTACCTTTCACCTTCTCTCTTTCTCCTTTCTCTCCTCTCATTTTCCTTCCCTTCCTTTTTTCTCAACCCTTAGATGAGGATAACTAGAAGACAGACTCACTAGACTTTATCACATCCATCACACCAGGCATTACTATCCCCAGACCAGACTATTACAGTACTCCTAAGACCACAAGTAGATGTTGTCAGGGAGAAGAGACAAGAAAGCAGACATAGCCCTAGTCAGTTTGGCTCAGTGGATAGAGCATTGGCCTGCAGACTGAAGAGTCCCAGGTTTGATTCCGGTCAAGGGGACATGCCCAGGGTTGCGGGCTCGGTCCCCATTAGGGGGCATGCAGGAGGCAGCTGATCAATGATTTTCTCTCATCATTGATGTTTCTCTCTCTCTCTCCCTCTCCCTTCCTCTCTGAAATCAATAAAAATATATTTTTCTTAAAAAGCAGACATATACCACCTGCTTTAAATACAGGTGCACAACTCTTAAGAACTCTTACAATGGCTGGCCCTTTCATATTCATAGGCCCAAACTTTGGAATCTTAAAGTAGTCTTTTAACTATGCCTTCTCTAGTTAGGTGCTATTCCTGTATCACTGAGGAGTACTCTGGCTTCACCCACAATAATTACATTTAGGTGGTAAGAATTCTGGAGAGTTTCCTATTCCTTACTCAGTTACTACAGGATGAAATGCATGATGGGAGATAGAAAGAAAAAATGAGTTTTCTGGTAGGGAAGTTACTTTCATCAATGATTAATATGCTAAACATAAATACACTGAGTGGCCAGATTATTATGACCACCTGACGTTTGTAGGCAAATTAGCTATAATTTCACGCTGAAGTTGCTAGAGGGCCAGACCATTATAAATAGGGAAGCAGGTTGTTTACCATGACAGTAGAAGTGATTTTTTTCTGAAGATATGGGTAAACAATGTGATTTAACAGCCTTTGAACATGGGATATATATTATTATGAGTGGCCAGATTATTATGGCCACCCCATCAGTACTTCGTTGGGCCACCTGTTGCCTTCAATACTGCAGCGATTCTTCATGGCATTGACTCCACAAGATGTTGAAAGGTGATTCGAGGAATCGGACACCGTGCCTGATGAAAAGCACTGTCCAGTTCTGTGAGATTTGATGGTTGTGGAACCAGCTGCCTGATGGCTCTTTTAACTTCATCCCACAAATGCTCAATTGGATTGAGATCTGGTGATTGTGGGGTGGGGGCCACCTAAGCAAGGTAAAGTCCCCCTCATGTTCTTGAAACCACTCCTGCACAATATGAGCACCGTGGCATGGTGCATTGTCTTGTTGGAAGAAGCCATCTCCATTGGGACACGCCATCAACATGATAGGATGAACTTGTTCAGCAACGATACTTAGGTATGTTGTGCTATTCAGACGTTGTTCCACACGAATTAAAGGGCCCAAATCATGCCAGGAAAATATGCCCCAAACCATAACACTGCCCCCACCAGCTTGAAGGGTTGTACTCATGCATGTGGGGTGCATGCTTTCATGCTGTTTCTGCCAAATTCTCACTCTGCCATCTGCATGATGCAACTGGAAACGTGATTCATCGGACCACATGACTTTTTTCCAATGCGCGACTGTCCAATCCTTGTGTTCCTGTGTGAATTGGAGACGTTTTATCTTGGTAACTGCAGAGAGCAAAGGTGTTCAAACAGGCCTTGGGCTTCCATATCCCATATGATGCAGTGTACGGCTAATATGCCTACAAACGTCAGGTGGTCATAATAATCTGGCCACTCACGTTCATATATATCCCACGTTCAAAGGCTGTTAAATCGCATTGTTTAGTCATATCTTCAGAAAAAAATCACTTCTACTGTCAGGGTAAACAACCTGCTTCCCTATTTATAATGGTCTGGCCCTCTAGCAACTTCAGCGTGAAATTATAGCTAATTTGCCTACAAACGTCAGGTGGTCATAATAATCTGGCCACTCAGTGTATATTTGAATATGTGCTAAATGCTAAAATGCTTAAGTACTCCTTCCATAAGGTATGTTTGCATAAGGTAACATATACCAACAATGCTTGACCATTCATAATGACTTGATTGAAATTCACACACTAAAATGTTATTTGGCCATTTGTGGTAACCTCCTTTGACCAAAGCAGGTAACAGTGTCTGGATAGACTTCTCCCTTCCTGAAAACTCCTATATATAGTCCGAGACGAAGCTCAAATGTAGCTAAGTCTGACAACTCAAGTCCCTCAGACCCTAAGCTGATCCAGACGGTTGAATATCCCTCTTCTAGGAACCCACCACATTCTATTATAGGACTTACCACATTTGACATGAGCATTTTAAGATAAGAAGAGCTACCTAGTGAGTTAGAGCCCACTAACTATGAACTTTCTAAGACAAGGATCATGGTTTGTTCATCTTCTACATTTCACCTCCCTCCTCTGCCCCATGCCTCTTATGGAGTCACACACAAGGAGAGCAATAAATGAAATCTGAATGAAAGAATGGAGGAAAGATTTGACTTTCATTTTCCTCTTCTTTTTTTCAGTCAGAGGGAGTTATGAAGGTCTGAAAGGAGAAACTAGAGAGGGTCAGAATAACTTGCCAACTGCCTGATTAAACTGCCTTGATTAATCACTATGGGTGAATTTCAAATATTTTGAATGATTTTTCAGTAATTTTATTTATCATGAATTCTTCTGAAACTTAACTTGGATTTTTAAAACTGTTTTAGGGTAATGCAATTGGTCTTCATGGGCTTGGTCTTCTTTATTTTTACGGAAAAGGCGTTCCTGTGGTAAGTTAAATAATTTCATTATCTTTTCAACATGTTTCTAGCAACTTACAAAGTAAAATTCATGGTCATTGATTAATTTTAAAAAAATTAGTGTCTATTACCTGGTTTGCCAAACTATCACATCTGATAATAGAGAATAAAATACTCTAGTGAAATGTTTGCCAAAGAGACATAGAATAGCCATGTGACAAGAATTACAAACCCTAATCATTACCTAAGGAATAATAGCCAAATGTAATAGTAACTTTAGAAATCATCTAACCCCTGAGGATTTTTTTGATAGACAAATTTTGATAACCTCTGTCTTTGAGTGACCTTCCCCAATGTCTAACAAAACTTACTATCAATGTAGGAAAAGTCATAATTTACATTGAAAAATGAGATAATTATTTCCTAATATAATTTAATAATGAAACAAAATGTATAATACTTCTGATACTATTTTAATTAGCCTAAATCACAAAGGGCACTATCTATACTCTTTTTTTTTAAGTAGAAGGCAATTGTTACCATGGAGTTATATCTCTACCTCTGAATAATAGAGTGTAATTATCTTGCAGAATTATGGTGAAGCACTTAAATACTTTCAGAAAGCTGCAGAGAAAGGATGGCCCAACGCACAGTTTCAATTAGGCTTCATGTACTACTGTAAGTGCTATGAATATGATTATTAACTTTGCTCCTTTTTAAACAAAAATCAAAGGACTGGTATGTGTGGTTTAGATAGAACATTCAGGCAGCAATTTGAGTAGGCAAAGAGGTGCAGAGTCAGGAAACACCCCTTTGAAAAGGTTGAGTTGCCTTGTGATATTCAATACTACATATACCCAGAAGCAAGTATGAAACTCAGAAGAGCCCTAACTGGTTTGGCTCAACGGATAGAGCATCAGCCTGTGGACTAAAGGGTCCCGGGTTCGATTCCAGTGAAGAGCACATGCCAGGGTTGTAGGCTTGATTCCCAGTATGGGGTGTGCAGGAGGCAGCCAATCAGTGATTCTCTCTTATCATTGATGTTTCTCTCTCTCCCTCTCCCTTCCTCTCTGAAATCAATAAAAATATATTTTTTTAAAAAGAAATTCACAAGAAAGGTCAAAGTTAGAGAAAAACATTTGGGACATGACAAACATCAACTTGCAGGTGTTTGTTAAGAATAACTTAGGTTGCAAATGAGAGTGTGAGAGGGAGAAGCAGTGGACCATGGTTAGAAATATGGTGATCCTCAGTGCCATTAAAATGACGAACAGAGAAGACTGGTCACAAGAAGGCTGGAAAGGCTTGGTCAGAGGTGGGGAGAGGGGGGTTATCTTAAGGAAGCCAAAGGATGGAACTTTCAAGAAAGAGTAAATGAGTGAGCATCCTTCTAAATGCAGCAAGAAGCCTGGTTCTCAATTTTAAAAAAGAGGAGTTGAGTATCCATGGGACTTGTCAATATTGAGGATGTTAGTGAGATTATTGGACAGGTTGGTGTAGAAGCCAGATACAATGGGTTGAACTGTGAGGGAACAGTGAAATAAAAATATTCTTGGAAGTACTGCACCTTTAAATGTAAGGAGAGAGATGTGATGGTGGCATGAAGGGGACTGAAAACTAAGAGGGAGTTGTTTTTAAGATGGTGAGAGTTATGAGTATAATTTTTGACAGAGGAAATAAAGCCAGCCAATAGAGATGGTTAATGAATCATGGGAGAAATGAGATAATTGATGAAAAGGGGTTCTGGAAAATGTAGAGTGGCATTAGGATCTGTATACTTCACAGAGAGGAGGGACTTCTCATCCTCAAAGATGAAGGCAGGAAGGCAGAATGATGCGTATGTAAATCTGGGGATCACAGGAAAGAGGCAAGAGGAAAGACAAAGCGAGGGTTTCCTCAGTGAGTTAGAAGGTACAAAGTTGTAATCTGAGAAAAAAGATAGAGTGATTGGGCTAGGAGGTCTCAGAAAGCCATGAAGTTCTGTCATCATCTCTGTGGGGACTGAGAGGAGGCAGGGGTGGCCAAGACAAGTACCAGGCAATCTGAACAACATGAGTCTTCCCATTAAGTCCTTCCTGTCAGAGTTGGGGGTGGCGTAGCTGCAGACCACATCATCAAGAAGGTCAGATCTGGCCAAAAAGTTGGCTGGCATTTTCCACAGAAGCTGGGGCAGGGCCTGTTCTGCACTGTCTTGGGGGCTTGCCTAACATGCCCTTATTCTTCTAGTTCTTTCCAAGTCACAGGCTCAGGATCCATCAGACTCCTTAAGCTTCTAGAATAACAGTAATAGTAACAGCTAAAGTTTATTAGTCTTTATATGTATTAACTCATTTAGTTCTCTAGTGGGTATCCCACCATTTATAGATGAGCAAACTGAGCTATACTGTGGTTAAACATCTTGGCCAAGATCTCAGTGAACTGGGATTCAAAACCAAGCAATCTGCCTCTAGAGCCTTTGCTAGTAGCCTTTACATGACATACTTCTGAAGGCTATTAAATGTTAATGCAGGAGAGGAATTTAAGGACCAACTAGGGATAGCTCCTCCTTTTGCAAATGGAGTACCTAGAGGTGCCCAACTCACAAAAGAGAGAGCCAAGACAAAAATCCCAGCTGCTGGGAGTATATTGATTCTCTGCCCCTTGCTCAACCATGAGTTGAGTCCCAGCAGAGCCCCCTGCCTGCTGCAAACTCCATAGTTATGGCTGGGAGGAACTATACTGGTCTCCTGGTATAAAGATGACAAGGATGCAGAGATACATCATGGTGGGGCTCTGGTCCTCAGAGACCAGCATTTGGTCTCCTTTTCATATTGAGAAGATATTTTCATGAAACTAAACAGTCCTTCAGTTTTCTGAATGGGTCAAGAACAAGGATTTCTATATTCTTATAATCAAAATCACCACCACCACCACCACCACCTTTCCAAAAAAAACAACAAACAAAAAAAACAGTGGCACTAGAACAGCTTAACTTTAGGTTGGATTTTCCCATCCTATTTGATATAGCAGGCATCACTATGACCATATATCCATCGATTATAATGTAAAAAATAAATAAGAGATGGCTCAAAATCATTTTACTTTTCAGCTGGCTCTGGAGTATGGAAGGATTATAAACTTGCCTTCAAATATTTTTACTTGGCATCTCAGAGTGGGCAGCCCCTCGCCATCTACTACCTGGCTGAGATGTACGCAACAGGAGCAGGAGTGTTAAGGTCATGCAGAACTGCTGTGGAGGTAAATAATGAGATGTTTTGAAAGCACTTTTCATTTATCATACAGAAGAGGCTATACTGCCCTTAAATTGTTGGTGCCTTTGATTTTATAGATATCACCTCTTTTCTCCCAGTTAGCAATGTGAGCACTGACATTGGTTAGGGAGGGAATGCACTGATGTAACTCAAGTTGGAAATGGAGGAAAAGAAATGATCCCTCTCCTCTTGCATTTGGCTTTTCATCAAGTTCAGAGCTCCCTCAAATGCAGTTAAGGAGCTCTGTTTCAGCCTTCAATCAAATCACCAGGACAATTTGGCGCTTCCAGTGGGATTAGGCAATGCAATTTGGGAATCAAAAGGCTTGATCGAGCCTGGAAAATGTAGTTCACTTCCTCCCAAAAAGCAGGGTCTTTAGGTATTTGATGATTTGGATGACAAAGTGAATTATTTCAGCCTGAGCCAGTGATGTACTTTTCAAAAGAATGCTTTTAGGATCTTAATGTCCTTTATTGATTTATTAAATACTTCAGCTGCACAAATATAAATATATCCATGTTGCAATCTGGCCCCTCTGAAACTCAGTTCAAAAGCTGCCAGCTAATAATCTATCTTTAGATTTGCTCCTTTGCCAACTTCCTAATGAATTATGTATGGCTAACCTCTTTTGGTTACATAAGGGCTATTCAGCTAAGTTGACATTTGTCCCCATAGAACTCTCACAGCTCCCTTGTGATTATGTCACCTACAGCCCCAGGCACTTTCTTCCCTTCATTCTCTCCTTTCCCTATCAGCTGTGACCTTATAACTCGCCCTTGCAGAGCAGCAGTGTCCAGAAAGGCCCTTTTAAAAAAACAGAAGTCAATGTAGTCTTGTTCTGCCAGATCACCTGTAAGTCAGGAAAGTTCATTACAAAACATAAAATAAGCCTCAGGAAGTTTCAGCTCAAGACCAAAAAAAAAATGCACTTGTAATCTTTGAGTCTATAAAAGGAATTAACTCTTAACAATAAATAATTTGCAAAAGCCATGCTTTAGACTGGAAATGCTTGCCTGACCAGCCAGCAGGAGCTGAAGACGGATGTCATTTATCTTTTACCTGGAATGAAGTATATTGTCTAACTAGTCTGCTTGATTTCTTTTCCCACATACAGCTTTATAAAGGTGTCTGTGAACTAGGCCACTGGGCTGAGAAATTCCTCACAGCATACTTTGCCTATAAGGATGGTGATATAGATTCTTCTCTTGTTCAGTATGCACTACTTGCAGAAATGGGGTATGAAGTAGCTCAAAGCAATTCAGCATTCATTTTGGAATCTAGTAAGATAAGTTAAAATTCCCTAATCATACATATTCATATATGATTTTATTACAGGGGTATTTTAAGTCTTCCTAATGGGATGTCTCCTTTTTTTTTTTAGAAAAGGCTAAAATTATTGAAAAAGAGAAGATGTATCCAATGGCACTTCTCCTGTGGAATCGAGCTGCCATTCAAGGTATAGAACCAGATAAAAATGAGCACCTACCTGTTCCCTGTCCACCATTATTCACCTTATTTGCTCCAGCTGAGTTCTTGGGCAATAGGCAAAAAGGTGCACCAGTAGGTGGTATTTCAGATTGTACTGATGTTAGGATCAGCCTTTGGTTACAGGTCATTTCCAACATTTTCTTTTCTTTGTTATTCTCCAAGTCTCAGTTTAGCAAACCGTATGAATTCTTCTGTGGCTCTGTCTCGATGGCACCAGAGCAGTTGTTTGACACATGACAGTTTCACTCAAGAATCTAGTTTTCTTGGTCTGGCTTCAGTCACTCATTTGCTGAGTTTTTTCTGAATTTAATCAAAAGTGTGGTCTATGTTATGTCTCAATTAGTTTATAGGTAAAATTACTTACGGATCTCAGACTTGCTTGATTTCTCTTTTAAAATATCACATTGATGATTGCCACAAACTTCAGATCTTTATTATAACCATTAGCATGTTAGCATCAGAAAACAAACAAAAAAACAACAGAGTTAATTGGCCAGATCATCTTCCCTTCCTGGAGCCCCGCTTATAGGGATCACATGCTCACATGCCATAAGGAATGTTAAGATAGCATTGGGGGGGAAGCTTTGACAAGTGGCATTTGCATCACTATGTCTCATTCCATTCTTTCCCTACAATTATATTACTGAGAGCGGAGAGATACTGCAAAGCTGTCACTGTTGGCATTTGGATATGTGAGGAACTCTCTTGCAGTAAGAGAGCAATTTTGCTTCCAATTAAGTTTCTTAAAATCATCTCATGCTGAGGCCAAATCACCCTTTTCTACAAGAAGGGAAGGGGATAAAAAATGATTCTCAGCTGATGTTAATATGAGGCAGAAGAAAAAGTCACAGTGGTGCCTCCTCACACCCAGCTGAGTTGGTAACACAGCAGCAAGCCATCCAGCCAATTTTAGTGAGAAATTCCCTAAAAAAGAAGTCTATATTTTCTAAATGTAATAAAGACCTTGTTTGGAGTGGGGAAACAACACCAGCAACCTCTCAGCTATGGCAAATTAGCCCAATTTCAACAAATACTTGTTTATTCAAAGCCAGGAAATGGTGTGAAAATTGCACCAAGGAAAAGAGCCATTGAAAATGAGGGGAGAGGGAATAAATGGTGATGGACGGAAACTTGACTTGGGGTAGTGAACACACAATACAGTGTACAGATGATGTATTGTGGAATTGTGCACCTGAAACCTGTATAATTTTGTTAACCAGTGTCACCCCAATAAATTCAATAAAAAGGAAAAATGACAGATACACATACACAAAAGAAAATGAGGGGATATTAATATTAAACAGAATTCACCAACATAAGAATGTTAGGCCGCTAAAAATAATTACCTGTCACAAGAGAGGTCAGGCATGAGTATCCCCAAAGATGTGGCTCCCTTGAGGTTAGGAAATCTGATAATGAAAGTTTCTAATCAGTTAGGAAATCTGATAATAAAAGTTTCTACTCAGTCACTGGTGGTGCTTCTTTCAGCAGTTACTGTGTGTGAGGAGGGTGGTGAACCATCAGGACTCAATCACCACCGTCCTGTGACTATGAAATTGAAGGGGAAATCCCTACCCTTGTCAAGTGACCCCTGGGAGCCTGTCGGGATCCCCACATGCCCCCAGTTATCTCCCTAATTAGGGTGCAGCCGAGTCCTCTGGAGACCCTGCTGTTTACCTCCTTCTATTCTTAGAGATTCCAGGGGTCCTGCTTACTGCTTGTACAGCTCAGAAGTACACAGAAGACCTGTCCTTTTGTGTTTATGGCCCAGAAGGAATCTTGGAGTCAAAGGAAGGCAGCTTTGGGCAAAATTAGAGATTGAGTGGGTTTCTCACAGGGCTCCTGGGGCCTCTTACCTCTCTAGGTCCCTGCAGACCCCTCTTTTGGGCATTGCTTCTGTACGGTCTTGCTGCCAGCTACCTGTACATTTTGAAGTACCTGAGAAGAAAACCCTGATAACTAATGTCTTGGAAGCTTAAGGATTTTATGACGTTACCTCTACTCAGAAAGGGCTAAAGATGGCTCGTGGTGTTACATTTTAATAGAGGATTCTGAAAAATTAAAAGAACTTCAGTACCCAAAATAATCAATTCCAAAGGATTTTAGGCATTGCACTAGGCCAAATGGAATTTGGAAGGAGTCCTGTAGCCCTTAGTGATATACGTCAGATCATACGAATGAACTCAAGTGTGTTTAAGGAATATTAGGAAGGCTAGAGGATATCAAGAAAGTGACATGTGAGAAGGCTAGCTAGTCAGGGAGGCAGAAAAGGCATGACTTGTAGGTCAGGTAAGACATCTGGAAATCATTCCAAGTGCAAACTGAAGCACTGGGGGGATTTAGCACAGGGGAATAAGATTATTTAATTTTACATTTTTAAAGATCATCTTGGCTGTTGTATGGAGAATAGATTAATAGAAGGACACTTTGGAAGCTATTGTAGTACTCCAGGCTTGGACTAGATGGTGGAGGAGAATATAAGAAATAGGTATGTTTTAACCGGTTTGGCTCTGTGGATAGAGCGTTGGCCTGCAGATGCAAGGGTCCCAGGTTCGATTCCTGTCAAGGGCATGTACCTTGGTTGCGGGCACATACCCAGTGGGGCGTGTGCAGGAGGCAGCTGATTGATGTTTCTCTCTCATCAATGTTTCTAACTTTCTATCCCTCTCCCTTCCTCTCTGTAAAAAATCAATAAAATATATTTTTTAAAAAAAGAAATAGGTATGTTTTAGATGTAGAACCAACTTGGGGATGGATTTGATAATGGAAGTCAGGGAAAAGAATCCTATATAATAAAAGAGAAACATGCAAATTAGCTGTCCCTCTCCTATGCTCAAGCCACACCCACAAGCCACGCCCACAAGCCAATCAGAGTGACTATGCAAATTAACCCAACAAAGATGGTGGTTAATTTGCATATGCAGGTGTCAGGCGCCCCAGGAGGCGACGGCGGCCGCAGCCGTGGGCTCCCAGGACCTTTGCAGGCCCGGGAGCAAGGCTGCCCGTGCCTAGCCACGCCCGCGGGCTCCCTGGGACCTTGCCAGTGGAGAGCGGGAGGTTTGGAGGACTTGACAGAGCAGAAGACCGCTGGACATAGAGCAGAGCGAGAGAGAGGGCAGCTTGGAGGGCACGGCTCCCTCTGTCACACCAGCTTCCTCATCACAGTTGTGGAAACTGACAGCAGGGAAGAGGAGGTCCCACCTCCACAGAATCAGCCATTGGTCAGACTGCTCTCAGCGGCCTGACAGCCAGGACTCTCATTCACCTGCATCTCAGACCTTGACAATAGAGAGGTGGGACTATGTCTAAAGAACAACTGTTGATACAACGTAGCTCTGCAGCCTAAAGATGTTGGCGTTATCAACAGGAAATGTCTGCAGAGCAGCGTGCATCCGATCTTGAAAGAAGGTGGCGCCTGCGACAGGATGTATCTGACCACCAGCTACTGGAAAAACGTTGCTCTGATGCCAAAAAACACCGGTGTTATTGACAGAAAATGTCTAAAGACCAACGTGCCTTTGAAGTTGAAAGAAGGTGGTGGCGATAACAGAATATGTCTAGAGAACAGTCATCAACAAGTACTACCAATACCGGTAGGAACTGCCTTCTCAGCGAAAATGGAGTACATGAGGATGCAATTCTCAAACATAGTTGTGGTGGAATGACTGTTTGATGTGAATTTTGCCTATCACTAAATTTCTCTGATGAAAAAGGATCTGATGGGGAATTTACTTGATGTTGTAGCAAAGGGGAAGTCTGTCCAAATGATATACATTTTCCAGATTGCCCTCTCTCTCACTCTGCTCTATGTCCAGCGGCCTCCTGCTCTGCCAAGTCCGCCAAACCTCCTGCTCTCTGCCGGCAAGGTCCCAGGAGCCCACAGGTGTGGCTACAGCCTCTCCTCCCAGGGCCAGCGAAGGTCCTAGGAGCCCACCAGTGTGCCTACGGCCTCGCTTCCCTGGCCTGCGAAGGTCCCAGGAGCCCGCAGGCATGGCTAGGTGTGGGCAGCCTCACCTCCCGGACTGGCACCGGACTGGCAAAGGTCCTGGGAGCCCATGGGCGTGGCTACGGCCTCATCTCCTGGGCCTGCGAAGGTCCTGAGAGCCCTCGGCCGAAGCTGCTGTCGCCTCCTGGGGTGCCTGATACCTGCGTATGCAAATTAACCACCATCTTTGTTGGGTTAATTTGCATAGTCACTCTGGTGGGTGTGGCTTGTAGGTATGGCTTGTGGGTGTGGCTTGAGCATAGCAGAGGAACGGCTAATTTGCATTTTTCTCTTTTATTATATAGGATAGGTTGAGTTGCTGGGAACTGAACATGAATCATTTATGTTTTTTTCCTAATATTTCTACCAGGCAATGCATTCGCCAGAGTGAAAATTGGAGATTACCATTACTATGGCTATGGGACTAAGAAGGACTATCAAACAGCAGCCACACATTACAGCATTGCAGCCCATAAATACCAGAGCGCACAAGCCATGTTCAATCTGGCCTACATGTATGAACATGGTTTAGGTACCACAAAGGTAATTGCATTGGTAATAATCCAAACCTGGTAATGGCAGCTCTATAGGACGGGGAAATTTATAAATGTTTTGCATTTCATGGATGTCATCAAAATGTAGAGAAAGGAAGGAAAAGACTTAACATTTGCTAAGTTCATCCCATGTGCCAACACATATTACTTACCCTATTAAGAATCCTCTGAGGTAGAAGTTATTTCCTACATTTATGCCCAAATACAATACTAAGGAGTAGACTAAATCTAGACTTGGCCAATTGGATTTATAAATTCATGCTTCTTTCAAGAAATACTGGTGGACCTTGCCCCGACTCCCTTCTATCTAGTGACCTTTTCCATTGACTCTTAAGCTCTTAGTAACAAGGACAAAGTGGAAATTAGGTTAGAGGTGGACACTGAAGTGACATTAATCCAGAAATGTCTTCTGAAACACCCTCTGTGTATATGACACAGTGGTCAGCACTGTAGAGAGGCCCAAGATAATAGATCTCCATCCTTCAAAGATTACATGTGACTTGAGGAGGTGAGGCATATTCATTAAAAAAAAGCTAACAAAACAAGGAAATATTGGGTAAATCCCTTAGACCCGTGGTCGGCAAACTGCGGCTCGCGAGCCATATGCGGCTCTTTGGCCCGTTGAGTGAGGCTCTACCTAAGCCTTAGGAGTACCCTAATTAAGTTAATAACAATGTACCTACCTATATAGTTTAAGTTTAAAAAATTTGGCTCTCAAAAGAAATTTCAATCGTTGTACTGTTGATATTTGGCTCTGTTGACTAATGAGTTTGCCGACCACTGCCTTAGACAGTAAGTGTAATTAATTAAGGCAGAAAAGGGCTTTGGTATTTGACAGGGTGAAAAAGGTATTAAATATCAATAATGATAATAGCCAGGTATTGGTTTGTTATTTAAATCACAGAACCACTCAATGAAATAAGCCCTATAATTGTCCTCAATGTAGGCATCAAGGAACCAAAGTACAGGCCAGGCCGGTGTGGCTCAGTGGTTGAGCATCGACCTATGAACCAGGAAGTCACGGTTTGATTCCCAGTCAGGCCATATGCCCCAATTGTGGGCTTGATCCCCAGTGTGGGGCGTGCAGGAGGCAGCTGATCAATGATTCTCTCTCATCATTGATGTTTCTATCTCTCTCTCCCTTTCCCTCTCCCTCTCCCTTACTCTCTGAAATCAATAAAAATATATTAAAAAAATTAAAAAAACTGAAGTACAGAGAGGTTAGTAATAGTGTCAGAATTTGAACCCAGGACTGCCTGACTCCTTGTGTTTTGTGGAAAGACTGTGCCTTGCATTGTGTCATCCTTAACACTCAAGGATATATTTCACTTCAGTGTTTATATTCTGGGCTGCATTTCCAGAGCCAAATAATGAAAGGTTATCAGCTTTTCTGTGCTTTTTTTGTTTGTTTTTAATGCTCTCTTTTTTCTTCCAATTGTGCCAGTAATTGAGAATTAGAGGTAGGGAATTTCCTGTGTGACATCGGCTAATGGTCCACACTGCAACCAAAGTACGTACCTTGGTCAGGTCCTAACAATCCAGCAGTGAGATCCCTGCCTTTCTGTGCTGCCCTGTGGCCTTTGGGCAGATCACTTTTTCTTGTTGTTGTTCATCCTCACCCGAGGATATTTTTTCCACTGCTTTGCAGAAAGAGTGGAAGGGAGGGTGGGGGAGAGAGACAGAGGAAAGAGTGGGTGGGGGAGAGAGAAACATCGATGTGAGAGAGACACATTAATTGGTTGCCTCTTGCATGTGCCCCAACTGTGGCCGTGGATTGAACCTGCAACTCAGGTACATGCCCTTGACAGGAAATCAAACCAGCCACCCTTCAGTGCACAGGCCAGTGCTTTAACCACTGAGAACACTGGCCAGGCTGGCTGATCACTTTTCATCAGCCCTTGCACCCTAAGCAGTAGAAAGAATATTAACCCCAAATCCAGTCTGTTTTCCCCATTTCTAGAAGCTGCAAGCTTCCTGTGTTTATGGCAGTGGTCGAGCAACATGCGGCTCTTTGGTCCCTTGAGTGTGGCTCTTCCACAAAATACCACATGCGGGCGCGCATGTACAGTGCGATTGAAACTTCGTGGCCCATGCGCAGAAGTTGGTTTTCGGCCTGGGCGAGTCTATTTTGAAGAAGTGGCGTTAGAAGAAGTGGGGGGTGTCGGTCAGTGGGGCGACGGGAGAAGTGGTGCAGGCGGGCTGCGGGATACCCAGCGCGGGGGAGGTGCGCACGATTCATGCACAAGTTGAGTAGCCAGTCAGTCAGCAGTCTCATTGTGCAGTGGTTAGTGCTAGTCGCGTCCGCAAATCGTGCCTAAAATTAAAAACAGCATACAAACCTGACTTACCCAAACTTTCCAAGGAGATGCAAGGCCATTGTTCACATTAGTGTTTGTCAGTCATTGTCATGATTTAATTTTATGGATATTGTAAGGTAAATTGTAAGGAATTTAATTTTATCAATAAATAATATCATTATTAAGTATGATATCAAGTTTTATTCACCGTACCTATAGTTTAACTAATACTTAAAACTTTAAGTAAAGTTTATTAAGTTAATTTTAGGGAACGTTGTGGAGTGAAAGAAGATGTAGTGTCGAGGATTGAGAAAGGTATGTTGAGATGGTTTGGACATATAGAGAGGATGAACGAAAGGAGACAGACGAAACAAGTATACAAGACGAGTGTGGATGGGAGAGTTGGAAGGGGTCAACCTCAGCAAACATACTTCAATCAGATTGAGGACGTTTTTAGCAAAGGCCAGCTTAGAGTACCCTAATTAAGTTAATAACAATGTACCTACCTATATAGTTTAAGTTTAAAAAATTTGGCTCTCAAAAGAAATTTCAATCGTTGTACTGTTGATATTTGGCTCTGTTGACTAATGAGTTTGCCAACCACTGGTTTATGGGAAGTGAGAGGTATTGGGATTGGATTGTATAGCTGTATTAGGTGATTCTTTGGCTGTTATTGAGCCATTCCCAGTTCCCCTCTGTCACCACATCTGCAAAACAGAATAGTGATACCTGTCCTGCCCCAGGCAGCTACAGAAAGATTAAAGTTTTACTTCATCATTCCCCATGGAAAACAACCATCATGGTGAGAGGAATGTAGTTTCTATAAAAGATAAAAGTGACCCCCACCCCATAGATTAAATTCAAATTAACTCTCCTACCCCCACCCCACCTCGAGCTGTGTCAGAGGATTTTCCTCCTTGGAGTCACTGCTGATGGCTCCCCTAGGCACTTGCTTCACAATGTTAAATAACAATTGTTGAAACATACATTTCATACATTTAGAAAAAACTCTAAAGTTTCTATCTGAGTTTCTGTTCTTTTTCTGTCAGGGTTCCTGTTTTATCACAGGGCACTTTGATCAGTCTCTCTCATTCACAGACATTTTTCTACAGAAAGTCTCTACACGTAAACACACACACAGGCGCACACATGCACAGGTGTGCTCAACCTCAGGCCTGGATATGGAAATTTTAGATTTAGTCAATGAGGGCCATTGCTCCTTGTCTTTATTAATTCCCTCTGTTTAGCAATTAGAAAATAATAACCAAGTACTGTACTCAGGTGCCAGGTTTATTAAGCTTGTTATCTCACAGTCAGGTTAACAAGGAGATCCCACCTTTTCTAATCCTCAAAATGAGTATGCTGATAATTAAAAGCCCAGAGCTTGTTCCAAGGATGGTTAATGAAAGCAAAACAATTAGAACAGGCTTTCACAGCACTTAAATCATCTAGTGATTACACATTTGTTCAACAAGGCACTTCTCAATCCTCTTTATTAGTTAATCCTTGTGCAAACCCGTGGGAAAGGTGAGTATAATATTATTACTAGGCTTTCTCTGAGAATCAAAAAGGGTGTAGTATAGAATCAGGTTTCGTAAACTCCGTATTTAAGCCCACTGGGAGAAGAAGGTGAAATATAAATCAACTCTAAGTAAATCAGTGTAAAAATATGGGTCATGGTTCTCATCTATTTTTAGGAAAGAACATTGGTATGTATTAGGGTGGTGTAGGAGAGTTATCCTAATAGCCTCACCGAGAAGCATCTCACTCCTCAATTTCTTTACTTCTGATTAAGCTCAATAAATTTTTTTACTTAAACTGTGGCCCCGGAGCTGACTGCACCATTGTTCTGAGAACAAAAAATAACTACCTGGGAGAAGTTGGGAGATGACCTCCCAATTCTAAATTTAGAAATTCTACATTCTATATATAATTCTATATTCATCTCACAAGTTGTTATGAAACTCTTTCTCAATTTATACTTGATTCAGAATTACTTCAGAAATTTAACCTGGGACAAAACCTGGTGCCCATCCCCTCCTGCCCATTCCTTCTGCCCATCCCCTGGTTCAGGCTGGAATTTCTACTCACATAGGCTTCTGTAAAGGCTCCTCAGGAGTCTCCCATTCTAGCATTTTCCTTTGAGTCTGTGGCAGAGATAGGTCTGTCCCCCAGTTCCCTGTAATGCCCATCCACAGGGAGGTCTCACTGCTGCTGTGTGTGTCCTAGTCAGAGGCTGCATCTCCAGGCTCCGGTCACATCCAAAGGAATGGGAGTGAAGGTGAAGGTGTCACTTCTGGTCTAAGGAGGCTGAGAAGTAGATGGAGCTTCTCCCTAGTCTCCTTCCCCTTCCACTGGCTGAACAGAGAGACCCAGAGGCTGTAGGGACAGTCCGAACCATGTGGCAGAAGGAGCTTGGGTTCCTCCATGATCACAAGAAGGAAATTCCCCACTGAACAGGAGCATCCACGTGGAATGCTAAATATGTTAAGCCGCTGCTATTTGGGGGTTATTTGTTACAGATATAAGCATTACTTAAGTTAACCCATACATAATCCATATAACAAAATACTATCAGGTTATTCTTGATAAAAAATAACTTTGGTAGCATTATTTCTCCACCTTTCTCCCCCCCCCCCAAACATGCACATACACACACACACACACACACACACACACACACACACACAAAATATAAGCAAGCAAATAGAAAAATAAATGTTATTGACTTTCTATTGCCTAATGAAGTCCATACTTCTTACCTTGACCTACCCTACCTTGACCATAATGGCTTGATATGCCACTATTTCTCTATATACCTTCTAGACTACTTTTCCTTCCCCCACAAAAGACCTTGAACCCTCCTGATCTTTGGTCACATTACTCCATTTGCTGGAATGATCTCTCACAGTTTTTCCCATTGAAGACCATTAAGTTTTTCAAAGAATTGTTCCAATATCATC
>NW_005871090.1:4207953-4220499 GCF_000147115.1 Myotis lucifugus | reverse complement strand
CCAGATTCAGTCTCCTGTGCTTATAGGACTAAGTACCCATCTCCTTGCTGGCTGTTTGCATTCCTTCTTATTCCTTCCCTGCGGCCCTCCACGTGAGTCCTTCGCAAGTGTAGAATTTCTGACTTCTCCTGCTAAGCTCTCCGACTTTCTCTCCTGCCCTCAGCCCTGAGAAAACTGTGCTTCAGAGCTCAGGTAATTATATTGAGTCTATCTGGACAGACCATGATCTCTCTGTCTTAAGCTCTGTAACATATTCACAGGTTCCAAGGAATAGGACATAACATCTTTGGGGGAGCCATGCTGCATACCCAAGATAAGTTACAATATTTTACACAATGGCTGCTGTTTACTACTGAGGATGGGCTGTTCTTCTATTTCTAGGACATTCACTTGGCCAGGAGGTTATATGACATGGCTGCTCAAACAAGTCCCGACGCTCATATGCCTGTCTTCTTTGCTCTCGTGAAGCTGGAGACTATGCATTTGCTCCGAGATATCCTGTTTTTTAATGTGAGTTTGTCTCGAATAGATCCCAAATATCTGAAATAGATATTCCCCTGAATAGAGTGGGAGGCGTGAATATTTTTCTTTCTAACAAAATGTCTTTTCCCAGCAGTTTACAATGAGATGGAAATGGATAAAATTGGATGATGCCCTTGGACAATACTGGGATTTATTTGCGATTGGCCTCATTGTTGCTATGCTGATCTACTTGCTTAGAAATCGCTACGGGTAGGATCTGGATTCTAGGAAAACCTGCTCATGGGAGCCAGTTCACTCCAACGTGTCCTCACGAAATAAAGAATTTTCTTGTCAAACTCGAGAGTCTGCCGCGGATTTCCCAAATGCCTGTGATGGAAAATGGACAAAGCTTGGGACCTGTCCTCTGAGAAATCATTTCACTTCCTGCTTAGTTGAGGTGACCACTTGAGGGGTACTGGGGACTAGTCACCTACGGCTTCATTACAGACTTGTCATCTTAGTGATCTAGTTCTGAGTTAGGGATAAAGACTCCAATGCCAAGCCAATTCTCATGCTATTCTAACAACCTTTCAAAAGAACAAACGGGTGTCTTGGCTCCTGCAGACACTGAGGTAGGGAGAAGGCCAAGTCCCGGGAGGGCAGGAACACAGATCCCTCAGATCTGATAAATATGAAAATTATACATAGAATCTTCCTCTTGTGGGGTTGATCCTGTGGACCACATCAAAAACCTAATGAGCCGTAACTGGTTTGGCTCAGTGGATAGAGCGCCGGCCTGCGGACTGAAGGGTCCCGGGTTTGATTCCGGTCAAGGGCATGTACCTTGGTTGTGGGCACATCCCCAGTAGGGGGTGTGCAGGAGGCAGCTGATCGATGTTTCTCATCGATGTTTCTCTCTATCCCTCTCCCTTCCTCTCTGTAAAAAATCAATAAAATATATTTTTAAAAAAACCCTAATGAGCAAAAGCTCCTGTGGCATCTGTGCCAGGGGCCAACTCACACTCCTCACCCAGGAATTGGGTGGAATTCCCTTTGGAGTACCCATAGATGGTACCAGCCTCCTGGGATAGAAGCTAAAGGGTCCAGATGTCTATCTCCCCTGACAGGCAAAGCAGAAACCCAGGGCTGGAGGCAGGGTGGGCAAAGAGAATGCAAAAGGCCCATGACTCATGTCAAAGGTCAGGCTTGAATCTCAGCTCCTACTAAAATATAGGAGCAAGGGCAACGTGACTCAAGTTTCCTGTCTCAGCTCATTGTTCCAAGTAAATATGAGCAAGGCCTTTGAAAATATGAGTGGTTTAGAGCATTGCTGAGACCCCTCTCTTAGTAGCTGTTTCCTTGTAACACTAAAGTTTTGAAATTACCATTTATTTGTAAGATCTAAGTTCTTAGATAAGGAACTCTTTTCACCAGAGGGTCTAAGGGTGAAGGGCAGAAGGTTTATCCTCCTAGTATTCATTCATTCATTTATTCACTTACTTATTCACCATGTTTCCCAAGAGCCTACTGGGTACAAGTCACTTGTCACTGTATATAATTTGCTTTTTATTAAGTAAGAATTTTATGTGTAAGCACTTAGGACAGTGTCAGGTCCACAGGAAGCACTCTGGGTTCTCTACACTACCTTAATTCATTAATTCTAAAATTTCTTTCCAAATTTTAACATTTCCAAAATTAGGATACACTCAAAATGAATAGCACTTAGATTTGAAGAACTCCTGTATTATTATTTGTTCGCTCCATTTAACAGGAAGCCCCTGAATGGCTGAGGCTCTTTCATCCTTACACCCTAGCACCCCAGCACCTAGCACCATGGCTGGGACCTCGTAGTGCCCAGTGAATTGGTGGAATGATTGCAAAAAGGAAAGAAGCCTTTCTCAAGGGCGCCCCCACCCCACCTCGTAGACTGCATGTCACCTCTCTCCTCTGAACTCACGAGGCCCTTCAGTCAGACCTCTTTTCTGGCGTATCTCATGTTCTACCTTGAACTACATTTGAGTGCCTGTTACCCAACACCATCGAAATGAAGGCAGGGTCCCCACCCTATTCACCTGAGGATCATAGTACCCTATTTGGCACAGTGCCTTCACTAGGAGTCTCAAAGTACTTTTGTTCTAAGAAAATACCCAATGTCAGCTTCACTGTGGTCTCTAGTGATCCCAGCTGTGAGCTCTGTCAGGGCAGCAATTAAGTCAGGGGTGAGGAACCTTACTTCTACCAAGGGCCATTTGGATATTTATAACATCACTAGAGGCCCGGAGCACAAAATTCGTGCACTGGGGGAGGTCCCTCATCCCAGCCTGCCCCCTCTTGCAATCCAGGACCCCTCTGGGGATGTCCACCTGCCGGCTTAAGCCCTATCCCTGGCAGGCCTAAGCCAGCAGTCGGACATCCCTCTCGCAGTCTGAGACCCCTCGCTCCTTACAGTCACCTGCTCACTGCTCCTTGCTACTTGGCTCACTGCTCCTTAGTGCTGCTGCAGAGGCAGGAGAGGCTCCCACCACTGTGCTTGCCAGCTGTAAGCCGGGCTTCTGGCTGAGTGGCGCTCCCCCTATGGGAGCACACTGACCACCAGGGGCAGCTCCTGTGTTCAGCGTCTGCCCCCTGGTGGTCAGTGCACATCATAGCCACCAGTCGTTCCACCGTTTGGTCAATTTGCATAGGATGAGTTATCTTAAGTTGTATTTCATTCATCAAAAAAAGTCTAGGTAAAGATAAAGTGCCTTTTACAAAAGGAGCATTCAATCTTCACCTAAGAGCATTAGAACAATTCTCTTACATTTGAGAGCTATTTGGATTTTGGCATAGAGGTAAAACAGCTATCTGAGGTCTTGTGATTTATTCCTTTTAAAAGCAGTATCTGTTTACTAATCAATCTTCTCGTGTGAGAAAGAGCAACTTTTACATAGGACAAATGGTAAGCTAGCATCACAACAGCAGTACCTAATTCTTGAAAGCCTCTCTAAGATCCATTCTCTCGGAATAATAACAGCTAACATATCATGCTTATTATGTGCCAGGCACTGTTCTAACCAAATGTATTAACTCATTTGTTCTTTACAACTGCCTTCCTGGGAGGATACTGCATCATCATCCCTCTTTTACAGAAGACGTTGAAACTGGGTCAAGTAACTTTCCCAAGACCACACAGCCAGGACAACTGGTTCATAGTCCATTTTGTTGACCACTGCACTGAACTGCCTTGACAAAGTTCATAAACAACTCTGCAGGTGTGTGGATCCTGTAACTGAATGTAGGTTTTCCTGAAACTGTTCAAATTATTCAATATCTCTGCAATGCCTAGCATTGTGTAGAGCTAATGATTCCCAGGACTGATTCAAGATCTTGCAAGGTGCTTCCTGATAGCTTGCTGGTCATTAGGTCTGGAAGATGCCATAAAATATAGGCTCCTCTGGCAGATTCACAATGTGAGTGCCAATCATTTAGCTGAAGAGGAAGAACTCATGGACAGGAAACGTAAAAAATGCTAAAGGAGAGGGACCTAAAAAGTTCAAGATGGTCTGGGACAAGAAAGCAGGTGAACTTGAGCTGGACTTTGAGAATGCCTGAGCTTAGCGTAAAAGAGACAAAGACTTGGGAGGGCGGGCAGCTGCACAAGGACACATTCAAGCACATGGCTGAGTGTGTGTGAGAGACCGTGGATGGAGTCACCTGTCTGGCTCCCACACACAAAGGTTGTGGCAGGAGGGAGAACACAGAGGGAAAGACTGGTACTTCATAGAAGGCTTTGGCCTCTAGAAGAAGGCACCGTAATAAATTTGTTAATTGCACTGGCTTTGTCACATACAGGACTGGAGTCACTTGCTGGCTGCCATTTATTTATGTGACCTTGGAGAACTTACCTCTCTAGGCCTGTTTCCTCATGAAAAATGGGGATTATGGTACTGTTAGCCACCTTAGAGGGAGCTGTGAGGATGTGACAAAAATGCATATCAAAGGCTTGGCACACTGCCTGGCAAGGGTGTAGAACACGCTGAGCTTTCAAAGGAGGGCTTTACCAACTCATGACACCTTAGGAGAGGTTAAGTAAGCTGCCTCTGAGAACAATGAGTGCACAGCTGGCTTCTCGAGAAATGATGCAGACAACTTTAGAGATCCCAAAGGACTTTCCTATTTCTCCACTTGGTCCTCTAGCCACCTGAAGCCTGAGCTTTCCTTTTCAGGTGGGACTTACAGTCAGACTCTCATCACCCAGAAGAATAACTGGGAGCTTTCAGCAAAATTCAGGGACGCGTACCAAATGCTAAATGCTTGGTTCCTAGGAGAAAATGTCATCTTCCATGGAAAATGTAGAAGGCAGTCCACGCTTCGTATTTTAGGTTCTAGAGCCCTTCACTAAGGCCCATATCCCTACAGCAGTAATGCATGCTGTACTACTTTTGTGGACTAGGGAACCCAAGGCTCATCAGTGTTCACCTCAAACCTTCTCCTCAGATGAAATTCAAGTGAACTCTGAAGGGAAAAGAAGTCCCCAAAACATCAACATGGAGTCTGAGAAAACGTAAAGATGGGAAAGGAACCCTGTCCCTTCCGTTCCAGGACCCAAGTCCTCGGATCAGACTGAACGCTGCCGAGATCATCCGGCCCAATGGCTCACACCGTAACATGATAGAGGGGTGTCCCATGCTTCCCTCAGTGACAGGGACTCCCTCCCAAAGGCCATGATTATTAACCAAAATGGGAAGGTGGGAACGTTTTGTTTGAAAAAGCCCCTTAGGGACTTGGAAGGCAGGCCTGTAGTCTCCTTTGAGACAGCACCAAACCTGTAATTTTAGATGAAAACCCTGAGGCCAGAAAGATGGAGCCGGACTCAGCCTTGGGCACCAGCAGGGCCAGGACTAAACCCAGACCACCTGACTCTCAGTCCCTCTGCTGCCCTCTATCTCCAGTGTTTATTTTGGCAAGTGCTGGCAGATCCTGTGGAAACTTCCTCCCCAATCTCCCATTCTCAGTCTAAGCATAAGCACAGTTTGGATTGGAGCTGTTCCCGATTATTTGTTTGCAGGGCTGGCTCTGACACACCAGAAACGTCCTGGGAGATTATTGTACAAGGTGTCTGGAGATTGAACAGACTACATTTGCACTTTGAAAGTGAAGGCTGTTTACCTTTGTCTTGTGCCATGGCTAGCAAGACAGGATCAACTCTGGCTTTTAAAAAGCCCCTCTTTTAAAAAAAATTGTTTTTTTATTTCAGAGAGAAAGTGAGAGGGAGAGAGAGATAGAAATGGAAACATCAATATTAAGAATCATTGATCGACTGTCTCCTGCACGCCCCACACTGGGGATTGAGCCTATAACCCAAGCATGTGCCCTGACTGAGAATCGTGACCTCCTGGTTCATTGGTTGACACTCAACCACTGAGCCATGCCAGTCGGGCCAAAAGCCCATTTCCACAGCATCATGCACACCTGAGAGTCTGGTAACAAGTGCAGTGTCAACGGTCCATCCTGATAACCAGCTGTCAGCCACCCAAAGCTAAGGCAGAGGGAAGTGACTGAGGAAACCATGCAGTTGCTTAGCTTATTGAATTTTCAAGGTCAGAATGTTCTCAAATTCTCTGGTTTCATTTTGGATAAGTCCCATCAGGCTTCCAGAAAATTGATCCTAATATTCCTAGGAAGTGAAATTTGAGGCTTACTAAATATACCTTGGGAGGTTCTATTTTGAGATACCATGGACTCAAACCTCAAGGTAAGAGCATCTCAAGGCCAGTATTCCCTGCAAACAAATGTAATATAGTAGTTATGTTGGCTTTACATAATTTCAAATAAGCAAGCTATGTTCTATACTTGAAATACCAACTTCATATATGCTAGGCACCCAATTGTTCCCAAAGAGAGCAAATTAGTTATCTATTGCTGTGATAACAAATCACTCCAAACATAGCAGCTTAAATACAAACATTTCTTATCTCAGTTTCTGTGAATCAGAAATTTGGAAGGCTTATCTGGGGGTTCTGGCTCAGGGTCTCTCCTGAGGTTGCCATTAAGGTGTCAGCAGGATCAGTCACCTGACAGACCGGGGTTGGAAGGTCTGCATCCAAGATGGCTCATCCCACAGCGTGGCAGTCCTCACCCCTAGGTGCGCCCCACTGTGCTGCCCAAGTGCCCTCTCAGAATGGCAGCTGGCTTTCCCAATGAGCAACCCCAGACAGAGCAAGGAGGCAGCAATGCCTCTTATTAACAGAAGTGACACACTTCCATTTCCATATTCTATTTGTTGGAAGGGTGTCACTAAATTCAACCCATACTTAAAAGGAGGGCATGGAAGCTACACCTTTTAATTAATTTATTTTTATATTTGAAATAGTTTATTTGCTTTTTTTCTTTTTATTGAATTTATTGGGGCTCCACCTTTTAGAGAGAACCATGTCAAAAAATTTGTGAATAGATTTTAGAACCACCATAGACACCAGAAACATTCTTTCCTTATCTGTTAACAACTTATCAGGGCTCAATATACCTCCCATTATTTTCAAATTAATATTTTAAATCAACAAGATAAAAATCTGTCAGGAAGCCAGACAGAGATTTCAAGTATATCAATTTCTGGAAGGGCAGATCCACTTATTGTAAGTTTTCTGAAGGTAAACTTCACATTATTAATGAAACAATAATAAAACACCCCCACCTCCCAAAAGTTCATAACATCTCTTCTTCGGCAAGAGAGGATAAAATAATTTATCTATATAAAAAATCCCAGTGACCGAACGGCAGAACAACCAGAACCACTGGTCTACCAGTCACTATGACATGCACTGACCACAAGGAGGCAGACACTCAATGCAGGAGCTTCTCCCTGGTGGTCAGTGTGTTCCCACAGTGAGAGCTCTGCTCAGCCACAAGCCAGGCTGACGGCTGCCAGCACAGCAGTGGTGGTGGGAGCCTCTCCTGCCTCCTCAGCAGCACTAAGGATGTCCGACTGCAGCTTAGGCCTGCTCCCCGCTGGCAAGTGGACATCCCCAGCAGGCTCCCGGGCTGCCAGAGGGATTTCTGACTGCCAGCTTAGGCCCGATCCCCCGGGCCTAAGCCAGGAGGTGGACATCCCCTGAGGGGTCCCAGATTGCGAGAGGGCACAGGCCGGGCTGAGGGACCCCCCCCCCCCCCGTGCACAAATTTTTGTGCACCGGCCCTCTAGTCAAAGCATAATATGCTAATGTTATGCTAGGGCTGCTCAACTGCTCACTATGACATGCACTGACCACCAGGGGGCAGACGCTCTGACCAATAGGTTAGCTTGCTGCTGGGGTCCAGCCGATTGGGACAGAGATGGGCTGGACATACCCTGGAGCGCTCCTGGGGTCCCTCCCCAGCTAGCCAACCTCCTGCATTCCCTCTCTGGCCTGGTGGGGTCCCTTGGCCTGGCCTGCACCCTCTCGCAATCTGGGACCCCTCAGAGGATGTCAGAGAGCTGGTTTCGGCCTGATCCCACAGGCCAGGCCCAGGGACCCCACTGGTGCACGAATTCGTGCATCGGGCCTCCAGTGGTAAATAATGTGTCCTCAATTAATTGTGTTTATTTTTCATTCCTTTATTTAATTGTATTTACTTATTTGAGAGAGAGAGAGAGAGAGAGAGAGAGAGAGAGAGAGAGACATCAATTTGATATTCCATGTATTTATGCATTCATTGGTTGATTCTTATACATGCCCTGACCGGGGATCAAACCTGCAACTTTAGTAAACTGGGACAACACCCTAAGCAACTGAGCTATCTGGCCAGAGCTTTCCTTTATTTTTTAAAAAACAATGGAGTTTATTTTTGAAATAGGTCAGTGTAGATTCCTCTCCAGCACCACCTCACCATCCACATGTTCAGTTGGCATGAAATAAACAAAAGTAATATCCTCAGTAAAAACTTCATGATTTATAATGATAAAAAGTACAAGTCTCCCTCCTGGTTTCTGCCTACCACCTGCACCCCTGACAGACATTCAAACCTGATGACAGTCCCTTTCGTCAGCAGGAACCACATGTCAGCATTCTTCAAAAACAAACATGAATGCCTATAAACATGTCCTTTAGGGAACACAGACACGTGGAATTTATCTGTTCCTCAGTCACCAGTTTGCACTTTAATACACAGGGTTTTTGTGGGTGTTTTTATTTGTTTGTTTTTGTCATCTCCCTTTAAATTCTGAAAATTAAGCTAAAAAAACCCGCCTTTCCCAAATTCTACTTCCTCGGTATTCTTTTCCTTTGTGTTAAAAACAAAAACAAAACAAGAAAGCTACCAAGAGTATCCCAGCTTCTAATATCGATGAGTTTCCTAACTGAAGAGAGCAAGAACAGTCATTTCTTTTCTCTTAACAAAACTTTGGCTTTTTAACTTAGTCTTCCAAAGGATGTGTTTTCTGCATAATTTAATTCAAATGTAATGGAATATCTAGGAGTACAGGGTGAGAGCCAGCCCCTAACCAGGAAGAGCTTAGTGCTTGTATGTTGGAGGGAGGGAGGCGGACGGGAGAGGAGCAAATACTGTAAAATGAGTTACTAAAAGCTGAAGAAGAGGCTGGGACCCGGCCCGGTTAAGTGAAAAGGACAGCCAAGTGCTCACCACTGACTGGTAGAAACAAACTCGCACTGCTGTGTGCTTCCCAGCTTCCTCCCTGCTTCCTTCTATGGCCACCTTCTTCCCCCACACTATGCTGTCTGAGCTTAAATGCTTCCAAATGATTGTGATTGCTCCTAGTGGACTTGGATTAGAATAACAGTGCCTAAGGGCTGAAATGACAAAGGAAAGTCCAATCACAAACAGCACTATTTATCACTGTGCAGACACTTTAACGTGTGATTTTTACCTCCTTAATTATCCTAAGGGGGTGATGGGGGTCCTGCCCAGATCCTGGAGGTAAAAAAGAAACAAGATTAGAGTTCTGATGCTTTAAACAAGTGAGGAAGGATCCAATAAAAATACACACTCTTCTGAAGTGAAAAACTACCTAATAGCTCTGGAGAGTACATCAATCTCTGTTCTCTTCATGACAAAGTGACAGTGTGACAAATAATTTTGGCTTAAGTATCTTAAAATAGTCATTATAAAAAGTCTGTTTTTATTCTAAATGAGCCAGAACACCACAGAATCTACCAACTTGCCCTTCCCTCATTTCCATTGCTATGGTCCTCTTATAGAAACAACAGGTCAGGAGAAAGGTACAAAATGTCAGCATGTGTAATATTTTTTCATCAAGTCAGCAATTTTTATGTGAATATATTTGTATATTTTTTTGGAGAAATATCTTCTTGCTTTCAGGCTGAATCTGCAAATAAGGCACTCAAATCACTAGAAAAGAGAAACCATGTGAAACTGAAAAGGTTACTAAAGATAGTGTTAGGTTATTCTAATTATTTGAAAAGTCTGTTAGTAAATAGCTAGTATATTGCTTCTTGCTTCAAAATGTAATAATTTTGGATCTGAAAGTTACCCATCTTGGATGAAAATTCTGGACCACATTAACATTGAATAGAATATTTATTGTGACTTTTTCCCCTGTGATATAAGATTGTTTATTTTTCCGAGTTCTCCAAATGACACAGTTGCAGAACCTCTTTCAGCTGGTCTTGCCTGAAATTAATGAGAAAGATTAAAGACATCAGAAATAGATAAATATGTAGTCCTAATGAACCCCTGCATGCTGTCTTGTATTGAAAAACACGCCCCACCCTAAGTAAATAAACAATAAACAGCAAATGGAAACATAAGCCCACTAAGAAAACTGATTGGTCTTACTGTTACCTGTGAATCATGGTATTTCCATCCTATCATATAATAGATCTGATATGTGGCAGGCACTGAACCATCCTCATTTCTGTACATTTCTATAAAGACAAACAATGGTTAAAGTCTGAAAAATGCCAGTAGGAAAAATAATCTGCTCAACAAAAGTCATATCCTCCAAAGAGAATGGATATTAGGAACTTGTGGGATTCTGAAAATGCCTCCCATGAAAAACCCTCGACACCTGAGAAGCTGACAGTAGGGAAGGAGTAAGGGCTGTTTGGAAAGGGATATGGAGACACGGGATCTGAGTTTGGAAGGGAGGACAAGAAATCTGATGGTGCCCGGCTGGGGTGGTTCAGTGGTTGAGGATTGACCTATGGACCAGAAAGTCACTTTTGATTCCTGGTCAGGTCACATGCCTGAGTTGTGGGCTTGCTCCCCAGTGTAGGGTGTGCAAGAGGCAGCCAATCAATGATTCTCTCTCATCATTGATGTTTCTGTTTCTCTCTCCTTCTCCCTTCCTCTCTGAAATCAATAAAACATATTAAAAGAAAAAAAAATCTGATGATGCCTTAAGAGGAAAGGAAAAAGCACTGGCAACGTTAAGGGATAAACATGACAGGACACATTTCTCAGTGAGTCCCAGGTGGCGGAAGGGCCGGCTCCCTTACCTTGGTACACTGCCGCAGCCGCCAGCATCGTGTCTCGGTGCAGGAGAGCTTTTCTATTCCAGGCACAGTTACTCTCACCCATTCCTAAAAATACACTACAGGCAGTTGGAGATAATACAGCAAAAACCCTGAGCAGCTCAATAAATACCACAGATTTACTCTTATCTCCTAAATAGTATACCATGCTCTAATAGTCATGCAAAACATCCTAAGTAATCTCATTTTGCTTTCAGAATGCAGCAAGGCTTCTTAGTGACTCTAAGGCAAAACTACCTGGAGCGTCTGGATATCAAGACAGTGAAGAAGTCAAATTTCAGGAGGCTAGCCCCATAGCACACTTTACTTGCCAGAAATGGTCTAAACTGAGCCAGTAGGGCCCGGCCGGGGGGCTCAGTCGGAGTGTCGTTCCATACACCAAAAGGTTTCGGGTTGTGGGTTCAATCCCTGGTCCAGGCATGTATGGGAGGCAAGCAATCGATTTTTTTCTCTCTCTCTCTTAACCCTCCTCTCTCTAAAATCAATGAACATATCTTAGGGTGAGGATTAAATAAATAAATAAATAAATAAACAAACAAACAAACAAATAAAGTGAGCCAGTGGGCAAAAAGGAAAGTGAGTGGCCCTCCCATTGAGTCATCAGGAGCTGCCAAGTGCCTTTCAAAGAATGCCATATTTTATGCCCCTTTTAGCTGCTGTTCAAAGGAGGACAGGACACTGTTACAATGCCTCACCCCTTCTAAGCCATAAATGAAACCGGGAAAAGGGCTCCGAGACTTGTTAGATAATACCAAAGCTAATGTGTTGTCAGGTCTTACAATACTTTACTAGTCCCAGATTAGGAAAAAAATTAGGTACATTCTTTTCAGGGGCACTTTCCTTAATGTTTTAAAATTCATTTTTAGATTTCTTTCTTTCAAGTTGATAGCTAAAAGCTACATTTGATTTTTCCTAATGCATATACTTAAATAAAATTACTTTGTAAGGCTACATTTTAAACTAGTCCTCAATATTAAAAGGATTTCAAAAGCAAAATCCTTTATATTTATTGTCTATCTACATGACTAGAAATCAGTTTCTTGGTTTTGTTTTTCTACTTTCACAAAAGAAACCAATAAACTTTTCAACATCAATGTTCTTTATTAGTTTAAAAATAATATTCCAAGTTTGCATGCCTTTATTGAAAACAATCAACAAATTTGCTGTTCTAAGTAAACCTTTTTCTTCTCTCCAATCCTAAAAGGCTCCTATTATTCCCTAAAATAATGAATCTCTAGTACTAAAAGCAATGCCCCGCATCCTGTGAGTATAACAGCCCAATTCATGAAGAACAACAGATAAACCCAGGAAGAAAAAGGTGGATTAATCACTAGGAAGAAAAAGGTGGATCTCAGTCTTGCGGTCATGAAGCAGCTAGATGATCTCAGAGCAATGGCTCTGGGTCAGACTAGAGCAGTGGTTCTCAACCTTGGCTGCACATTAGAATCACCTGGGAATCTTTTTAAAATGCTGATTTCTGGGTCTCATCCTCCGGAAATCCTGTTTCTTTGTTATGGGGTGAGGTCACAACATTAGTAACAAAGAAACAGAATTTCCAGAGGATGAGGCCCAGAAATCAGGATTTTAAAAAGATTCCCAGGTGATTCTAATGTGC
>NW_005871090.1:4146096-4207853 GCF_000147115.1 Myotis lucifugus | reverse complement strand
TGGACTAGAGGATCTCCCAGGCTTCCAATGCTGACATTTTGGACTCATTACATAATCTAATTTTAAAACATTCTCCTGCATAGTGAGTATCAGCTATAGGTAAACTGGGCTCATGCTGGAAGAGTCTATTGCTGATGATGGTTGTGGTTTCCAAGACTGACGATTAGATAACAGGTAGCACCCGTGAAATGCAGGTTTCATTTTTTAAATGTAAATATTTAATGCATTTCTATGAAATGCCTTCTAAATAACTGTTACTGGGATCTGCTAATTGAGATTACTAGGCACAATGCTCTTCCTGAAGGTCTGACCCAGGCGTAATGCTCTTTCTGATACAGAAATTCAAGAGCACTACTATACAGCATGGCCAGCAACTCTGCTGCCAGGGCAACCCACCCCCTCACAGGGACATGCATGGCCACCCTGAACTTCCCTCCTGCAGAAGCACTGTGATGGGCGCAAAGACTGAGGGATCAGAATCCCAGTTCTGACCCTTCCGTGACCGGAAGCAAAGTCATTTAATCTCTATTAAACTCAGTTTTGTGATCTTCAAAGTGGAATGATAACATTTCCTAACGCATCCTGATGGGCCTTTACTGAAGACCACCTGGGAAACACATCTGGGGACTCCTGAGCAGCTCTGCACTTTGGCATAACAGAAAAATCTGGAAGGAGGTAACTGAATAAGACTTTCACAGTGTTTTTAAGGTTAAGTTCAACTGTTTATAAAAAAAATCTGATTTATTCCAGTTTACTAGGAAAAATACTGAGAATTGTCTAAAAAAAAATAATAATAATAACTGAACTTACCTTAAAACTACTGTGATAGCCTCCAAAACTTTTCATGCATTCGTCGCTGATATACAACTTGTTTTGTAAAGTTAGGTCAACATTCTTGACTTTTTTCTGTGAATTAATAATAATGGCAGCTTGAATGAGCAGCACCACAACCACCAAGAAAAAATGTATAATGCAATGTAAAATACCAAAAAACAATTTGAAGGTAGCACCATCTTCCAGTCTGCAAAGCCGCACACCTGGAATTCTCCCATGCTTCTCCCTCCTCCATTCATCCCTGACCACCTCTTACAGTCTCAGCTGCCTCTGACCTCTCATGAGGAGGGTAGTAAAGACTTCAGGATCTGAATCAGGCTGCTACACTGGGTTTAAACCCTGGCTCTACCACTTACTAAATACATCACCATGAACAAGTGACTTCTCTTTGTGCCTCAATTTCCTCAGGCAGAACAAGAGAGGTTAACTATGGTAGCTCTAGTCTCACCTTCCTCATAAATATGCTCATAAACATAGCTGCAGGGTGAGCCCTCTGACACACTAACCTGATTGTCTTTCCTCTGTGCAAAATTCTTCCAAGACACTACCAGGCTCACATGAGAAAATCCAGAAGCCTCTGATGGCCTCTCCTGCATCATTTTCCATCACCCCCACATTCTACATGTTCAAGCAGTACTGCATTACTGTACAGTTCCTTCACTAGGGAAGTGTGCACCCTCTTACATCTCTACCTTTACACAGCCCACTTTCTTGGCTCGGAATGCAATGCCCGCCCCGCCCCAAGCCTGCACCCACTCTTCATTCTCCTGGCAAGCCCATTTAGCTGAGGTGCTGCCTCTTCTGCAAAGCATCCCTGACTCCCTAAGAAGGTTTAGGGGCTTTTACTCGTTTCTCTCTGTATTGATCTCATTTTACAGCTAAATACAGATGCCTGTCTCTCCATAGAGCATAAGCTCCCTGACATCAGGAACTGTGTATTCCTATCATTGGCTCAGTGGTTGGCACATGGTAGATGCTCAATAAATGGTAAGTGAATGAATATAAACTCAATCATTAATGTTTGTATCTACTTTGTTAGGTATCATTTTTACAAGTTATCTTTAAGTTATCTTTAAATAATTCCTCTTAAACCTCCTAAGAACAGGAAATATCTAAGACTAAAACACATGATTTGTGTAAAAGACTATAGGGCATTGGCAAAGCCTCTTGAAGGTAAATAAAGGGCAACCGTTCCCCCAAATAATGACCAATTTAAAACCCAGGTTATCAACTGGGAGCGGGTATGAGTCAACCTTCTAGTTTATACCTTCATTTGGATGATAGTTAAAAATAAAAGCCGCTGTACACTTAAGATTAGTGCATTTTACTGAACATCCATCTAACTTCAATGAAAAAAAACCCACATAGATCAAATACCCAGTATAGGACTCTGGATTCAAATCCTAACTCCAGACTTACTGTGATCACAGACAAGATACTTAACTTCCCGATGTCTCAATGTGCGCATGTGTAAAATTAGGATACTAGGAAATCTCAAAGAACTGCACCTGGCACAGAGTAAGTACTCTAGTTTCAAATCAGAGGGTCGCAACCTCTTTCAATTGATATGTCTAATTTCTAGTCTCTCTTTCCTTTCTTGAAATGAATCATGAGCATAGCATTTTTTGTGCAGCAGAACAAAAATAAATGCTGTATTTGAAAAGTACCCTTATCATAACAGTGAATGATAAATTACCAGCATACCATCATCTCTCAAGCTTTCCAGTAAAGGGGCTCAGTGATCAGGGGGAGCCAAGTGTTTGGGGCAGGGCTCAGGAGGGAGTGTGTGAGTTATTACTGCTTCCCTGTCATGATGGGCTGCACGCTAAGGCTGCCAGGCCCTGTACTGAAGTATAATAAATAAAGAATGACTATAATAGTAAGTTTTCCGCTACACGTCTTTCCCCTTGTGGTTCTCAAAGGAGGCTGGACAATGGCTCAAATGGATCTGTTACAAACGGGTAGCTACAAGAAGCAGTAGAATCAGGTAAGAGCGTTCCAGTGCAAGAGTCAAGAAGGCAAGAGTTTAGCACCTAATTCTTCTACTAGGAGGTAAGTGTTCTCTTTTAGGCCTCCTTTTTCTCACTTGTAATGCAGAGATGAAGTAGTTACCAGAGAGTGGTTGAGGGAAGCGAGTGCAATAACGCTTACAAAAAAACTATAAGTCTGTAAACAAAGTATTTATTTTTATAATCCTCTTGCTTTAAATCACTTTAAGTTTTCAGGATCCAGATGAAGGCTCCCTGGTTTCACACAACGCGCCTTTAATCCATACAGCTTCCCCATTCATCAAACTTGTTTATGCCATTTGTGTAACAAAAGAATCCAACCTCACAGATGCTCACGGGGTTGGGGGTAAGTTAAGGCTCTCCATAGAGAAAGTCACTTTTCCAGTAGCCCTCAGTGGTAGCTGTGTGTTTTTGCATACCTCACCTCTTTCATGGCCAAGGGCAGGGTCTGTGTCCTCGTAGCTGCTCCAAGCCTCTTCCAAGCCATTACTTCTCTGCCTATTAAAACCCTTACCCTGCTGAGACCCGCACCACTCCTGCTGCTGTCAGATATCAGGCTCCCAGGCCCTCCTGTCATTCACCTGGTTCAATTTCCCTCTGTGCACAAGTCCTGCCACCAGCACAGGTGATTTCACTGTTAATAACCGTCAAGTACCATGGCCTCTAAGATTTCTTAGTCTCCTCACCACTAATGGACTTCTCCATCACATCTACAACATGTTCCAAAATCATTAATTCAAATATCCTGTATGCTGACCATCTCCTGTGCTCCAGTGTTCTTGGTATTTCAACCACAATCACTCTCCTACCACCTTGGGATCACTTGTGCACGTCTCCTCTACTTTTTGCCAATCCATTAGCTTGTTCTTTTTTTCTTTCAAAGTACCGTTCCTTCCAGCTTAGATTATTTCAATTACACTCTTGGAATTATTTTTAAATTTGTCAATTACAGTGGACATTCAATATTAGATTATATTAGTTTCAAGTGTATTAGACATTTATATAGTTTGAGAAGTGATCCCGCCGATAACTCTAGTACCCACCTGGCATCATACAGTTATTACAGTATTATTCACTATATTCCCTAAGCTATACTTTACACCCCATGACTATTTTGTAACTACCAATCTGTTCTTCTTAATCCCTTCACCTTTTGCACCCATTTGCCTTTATGTCACTCTCAACTAGCAAAGTCCCAACCCAAACAAATTTAACTATCTGTTCTGTGCCTGGTGTGGTGGAGAAAGTGTGAAAATGCTTTAAAGTGCCTTACCTTGTAAATCTTCCATCAATTCAAACATTCCAGGGTAGTTAACTTGAATTTCATCAGTGTCCTATTTAAAAAGAAAATATTCATTTGACATTTATCACAAAAAAATAAAAGAAAAAAAATCCAGATTCAAAAGGCCACAGAGATTACCCAGACCAATCTCTCATGGTAAGCAGGACTCTAAGTTACAACTTTCTTCACAGATGTCATCTGGCTTATGTTTGATTTATGATGATTTCAAATTGCAGAATAAATATTTTCCATTTTAAGAGAACACATCCTAAAACTCTATCAACTGGTTCTAGTTCCTTCTCTGGGAACAACACAGAATCAGTCTGTTCTGTGCTCTCTGCAAACCATTACCCTCTTCTCCACATCTAAAAATTCTGCCAGGTGACTGTAGGGGAGCAGGATTTCACCCCAAAATATGTTTCTTTGGATTATGTTAGGTTGATTCTTTTTTAAAATCAAAAGGCTTCAGAAAAGCTTTTAACCTTAACCGCCTAAAAAGAAATAAAAAATGTATAGATAGAAAGAATGCGATAAATACAGAGCAGGTCACAAGTGAAAAGAAGTTTCCTCCTCCTGACTTCTGATACTCTGTCCCTCTCCCCAAAGATAACCTTTGTTAATTGTCTTATACATCCTTTCAGAACAATTTTTCCTCATAGACTCAAATACAATTATATCACTTAAAACCTACATATGCAACTATATATGTACTATGTGTACATACATACTAATACATACTCTTTTCCTCTTTTTCTATATTGCACTCTTGAATTTTTTAGAAAATAACATCTTAGAGATCTTCCCCTATAGACATATATCTACTGCATTCCTTTTTAACAGCTGTGTACTATTTCATTAAAAAGATATGCTTTAATTTATTTAACCAATTCTCTATTAATGGACATTGGGATTGTTTCAGTTTTTCTTTTTAATACTCACCCGAGGATATTTTTTTTTTATTACTGATTTTAGAGAGAGAGAAAGGGAGGGAGGGAGGGCAAGAAACATCCATGTGAGAAAAAAACATCAACCGGTTGCCTCCCACACGATTCCCAATTGGGGATCAATCCAGCAACCTAGGTAAGTGTTCTGACCAAGAATCAAACCTGCAAACTTTTGGTGTATGGGATGACGCTCCAACTAACTGAGGCCCCAGCCAGGGCTTACTTTTTTTTTTTTTTTAAAGAAATGCATGAATCAGTTTGTGAACCTTTTAACAAGACAGTCCCCGGGTAATTCATTTCTTCTACATCTTTTTCTGTATTAAGAAACTATTTTTAAAAAGAGATCCTAAGATTAAAAACAAAATTTCTTCCAAGCTGATATGCAGCCATTAAGCAATATTCTTTGAAAACCTTCTTCAATGAAACAATCTAAAAGCACTATCTTCATCTCAGTCAAAGAGTACCACAATAGCTTTGTCAAAGGCCTCATTCAAATTAAGATGGACCACCTGCATTTTCTCCTAATATACTAGTCTGGCACTCGGTCCTACCTAAAAGGAAATGAGCTTCATTTAGAATGCCAAATGACTCTGAAAATAATTCACTAAGAGGGTCATATAAATGTAAATATAACTATTTGGCTTTAATTTAACTTGATTTCATTTAAAAATAGGAAACCATAGCAGTATAAAAGCAATATATCTAATGTTGTATGCAACATAAACCTGTATAATTGATTATATAAAAGCTTTTTTGGATGGGTTTTTTAGAAAATGAATTAGAGTGCAATGTTAATACAGCACTTTAGAGACAGTGTACATGTCTCAAAGAACAAATTTATAGATTTATTATTAAATCAGCAACTCTCTAATTTTGTAAACTATAAAGAAGATTCTACACCAATATTTTTGTATTATATTAATGTTTAAGTTATTCAGTTCATGTTTGGAGAAGAACATGAAAATTATTCTGAATTAATAGATTTCCTAATTAAGAAAAATGTAGGCTTTTAAATGCTATGATACCAGGTTAAGCATTTTTAGTAGAAATCTTTCTAAAATGCAGAATCCTCTTGACAACCATGGAAAACCACGTGGACTAACCGAATTGTAACACAATATGGGAAGCAATTCTTAAGAGGGTGAACTATAAAGATAATCTTTAAACCAGTGGATTCTGACTTATTTCAGTCACAGTCCTCTCTCAAGATCTGATGAAATTACATACAAACAACAAAACCATGTTTCTTTACAACGTGGATCCTCTAGTTTACCGACAGGTCCCCTATAAATCCAAGAAAATCAAGCAGGGATTTCTGTTTTTCTTACTGCTACATCCAAAGTATCTGGAATAGTGCCTGGCACAGAGAAAGTACTCAATAAATGTTTGTCATAAGATTGAATAAATAAATAAAAACACAATACAAGAACAGTCATTTCAGAATTGTTTCTATAGGCAAAAGAACCAACAATAACAAAAAACTGGAACAAGCCCTAGCCGGTTTGGCTCAGTGGATAGAGCGTCGGCCTGCAGACTGAAGGGTCCCAGGTTCGATTCGATCAAGGGCATGTACCTTGGTTGCTGGCACATCCCCAGTAGGGGGTGTGCAGGAGGCAGCTGATCAGCTGATCGATGTTTCTCTGTCACTGATGTTTCTAACTCTCTATCCCTCTCCCTTCCTCTCTGTAAAAAATCAATAAAATATATTTTTTTAAAAAAACTGGAACAAACCTAAATTTAACTATTAGGGAAATAGTTAAATAAAACTTCGGTACAGTCATACTAGAGCAGCGGTTCTCAACCTGTGGGTCACGACCCTTTCACAGGGGTCGCCTAAGACCATCAGAAAACATATATATAATTACATATTGTTTTTGTGATTAATCACTATGCTTTAATTATGTTCAATTTGTAACAATGTAATTGGGGGTCACCACAACATAAGGAACTGTATTAAAGGGTCACGGCATTAGGAATGTTGAGAACCACGGTACTAGAGAATAATGCGCAGAAGTTAGAGCAAATATATTCGTATTGATTTGGGAAACAATTTAAAATACTCCATTAAGAATGAAAAATAAGTTTCAGAAATATATACATATGTTTGTATGTATGTCTATATATAGTATGGTAGAGTATTTATTATTTTTAAAAATCTGGAACATTACACACAAAATGATGACGATAGCTACTTCTAGATCTCAAATGTGGTTTAAAGGCCCTTTTGTGGCTTCAATGAAGTCAAACTATTTTCATAATTATACTAAAATGCTATCTGACTTTTTCATCTTCCATTCTCTCATAAGAATACAATGGGATTTTTCAGAAGTTACATGACATGATATTGCAATTGATGTAAATGCAGAGCAAACATGAGAATCTAGATTTTATTATGCCGTACATTAAAGAAATATGTAAAACTGCAAAGCAATGACATTCTTTCCTCTCAAAAAAAATTGTTTTTTACTTCTAGAAAATACAGTTCTTTCTCACACAAAAAAAATAGGTAATTTATATTAGCATGTAATTGGTATATTATTGTTAGTTTTAAATAATTACTAAAATTCAGTTTTAATTTTCAATATAGCTAATATTGATAGCTATAATCCACATACACAAAAGCCCTTTAAGGTCCTCAATAATTTTAAGTGTGTAGAGGGACCATAAGACCAAGTTTTTGAGAAGTGTTGCTCTCAGGAGAAAACTAAAATTTTGGGGACTAAGAGGTAATGACAGACTTTCCACTTTATCTGCAGAGTACAATGTTCATAACCAATATATTTGTGTTATTACTTATATAATTAAAAATGCATTAAAATTATATAGTGCTCCCTCAATGTACAATTGCCTATATTGAGAGTTTTTGCTTTAATTATAAACCAGAACCCTCACATGAAGCAGTTTTCCATTTTTAGCTGCCCAACATCTCAGAATGCAGTTTCTATTGGCTCATGCCATTTGAGAGTTTACAAAAGACAGAACTGTGAAATCTTGAGGGTTGTTATTAGTTCCTAGCCTATTTCCTCTTCCTTCCCTGAAAGACCCTTTCCACCATCAGAGGCCCTGGTCCATGCCCCTCCTTTCTATCGAAACTAGGACGGATATGACAATTCATTTTTGGTTGCCTGATTTTATGAAATATATTCACACTAAATCACCTTAAACAGATGATTTTAAGCCTATCATCCTAATTATGCAATGAAAAGCTTTTCTTCATCAAGACCTATTTCGTCTAATCAGGTTTAGAGACGTTTCCAGGCCTTGAAGGGTTTGGAAAATGATGGAAAGTCTACTCAACCAATCTCTGAAGGCAGTAATGGCGTCTTTCAGAATTACTCTGTTATTGAAAGGAGTTGGAAGGGGGTAATCGTTTTCTCTACAGATGGCCCCCTGTTGGAAGCCTTAGCCTGGAAAGTGCCAGGGGAGGATGAGGGGGAAAGAGGAAGGCAGAAGCTACTATATTGAGCATCTACTGAAATGTAGGCACTTCACACCCTTTATGTTATTTAATCTTAACAACCACCTGAGGTGAGTAACATCTGCATTAAAAAATAAAAAGGAAAGAAAAAAAGAATGCTCTGAGAGGTGAAGTAAATTCCCTAAATGCCTTTAACTAGTAAAAGGACAAGGTAAGGATCCAAATTACACCTGTCAGACAACCATGTACCATGCTGATTCCATGTTTCTTCTGCCCTGATGGCCTGTGGGTCTGCTTTCCAGATCTCTTCAGCCCTAATGAAGTACATCCCCCATCCTACCTTTTCTAACCCTGATTTAACCCTAGGCCTTGTGAATACACATTCTCTCATATGGCACTATTTCAACTGAGGGGTTGGAGGTAGAGGTAGTGCTGTAAATTCCTATACAACCCATTCCTCTATCTGTAGGGAAGCACAGGAGACTTGGTTGGAAAGTCTGTAAGGCAGAAATTCTGAAAAGGGAAGTTGGCTGAAGGCGGCCCGCCCTTGTTTCTTGGAATTCCAACATAGGGAAGTTTGCTGAAGGTGGCCACTCCTAATTGTTCCTTGATCTTTCTAAACAAGTCTGTTCAGGAGCGGACCCTTGGTGTTTACCGGAATCTTTATGTTTAATCTTTAGGTGTCCTTGCTTAAAGGACACTGCAGACACATATGTCCTCCCAAGATTACTTACCCTACTGATTGTATCTAAAAGATAAACTTTATCTCAAAAGTGTTTATCTGAAGAGGCAGGTGATTGAGGCTGTCTGGTTCCTATAGTCAGGCAGTCCCTTAGCCCTCTCTTTCACAGCAATCATGTGTCAGAGTAATCATTCATCCATCGCTCAGGGTCCGCTGGTCAGCCCTGGCACCTATCATTGGGAATGCTCTAATGCTCACATTACACCGACCTCTGCATTTGAAGATTCTATAGAGCAGTATGTCTTAGAAAATAGCCTCATTAATGAACCAAATAAACTGATGATCAAAAATTGACCCAGAGACATAGAAACATGTACAAACTGTCAAACCTCAGAGGGAAGGCAAAAGAGGGTGGGTGGGAAGAGATCAACCAATGAACTTGTATGCATATATGCATAACTCGTGGACACAGATAATGGGTGGTAAGGGCCAGGGCGGGGGAGGGAGGCAGCAGGCTAGAAGAGGTTAATGGGGGAAAAAGGAGGACCTATGTAATACTTTCAACAATAAAGATTTTTTTAAAAAGAAAATAACCTCCTTGTTAACTGAGGTACATAGTTTTTGAGCTACTATTCAGATAACAAATACTAAACATTTTACATTCCTATCTTGTGTCAATCAATATGTATTTATACACACTAAACTTAAAAAGAGAGAGATAGCCTTGACTGAGTGGCTCAGTTGATTGGAGCATCGTCCTGTACACCAAAAGACTGTGGGTTTGATTCCCATTCAGAGCACATACCTAGGTTGCTGGTTCAATCCTTGGATGGGGCACATTTGGGAGGAAACCTATCGATGCTTCTCTCTCTCCCCCTTCCTCTCTCTCTAAAATCAATTTTAAAACAAACAAACAAACAAACATATCCTTGGATGAGGATTAAAAAACAGAAGAGAGCAATAGAAAAAGTGCCAAAACCTTCCCATAATGCTATTAATACCTATAGTTGTCTACCTTTAAAATGAGAAGCTATTTCTGAACTATGTAATTACTGGGTTACTCGAGACTCCGGATAGTTACCACAGTCAGTGTATTAAAGCCAGCTCTCCCGAGCAGATGTCCCAGGTCATTGACAGCAGTGAAAGGAGAAATATGTGGAGAAAATCCTCCTTCCCTTTCTGTTTCTGCTAACTGTAATGAACACCGAAGTTCATAGAGGGTGTCGCCTCCAAACATCGCACCAATAAAAACTCCATCTGGTTTTAAAACATAATGAATCTGTAATAAATACAAGACAACAAAACTTTTCAAAATGTTATATATAAAAATGGTAAAAGAATAAATATATGGTGTCTAAATCAATATCTTGTGATTACATTCTTATTCTGTCAAATTAATGATCAGATAATTTAATAAATAACACCTAAGGCAACAACTACCAGAAAGGCATTATACTTAACATTGTTGTAAAGATAGACAATACATGTATTAATAGTATTAGTATCTGTAAAATGTTATGTTTTCAAATTTTTTACTAATAGAAAACTTATTTTTATATTCAGAAAAATAACAAAAAAGTATATAGTGTAGAAGATTGCAAAAGTCACAATTCCCTCTGTGTCTGTGTCCTCTGAAATGCCATTCTGTAACAGCTCCCGTCAAGAGATGGAGTTTACTTCCCCACTCCTTGAATTGGGTTGGTCTGTGACTTGCTTTGGCCAAAGCAAGTGCAAGTGACAGTGCGTCAGTGTCAAACTGAGGTCTCAAATGACCTTGCATGCTCTATCTGCTCTCTTGGAGCCCCGTGTGGCTACCATGTGGTGAACAAGCTAGCCTGAGGAGCAGCGGTAAGCCAGGCATCCCAGCTCAGGCCATTCTTGACCACCAAGATCCAAGACAATCTAGTAGCGGAGCACAGACACATGGGTGAGCCACATCAGAACCAGAAGTTCCTAAGTCCAGCCCAAATTCCCAACCCACAAAAATCACAAGACACATAAATTGTTGTTTTAAATCACTAAGCTGGGGTGGCTTGATATGCAGAAAAAGCTAATTTATAAAGAAACCATTATGATTCACAACATTAACCTGGAAACACATTAGCTTTCCTTCAGGAGAAGTAACTAACTTTCTTTCTAGCTTGAGAACAAAAACATTTTAATTGGTAACTTAAGCAAAGTAGTGGCTAGAAGGAATTCCAGAATCACCAATGTTTACTCATGACCCTCTTAGACCTACAATCTGTAACTAGCTTTATTCTCTACAATGAGGAACATCACAGGAAAGGATGGATTCTGAAGTAAACCAGGACCCAAATCACAGCAGGCTCTTCTAATCAGAGTATCCATCTTGAATTTATATTAAATATATTATTTAATTATATATTTTATATTATAAAATATAAAAAAAATTATTATAAAACATGAAGCAATTACAAAACACTACTAGTATATAAGCAAACTGCAAAATCCTTGGTTTCTTCCCTTTTGTCCCTTTAGAGTTACTTCCTTCTCTAGTCACCAGACTCTAACATAGCAAGTATCTAATATTCAGTCCTGAGCTTCTGCAGCTTCTCTCTACCTCAGAGGGCTTATCAATTCCCATGGATTTCACAAGGATTATTTTCCAAACCTTATGTTTAGCTTGTAGATCTTCTTAGAACTCTAAATTCATCTTCAACTTACTGTGCCATGAACAGTTGTCTCCTGGCAAACTCACTCCACAGCACATCCAACACATATTAGTTCTTAAACCAACTCCCCTTTACAATTGCCGCATTTCTGTTCATTATTATTTTCTATTCCCTTTATCCGATCACTATCATTTTTCCTTCTACTTTTACTAATTATTCTCCCAGGTATCCAGACTCAAAACTTTAACTCCTCCCTCTCTTAGATCTTCAGATCTAACCAGCCACTAAACTGTGGATTCTTCCTTTGCAGAGTCCTAAATACCTCTCTCTTCCTTTTCACTCCTATCATTCCCACCTAGGTTTAGTTTATCTCATGCCTGGAACACTGAAACAATCTCACTTCAATTGAACCAACTTCTGGCATCAGCTTTCTAATCAACAAAAGGAAGACATCTTGCACAGTTATTTAACACATATAAAAGAACAAAGTGATTGGCAAATGGGATGTGCTTCACATATGGTAGTTATTATCCTGCCATCCAGTTGTTTAATCATGTCACCTTCCTCTTCAAAATTCTCCAGTGACTCTGAACTGCCTAAAGAATAAACTCCAAATTCCTCATTCTGTCACCCAAGTCCTCCCAAATCTGGTCCCAGTATACCTCACATCCAAGCACTATGCTAATCCTCCAAAGAGGCTTCCTCTTGGTCCTCTCATGCTCCTGGCTCTTGTACCTGGCACCTATCCTGATTCTGCATTTCTGGAATGTCTTCCCACTCCAAACCTAACCTACCCTCTAAGGACCTGTTCAAGTAATTCCTTCCTCTTGAAGCTTTCTTGGCAGATCCAAGCCAGAGTGATCTGCTTTTTACCTACCACTCAGCTATTCGCTGATAAATATCAACCAACCAACATCTACCAAGAACTCTCTAAGTATAGGCATGAGGAAGATACAAATATAAATAAATAAGTTCGTACTAACAAAAAATTTATAGGCAATTAAGGAGGAAAAAAACCCAATCAGAAAAAGTCTTGCAATATCAATATTACCTTGTACAAGTTACTAAAGTCTTCATAAATATTTAAGTATCTCCATACTAGATTTTTTGAATTGGCAGGGTGAAGGGAAATCACCCAATGTATTTAATATGTCAAAAGGCACCAAACATATCCAGCCCACAGAATATAATAAATACTTAATTGATTTGCTTCAATTTCCAATTGTCAGACGTATAAAATGGAAAACATCTATAAGTTTCCATGTGAAAATAGAAACACCTATAAGTTTCTAATAATAAATAGAAAAACACATGCTACTGGAATCAACATTAAATTTCTTACCTGTTCAAGTGCTCGAGGAAGGTCATTCACCCAGTGCAAACTAAAACATGAAAACACGTATTTGTTCTAGCTTAATTCATATAATTAATTAGTATAAGTATCACTAATATAATGACAAACCACAAAAAAAAGAGTTAATTTTAAGTTTAAAATTGCATATCAAAATTTACTGATTGATCTTATACAGGTTTTTAAAAATATGCCCAGGGAAAAACTTTCTTTCTGTCACACTAGAAAATGTGATAGTATTTCACTTTGTCGATATGATTATATGTGCAATTATTCTTCGCTGAATAAAGTAAAAGTAAATTTTTCAAACAAGACATACAAATGGCCAACCCGTATATGAAAAGATGCTCAACATCACTAATTATTAGGGAAATGCAAATCATTTGAGTTATCAACACCTTATATCTATTAGCATAGCTATTATGAAAAAAACAAGAGACAACAAATGCTGGCAAAAATGTGGAGTAAAGGGAACTCTTGTACACTATTGGTAGGAATGTAAACTGGTACAGCCACCATGAAATAGTATAGAGGTTCCTCAAAAAAATTAAAAATTGAACTACCATATAACCCAAAGGAATTCTAGGTATATATCTGAAGGAAATAAAAACACTTTTTATTTCAAAGAGATACCTGCATGTCCATGTTCAGTGCAGCATTATTCACAACAGTCAAGACGTGGAAACAACATAAGTGTCTTGCAGAAAAAGGGTTCCCCAACCCTGCCTTAGACCAAGCCTCTGTAATGTTTTTCATTTCATGACAGATTCTGAATACTTTTCAAAAATTTGTTCAGCAATAGAATCTGAATACTTTTCTAAGTTTGCTCAGCACACCTCAATAAACAGGGAAGAAGTTACAAACTCACTGAAAAAAACAGCAGAGGTGCCCAGCCAGTGTGGCTCAGTACTTGAGTGTGGACTTATGAACAAGGAGGTCAGGGCACATGCCCAGGTTGTGGGCTTGATCCCCAGTAGGGGGCATGCAGGAGGTGGCAGATCAATGATTCTCTCTCATTATTGATGTTTCTATCTCTCTCTCCTTTCCTCTCTGAAATCAATAAACATATATTTAAAATGAAAGAAAAGAAAAGAAAAGAAAAGAAAAGAAAAGAAGAGAAAGGAAGGAAGGAAGGAAGGAAGGAAGGAAGGAAGGAAGGAAGGAAGAAAAGGAAACAGCAAAGGTAAACAACTCTCCCAGTTTACCTGGGACTGAGGAGTATTCAGGGACACAGGCTTTCTAGTGCTAACACTGGCAAAGTAATGAGCAAACTGTGATGACTGTCCACCCATTTTAAAAAAAACTATCAAAAGGGTTGTATTGAGCATGTTGAATCTTTGAAAGAAAATCTGACTATAATAAGGCAGGAGAAATAAGGTACCACATAGAATATTTTATTTTCTCTATTAGACACTAAGGACAGGATCCCTGTCTGAATTCAGTTTGGTATTCCCCAAAAGCATCTAGCTCACTGCCTTGCATATTATAATCTACTAGAGGCCCGGTGCAGCAATCAGGGCCTATCAGGGCCTTCCTTTGTTCCACACCGCCCCCTGGTGGTCAGCACATGTCATAGCAAGCGATCGAACTCTCAGGCTCCTGGTCGAACTCCCGAGGGGACACTTTGCATATTAGCTTTTTATATATATAGACTAGAGGCCTGGTGCATGAAAATTCATGCACTGGAGGGGGGGTCCCTCAGTCCGGCCTGCCCCCTCTCACAGTCCAGGAGCCCTCAGGAGTGGGAGACAACCTGGCAATCAGGGGAAGGCAACGCCCCCATCACACCTCTGCTGCTGCCACTGCTGGCAGCACAAGCCTCGGCTGGCCCTGGTTACCTGAGCCTCAGGTGGCCCTGGGCAGCTGGGGCAGCCACCATCCAAGGCTTGCCTGCACCTCAGGCCAGCCCTGGGTGGTTGCGGGGCTGAGGGGACTGGGGGACTCCAGAGGCAGGCAGGCCCGGCCTTCTGCATGCCTGCCACCCCGGCAGGGCGGAGGGGACTGGGTGCCGCCATCCTGTGGCTGTGGGCCATCTTTGAGGGCGTTGCAGTCAATTAGCATATTACCTCCTTATTGGCTGTGGGCGCCGCCATCTTTGAGAGCGTGGCAGTCAATTAGTATATTCCCTCCTTACTGGCTGTGGGCGCTGCCATCTTTGTAATGGCGTGAGGGTCAATTCGCATATTTCCGCTTTATTAGATAGGATTCAATAAATATTTATAATATATGTTTGTGTAGTAAGTTTGGAAAGTCATGGTAGAAAGAACAAAGGGGAAAAGTAATCCTGAGGACTATATTTTTATGTAGAAAAAGAATTAAAATAGAAGGAAATGCTAGCTTTTCCTTATTTACCAGAATCTATATATATAAAAGGCTAAGCGACTGTCCAACCAGTAATTATGACACGCAACGATCCAGGGGGCAGATGCTCACAGCAGGAGCTGTTGAGCTGCGGTGACTTGGCAGCTGCGGTTCTCGGGTGATGAACCCAGAACCAGAGAGGAGGAGTCCAATTCCGGGGTGCATCACCCAATCCCCACAGGCCAGGCCAAGGGACCTCACCTGTGCATGAACCCATGCACTGGGCCTCTAGTGAGTTTATGAAAGTTGAGGTACTATATCATATTATCTCCACTAGGGAGCCGATATCCACAATCCTTTACCAGAGAAATCATACAGTTTATAAACAAAGAAAACCAGGTTTGTAACTTTAAAAATAAAAGGCATTAAGAATTTACTCTCGTATCTATTTTACTTATAACATCTATTTTTTAAAAGTACAAATGGATTACCAACCTTAAACTGCTAACCACCAGGTCAAATGTATTTTCTCTAAAAGGAAGGAATTCTTCATCAGCTAAAACAGTGACAGTAGGAATTTCCGTTTCTAAGGTATTTTTCTAATGGTTAAAAAACAGAAGTTCAAAAACACATTTATAAAATCTCAATTAATACAATCACTGTTTGTTAAACCTAAGTCATTTTATATTTCTTGTCAGTTTCTATCCCTTCTGGGGGAAATAAGGGAGCTACAAAGAAGGCACTCAAAAAATATTTCTTAAATTACACTTAAGACCAGTCAAAAAAATGGTTAGCTGGTTGGCAAAACATAAATAGGACACTTATCTCACACCAAAACAAATCTCAGAAAGCTAAAAGTTTAAGTGGAATAACTGAAGCCACAGAAGTACTACATGAAAATATTGGTGAACATTTTATACTCTTTGATGAAAATGCATAAGTAAACATGACTCAAAAGGCAGAAACTAAAAAGGAAAAGACTGATATATTTGATGATAAACGAATCAAAAACTTCTAAAAAGCAATAAAAAATGTAAACAACACAATTGGGGAAATATTTATGACATATATAATGAACGATTAATATCCCTAAAAAATAAGCTAGAATAAAAACCACTTAGGATAAAAACATGTCAAGAGTAAAGCAGATAAAGGACAGGTACAGACACATCACAAAATTATAAAATTTACAAATTAAAAAATACTAATAGCCAAATATCAGTAGCCAAAAGACATCAACAGTGATTTGGTTGTACTAGTCATCAAAGAAACGCAAATAAAAATGACAAGATTTTACTTTCTGTCTACGCAAATAAAAATAACAAGATTCTACTTTCTGTCTATCAGATTGACAAAGACAAAACAACTGGACCAATGTTGCCAAAGAGGAAAAAAAATAAATAAATAAAGTACTCTTAAATGGTTATTCAATCTTCCTAAGGTCTATCTGGAATCCATAAATTCTATTACTAGGAATTTATTGCCAGGGAGAAAATAAATAAAACACACAAGTTGCTTTATATGATTATGTTCATCACAGTGTTGGTTATTAAGAAACTAGAAATATAACTGTACTACAATACAAATTTAGCTAAATAAACCATGGAATATTCATATATTAGAATACTATATAGCCAATTTAAAAGACAGTATGTGTATGTCATTCACTGATATAAAAGAATGATAGTCTGTGAAAACATAGTATGTTAGCATAATATCGTTTGTATAAAACTGTACTGGGGACAGTTAAACATCTACAAAGACGGAGACCAAAATGTCACCAGTAGATGCCTCTGAGTGATGGATCTAGGGTGATTTTTTTCCTTTTTTCCTTTATAGTTCCTGTATTATTTAGTTCTTTTTTGTGTTATTATTTATAATCAGAAAAAAAGAGTTATTTTCATCTCAAAGGAAATAAAAATAAAGAAACAAAGAACTAAAAATCAAACCAGGAGACGAAAAACCAATAATGTGTTAAAAAGCTACCTACCAAAGCATTTTCTGCTATGTCCACTTGGAAAAACTTTCCAACTGTTTCCTGCAATAAAATAATTAAAGCTGATCCAATGTTACAAAAACAAACAAACAAAAATCCAGTAACAATAAAACAAATGTTGAAATTTCTAAAGGAGAATGTGATAGTTACAGATTTATTTTTAGCTGTGTAAGGGTATTTTTCTGCATAAAAGCATTATGGTGCAAATACCTTAATAACACATATTAAGTTACAAAGATGCACCCAACCTTAAACTTAATATATTTATATTTAATTAAATAAAGGACACAGGTGTAACTAATCAACATCCTTAATTTACTCCACTGGGTTAGGCATATGTATTAACTTTTCCAAAGCATAATATGCCCTGAGCTAGTCCCCACTCTTCTTGTGCCACAAAAGGCTTGCATTGGTTTTCCAGACTTTTAGTTGTTCATTCGGAGCTTACAGAGTAAAGAAAGATTTATACTGAGGGGGGAGAGGGAAGAGGATAAGTGGCTTTCTTTTCCCTGTTTCACTTATCCTCCCTTCCTTCAAAGAGGAAAGGATACCATATTTCTTTCCAATTAACACCTCCATGTTCTCTTTTCTCTAGGATCCAGCTCCCTCCATTACTATCTCTACCCATCTTCAATTTCTATCTTCTTGAAACAGCAGATGCCTCCCAATCTTTAAAAATCTCCTTTAACCACCTTAAAGTTGTTTTGTTTGTAATCCACAATCCCACTTCTTACTAATGTCTTTCTCCTCAATTTCCACTTTCACTGCTCTATGAAGACAATTTCACTAACAACCTAAGCACCAACTGTCTGTTCTCAGTCCTACTTCACTTTACCTGTTAATGGTCTCCTAGAAACATCACTGCTTTCTACTCTTGTTCCCCTCCTCTGCTAGATATGTTGATCCTTTCCACTTCACCCACATGCCCTTCTTAAAGAACTTCCCTGAAAAAAATAAAGAACTTCCCTTTCCACAACTTGGAAAGGTCAGCCTACAGTTACCTGGCCACCTGAGGACAACTGGTATGCAGGGGAATGTTTAACTACAAGCTCTCCAAAAAAGGGGGCCCTGAGTTGTAGTGTTTGCCAATTTCCATGGTGTAACTACTCCAATAGAGGATTTCATGCCTCCAACATGATGGAGCTAAATGTGGAATTGGGAAGAGATGTTACACAATAGGCTTTCACAAGCCAGCTCCAGTACACTAATGCCAGGGGTGAAAATTAGGCCAACCAGACTATCTATCCCTGTCTTTCACTAAAAAATGTAAACTAAGAGACTTGGAGTCAAGGTAGAAGTCCCCAGAGTTGGAATAGCATGTAGACTTGGGGTGGAAGCAGTGGACTGCTGGTAAATATTTAATAACTGGCTGTTGGTTGGGGACTGCTTGGTAGCATTTGCCAACTTCCATGGTGCAAATACTCCCATAATGGCTGATTCCAAACTATCAATACGATGTCACTGAACACGGAGTTGGGAAGAGATGCTAACAATCAGCTCTCATGAGCAAGTGTGAGCTAACTCCAGCACACCACTGGGTGTAGGTTACTCATATCAGGGCCACATGCACTGATGAACACCAGGGATAGAAGAGGTCAAAGTGGGGGAATGGGAGGCATATGTAATACTTTCAACAATAAAAATTTTTTAAAGATATTTTAAAAAGAGGAATCAATGAATAAGTCTTTTAGTCTGAGCAACTAGCAGAATTGATTTGACATGCCCACCATATCTAATCGGTCATCAAGTTTTGTGGATTCTACTAGGTCTCTTTCATACAACCCTTCCTTTATATCTTGCAGCCTCCATACAGGTGGCAGGTCTTTAACTCTCCTGTCTGCACTGCCTTTAACACAGCCCTCTAACTGGTCTATTTCTTATCATCTTCCTTCTTCAATCCTTCTTGCATACCATCCTAAAATTAATCTTCCTTAAACATCCCTATAATGTTCTACCTCTGTGCCTTTCCTCCTGCCATGCCTTTACTTCCAATGCCTATAAAACACCAGTTCAGTTTCTTTTAAATCCCAAATCAGATTCTGTACCCTTTTAGAGGTCTTTGACCACATGAACCCTTACTGATATTTTCTTTCCCTTAACTCCTGTTGAAGTTTAATAATTCTACCATTTCTGTGGCATTTACTACTATCAACAACAGGGGAGCCTCACACATATCCCTACCTGTGTCCTGACTCAAGTGTATGTTTTTTTCTACTGTAAGTAGATTTTATATAAAAATCCCACTTTAATCTGTATCCATCAGTGGCTTATATATAGGGATTAAACCAATAAATGAATGTCTTTATGGTTGAATTAGAAAGTGCAAATTAAAATGGTATAAACATTAATAAAGGATACTTATCACACTGAAATTAATATTTTTCCTAGCTAAAATATTAGCTTAATCACATTCTTTAAATGAATGTCAATTGGATTTTATTGAGAATTATTAAAAACATGTGCACAAAGTAGAAATAAAGAGCAACATATCTTAAATACATTTAAAAAGCTATCATTGGGAGCACTGTATAAAATAGATTCAAAGTAAAGAAAAACAACTTTAAGGAAAAATACTTAAGAGGGGACACAAAACAACCATTAGTTCAACCACTTAAAAAATTAGCAATTCTGATATCATCTAAATATAACTGATTAAGAAATTCTTTCCTTAAAATCAGCCAATTTTATTTCTCAAAGTAAATTAAATAATAAATATACCTTATTCAAATTTTGTGCTATGTAACCTCTTCCACAACCAACATCCAAAGCAAGGGGAAAATCTCTAAAAAACAGACACAGAAGTTATGTTTTGTCTGTAATAATATAGTCCATAAAATAATTATTAAGATCTAATTTTGCTTATAATTCACTAAGAACTAATTTGTAAGTGAATGCAACTTTCAAAAAGTATTATCATCTCTCTTTTCTGCCTTGCAAGTTGTAAGTGCCAGAAAATATACCAGACAGAGAAAGTCTATCTGGTCCAGCCATTCACAGGATCTCACAGTCAACTGGCTTTTCATTTGGAATCCATGACATGGATTCAAAGAACAGATTTAGTTAGTGTATTTTAATTGGATAATATATGCAGATAAAGAGTAAAAAGAAGTTAATGTAGATTAACATGAGCCCAGCTGGTGTGGCTCAGTGGTTGAGCATCGACATATGAACCAGACATATGAACCAGGATAGGTCACGGTTCGATTCCCAAGTTGCGGGCTCAATCCCCAGTATGGGCTATGCAGCAGGCAGCCAATCAATGCTTCTCTCTTATCATTGACTAGAGGCCCGGTGCATGAAATTCGTGCACTTGCGGGAGGTGGGGGGGCCCTCAGCCCAGCCTGCACCCTCTCACAGGTCAGAAGCCCTCAGGGGATGTCCGACTGATGGCTTAGGCCCGCTCCCCACGGGGTGCGGGCCTAAGCAAGCAGTTGGACTCCTTAGCACTGCTGCGGAGGCAGGAGAGGCTCCCACCACTGCCGCTGTACTCACCAGCCATGAGCTCAGCTTCTGGCTGAGCGGTGCTCCCTCTGTGGGAGTGCACTGACCACCAGGGGGCAACTCCTGCATTGAGTGTCTGCCCCCTGGTGGTCAGTGAGCATCATAGTGACCAGTCGTTCCTCTGTCGGGCTGAAACTGGCTCTCCAACATCCCCCAAGGGGTCCCAGATTGGGAGAGGGTGCAGGCCAGGCCAAGGGTCCCCACCGGTGCACAATCAGGGCCAGGGAGAGACATGGGAGGTTGGCCAGCCAGGGAGGGACTGTGGGAGGACTCCAGGGCGTGTCCAGCCCGTCTCGCTCAGTCCCGATTGGCCGGACCCCAGCAGCAAGCTAACCTATTGATTGGAGCATCTGCCCCCTGGTGGTCGCTGCACATCATAGTGACTGCTACTGATTGGAGCATCTGCCCCCTGGTTGTCACTGCATGTCATAGGGAGCGGTTGAGCAGCCTTAGTATATCATTAGCTATCATTAGCATATTACACTTTGATTGGTTGAACGGCCGACTGCACACTTAGCATATTAGGCTTTTATTATATAGGATGTTTCTATCTCTCCCTTTCCCTTTCTCTCTGAAATCAATAAAAATATATATTTAAAAAAACACACAAAAATATTACACATACCTATCAGGAACATACTAATTATCTCTACTTCTCATGACTTAGGTATCATCATATGAAATACCATGAAATATCATATGTTAAACCAGGGGTCCTCAAACTACGGCCCGCAGGCCACATGCAAATACAAATGTTGTATTTGTTCCCGTTTTGTTTTTTTACTTCAAAATAAGATATGTGCAGTGTGCATAGGAATTTGTTCATAGTTTTTTTTTTTAAACTATAGTCCTGCCCTCCAACGGTCTGAGGGACAGTGAACTGGCCCCCTGTTTAAAAAGTTTGAGGACCCCTGTGTTAAACTAAAAACAAAAACACCAACTAAATAATAGCTCACTTTTATTGCAGTCTTACCTGGTTCAGAGTTCAGTAAGTTAACCCAAGGTCATCCAACTAAAAAGCAGCAAAACTTGAATTCGGTCAGTTTGAATCCTTAACCAGAACCATTATCCCCTGTACTATGCTGTCTTCTCTAAATATACCATGTCATACTAAATCAGGACACATTTAATCGTAGGCCATAGGCTTATGAAAAATTTGTGACAAAACTTAAAATTTTACTCACTAATAACATTTTTCCTATTGGAACCAAAAGAGTCCCTTTTCAAGTTCTATTGAAACATATGTCAAAAATATAGAACACCAGTACACAACTGGAGAACCACTGGTGAAAGAGAACCATTTATTTACCTAACACCCTCTATCTTGATTACGAACACAGATAGTGTGGCACTGAGAAGTAAACAGGCTTTGAAACCAGAAAGACATGAGTTACAATTCTGGGCCTGCAATTTACTGGCTCTGTGACCAGAAACAAGTGATTTGATCTTGCTGTATCTCAGTTTCCCCAAGCATAAAATGGAAAAGTTATTATCTCCCTCAGGGTTGGTGTAAAATTTTTAGTAAACAGTACATCATATAAAGTATTTAGGCCAGTACAAATGCTCAGCAGAAGTTAGTTATGAGTTATGATTATCACTAATTAAAATAGTATTAAGTGAGCCTCAGATAATGCAAATAAGACCTTTACTAGTAATAATCTGTGTGGTTCGTGGACACAGACAGTAGTGGGGCGAAGACCTGGGAGGGGAAGGGAGTGGAGAGGATGGGGGTCAATGGCGGGAGGTGGTGAAAGGAGGACATCTGTAATACTTTCAACAATAAAGATAAATTTAAAAAAATAATCTGTGGGTTTTTAAAAATCATCACAAAATTATTGCTGACAATATAAACTACTCTTTCTAATGCCAGAACATTAGTATAAGGACATTTAGACTGGTATTTTAAACTAGTGTCCTGGTGCACGGATTCATGCACATTGAAAGGAAATTAATTAGAAGAAATACTTTAATATCGCTATTTGCATCTTGCTAATGAAAAGAAAATAGGATTCTACCGAGTCTCCTATCTACCTACTCCAGGACTTCTGTGAGGATCAAATGAGATGAGGCATGGGAAAATGCTTCACAAACATTTGGTTAAACTGTAAAATGTTTGCACCTGGCTATAAAGCAAGTTGGGTTCCTGGGCTGAAGAAACTCCAAGGAGGCTAGTTGCTAGAGAGAGGAAGCTGGGCGTTGCTATGTGATGTCACTACCTGGCACCCACAGCCACTGTTTCCAGGCTGGGCTGGGCTGTGGGCCACATTTTATGCCATGGGGTCTTGGCAGCAATGACTGCGATTTGGTGGGGCGTCGCTCTGGTGTGGTGGCGGGGCCGTGTCCCACTTGGGGAAAGCCAAGTGTTGGTTTGTCGGTGGCAGATCTGCAGTGCAGTTTATTTTTAAACTAGAGGCCCAGTGCATGAAATTCATGCATGGGTAGGGTCCCTTAGCGGCTGCTGGCTGTCGACTGCTGGCTGGGGCCTCCCTTCCCCAGCTGCCGGCTGCCAGATAGGGCCTTCCTTCATTCCGCACCACCCACTGGTGGTTAGTGCCCGTCTAACTCCCGGTCGGTCGAACTTCCGCCATGGGAACAATTTGCATATTAGCCTTTTATTATATAGGATGGCCAGTGCATGTTATGGCAGCTCCTGTGTTGAGTGTCTGCCCCCTATTGGTCAGTGCACATCATAGCTACTGGTCAGATGGACAGACACCTAGCTTTTTATATATATAGATAATTTAATTCCAAAGAGTTACTATTAGTTTAAGACATGCTTTTATCCATAATCATAGTTCTTTACACAAACTTCTTTTTTTCAATAGTATGACTTTAAAAAATTATTAAATTCACAAATTTGGAAAATTTGTTTAATTTATTAAATCACAAATGGCCTAAAGTTCAGGCAAATAAAATGACAACAGTATAGAGAATTAGCTATTTTTTAGATCTTTAAAATAATGGAACTAATGAAACAGATGAAATAGGGGCAATTATTTGTAACAATGAAGCTTTTTTTAACCTTATGAAATTAAATCATCCCCATACTATTAAGTAGCAAGGATATAGCTAAAATATGATTGAAAGAGTTTGTGATTTGCCGAAACCGGTTTGGCTCAGTGGATAGAGCGTCGGCCTGCGGACTGAAGGGTCCCAGGTTCGATTCCGGTCAAGGGCATGTACCTGGGTTGCGGGCACATCCCCAGTGGGAGTTGTGCAGGAGGCGGCTGATCGATGTTTCTCTCTCATCGATGTTTCTAACTCTCTCTCTCCCTTCCTCTCTGTAAAAAAATCAATAAAATATATTTAAAAAAAAAAGAGTTTGTGATTTTACAAAATTCTCTTTTTTATAGACAAATGTAATAAATTCATCCCATATTGGTCTGATTTAATGATGTTTTTTAAACAAACAAAAAAGCACAAAAGGTGATTTACTAACATCACAGAGTAACTCTACGCAAAGATGTGGTTCCCACCATCCTATACAATAAAAGTCTAATATGCTAAGTGTCCGGTCATTTGTTAACCAATCAAAGAGTAATATGCTAATGATATGCCGCACAACTGCTCACTATGATGTGCACTGACCACCAGGGGGCAAATGCTCCAACTGGTAGGTTAGCTTGCTGCTGGGGTCCGGCTGATGGGGACTGAGCGAGACAGTCTGGACACGCTCTGGAGCCCTCCCGCGGTCCCTCTCCGGCTGGCCAACCTCCTGCATCCCTCCCCAGCCCTGATTGTGCACCGGTGGGATCCCTTGGCCTGGCCTGCGCCCTCTCACAATCCGGTACCCCTCGGGGGATGTTGGAGAGATAATTTCAGCCTAATCCCGCAGGCCAGGCTGAGGGACCCTAATGGTGCACAAATTCATGCAACGGGCCTCTCTTGTAGTTATAAATTCGAATCTGTAAAGTTTTTACTATGCCTAATATAGAGCAATATCCACCGAGATTTCAATAATTACTTAAAGTGTTCTTTTCTCAAATCTGCCTCTATATAATTATCATAGAACAGTTATTGCCATTAAGAATACTTAAGATAAAATAGCCAAATTCTCTTCTAGCCTGATTGGGAAAAAAAATCTAGGTAGACTATCCTTTGCTTAGATGATAAAGGATTCTGTTGCTATTTTTAGTTAAACTTTTAAAGCTAGGTTTAGTAAATATTAAAAATTCACATGCAATCAATTCTTTCAAAAAATATATTTTTTATTGATTTCAGAGAGAGGAAGGGAGAGAGATAGAAACATCAATGATAAGAATCATTGATCAGCTGCCTCCTGTACCACCCCCTACTGGATATTGAACCCGAAACTCAGGTATGTGCCCTGATTGGGAATCGAACCATGACCTCCTGGTTCATAGGTCGAGGTTCAACTGCTGAGCCACACCAGCTGGCTGCAGTCAATTCTTTATCTCCATTTTTGGAGCTATTTTTCCATTACTGGCTTTTGGCTAAGTCAAGTGGATCAGTCATTCAGGCTCAGAGGGAAGCTAAGCCTTTTGCTTCCATTCATTCTTTCTTTAATGAAGAACACTTGCTCTCTACACATGAAAGAGAAGAGACTTAGAGAGGGATTAAAATCACTAATCCTAGTAATAAATTCGTCCAGATTCTGTCATTCCAGATATCAAACTCTCATCATTTAATCTCTCAAGTCTCCAGTCAAAGTTGATTGTATTTTGTTATGTATTTATCATCACCTACCTGGCTATGTCATACACACGGTCCGCAATCCGACTTCCAACCTGAAGGATTGAAGAAACAATGATGTACACAAGTTAAGATGAATAGGTTTAACAGAGAAGTAACACTCTTTTTCTAGTATTTAACAATCCATAGGTTATTTATATTTCAACATGTTTGTAAGTACTTTATCTCCATTTCAATGTGACTATAGCAACTTTCTTTTCAAATGCTAAATAGGAACATAAGAAATAAAATATCCCAGGAAACAAATTGAGGCAAATCACTTCACAATTCAAGTTAAAGAAAATCAAGACTAAACATATTCTACATATACTATATTCTGTGTGTGTGTGTGTGTGTGTGTGTGTGCGCCACATATAAAGGCTATATACATCTAAGAGCACAAGAATGAAAATCAACAGGAACATAATAGAAACATTAATTATCCACAGATATTAGCATATTGTATATAAAAGTTAAAAAGTATTTAATTAGCTGGGGTGTATTACAGATCAGTATGTAAACTTAATCACTCAATTAAAAACTCTATCATTTGATGACTACTAACAAATTCTGTAGAACTCCTAAATGAGTAAACAACTTCCCTGTGCAATGTCTGCCAATTAGAAAAAGTCAGCCAATTCTGAAAGAAACTGCAATTCCCACGCCTTCCCCAACCCCACCCTAATTTAAAAGAGGTCATAAAAAAGGTGCCTCCTTTCTTTTAAAAATATATTTTGATTTTTCACAGAGAGGAAGGGAGAGGGATAGAGAGTTAGAATCATCGATGAGAGAGAAACATCGATCAGCTTCCTCCTGCACACCTCCTACTGGGGATGTGCCCGCAACCAAGGTACATGCCCTTGGCCGGAACCGAACCTGGGACCTTTCAGTCCGCAGGCCGATGCTCTATCCACTGAGCCAAACCGGTTAGGGCAAAAGGTGCCTCCTTTTGCTGGTATAGCTTCACCTGGCAGAAATGAATGCAGGAGCCTAGTATTCCCCACATTCTACTCATTCTCTCATAAACACCCTGGAGTTTCTAGTAGGACCTGAAAGTTTAGAACATATGTGTATCTGTTGGGGGGTAGGAGTGGAGAAGGGAGGAGGTACAGCAGAAGTCTTTTCCCAGAGTCCACTTTGGACATTATGCCCAATATAAATACCTTGTATTTATTATAAAAAGAACTCTCATATACTTTGTTTCATTTATTCTAGTCCTGTGCATTGGCCAGGCCCCAGTCTAATTGTAATCCAGGAGCTTTTCGTGGAGAAGACTGGCTAGGAATGCCAATCTTCTAAATATATGTCATCATGAACTCTGAGAAGATAATCAATGATCAGATCAGGCCAGGGCTTGCACAGAGCTCTGACCAAAGTAGCAGCTCCGTGTTTGTTACTTGACTTCTATTTTGCTCGACCCCTAAAGAACCAACTACATAGGCCTCAGCTTTGTACTGTCTATTGAGAGAGTAGAAAACCCTCAGTCTCTAGTCTACCTGGGCTGAGAAGAGGAGGTCTCTCAAACCAGCACAGACAAACGAGAGATCTTAATGTATCTTAATCTGATCTTCCCCAAACAAAAATCAGATCCTACCACTCCACTGCTAACATCCATTCAACCGCCTCACATTCCTCTACAGCAGCGCTGGCCAATAGAAAAACCGTAAGAGCCACATGTATAGTTTAAATTTTCCTAGTAGCCACTTTACATTAAAAGAAACAGGAGAAATTAACATATTTATTTAACCCAATATATAAACAATGTAATTTCAACATGGAATCAATATAAAAAGTTATTAGTGAAATATTTTACATCCTTTTCCATATGTCACTGAAATCCAGTGCACTTTATGGACTAGCCATATCTGAAGTGCTCAGTAGCCACATGTGGCCAAAGATTACCATATTAAATGGGGAGCTGAGACAGAGAAGAAAACCCGAAGTCCTTACCCCTTTTGGCTCTTACAACCTGGGCCCACCCTGCCCTCCTCTCCCACACTCTCACCAGGGGGCTCAACGAGGTCCTTTCGGCCTCAGGGGCTCTGCATTTGTCTTTCCCTTTGCCTGCAAAGCCTTCCTCCCCAGATCTCAGGGTGGATTATTATTATTATTTTTTTAAGAGTATTGGTTTTCTTTTTTTTTAAAATATATTTTTACTAATTTCAGAGAGGAAGGGAGAGTGGATAGAGAGAAACATCAATGATGGGAATCATTGATCAGCGGCCTCCTGCACGCCCCCTACTGGGGACCGAGCCCGCAACACAGGCATGTGCTCTTGACCGAAATGGTACCTGGGACCCTTCTGTCCGCAAGCGAAGCTCCATCCACTGAGCAACGAGCTAGGCTCAGGGTGGATTCTAGTGCCTCATCAGATCGTCTGTCGATGGCCTTCCCTGACCATCGCAGTCACTATACCACTTCACTTTATTATCTCACCTTACTTCTTAGCTGACATCAATTTTTTGTTCACTGTCTCGCCTCCCACAAGAATGAAATCTACTGAGGGCAGCGGTCTACTTTGCCCTGGACATATTTATAATTCAAGCAACATGAATGAGTGGATGAATGAATGAGTGAATGTGCGCCTTGCAAATATCCGAGCCCAGCCCTTCCGTGATTAGAGCAGAGGCCCAGAAAGGCAGGGCGCTGCTCAAGGTCACGCGGCGGGATGGGGTCGGTCGGGACCCGGCCTGAGCTTCGGACCGGAGCCCAGGCTCGGCGCCGCCCTCCCCCGCCCCGCGGACTCACCTCCTCCTTCAGGTACTCAAACTTCATAGGCTCGGGCTGCCGGGCCGCCCAGTTCTTCTGTTTCCTCTTCAAATCCCGATCGAAGATATTTAGGGCTTTGGGCGAGGCGCTGCCCGGGGGAGAGACGCCAGAGGCGACCTTTCGGACACCAAGGTTCTTCCCCGGGACCCTCGCCACCGAAGGTCGCCTCCACCCGAGCCAGAACCGGGTCAGCGGCAGCATCTCCCGGAATGGTGCCATTCGCTGGCGCGCCTGTGGCGCGCATGCGCCGCCGCAGCTTTGGCGACTACTCTAGAGCTCTTCGCGGAGGGAAAGCGGAGGTAGTTTGGCCCAGGTCGCCTGCCATTACGGCGGAGCGTCACGCAGAGGATTGTGGGTACGGTCCCACGTGAGGTTTGGAGAAGGCTCCCAGGAGGTGAGTGGGATAGGGTTCTACCGCTACTGTGGAGGGGGCAAGACCAGCCTGTGACAGGAATCGTGAGGGATGCTCCCTTCTTCCTTGCTTTCCGGCCTCATTTGTCAGACTCCCTTGGTCCTTCGCAGGTCCTGTAGCAGCGTCCTGAGGCTTGGGAGCTGGGAAGGAGACCCTCGTTCCGGGCCACCCTGGTGTTCCCCGCGTTAGAGGGTGGGTGTCAGGGAGGGTGGACACAGAGCTGAGGGCGTCCGTCGGAGGTGAGGTCGGGCCGCCTTCCCCGCTCTGGATATCGGAGGTTTGCCCAATGCTCTCCTTCTAAGCGTGTGTCCGCGTTACCTCTGGTCGTTGGATGAGATGGTACCCACCTCGTAAGGCTGTTCAAAGGGGTACATGCTTTAACACATCTAAAACTCGCAGAACACCACCTGGCACGCTGTTATTCATACTACTTTTTTAAATATATATATATATATATATATATATAATCTTATTGATTTTTTTATAGAGAGGAAGGGAGAGGGATAGAAACATCGATGAGAGAGAAACATCGATCAGCTGCCTCCTGCACACCTCCTACTGGGGATGTGCCCGCAACCAAGGTACATGCCCTTGACCGGAATCGAACCTGGGACCCTTGAGTCCTCAGGCCGACACTCTATCCGCTGAGCCAAACTGGTTAGGGCATTCATACTACTTTTAAGTGTGCACGAGGGTTATTGAAACCTATGATTTTTCTTGGCGTATAAATATTGTTTTAAAATTTTAGGGTAAAAATACAGCTGTATCGTCAAGCCTTGCTTTTTTGGAACAAAGCACCACTATCCTGTTTGGTTAGTTACTTTTTGCTCTTAATAACCAATGGCTTTGGACTCTTTACAAAATTTCAAATCGAGATACACTAAACCATTAGTGACTATTTTCAGGAAACAGTGCTAATTACATACACACGTATTCTAATATGTTAGGGGGCGGAGCGGGATCAGCCCATTTGGGCCTTGGTCACTTCTAGAATAAGAAGTCGTAGAAAGACATGATATTTATTAACTAGAGTGAGACTGCCTGGTTCTTGAAGGATGGTCCGATCTAAAGAAGGAGCTTTGTGAGCTAAACCCGACTTGATTTTGGTCTGTTTTGTTAGGAGATTAGCCTTGTAGGACTAAAGGCTGTTTGTCATAACATGAGGCAAGGATTGACAGAGTGAGTGGGACCAGAATGTGAAGAAAAAAATGAGACCAGTTGAAGCTTGGGAATCTTAATTACATTAGCTTTTAACTTGTAATGCATACAGTTATACAAACAGAAATAGAGAAATTCTAAGTGAGCACAGTTGGTTAGTAAGCATTTGTCCCAGAATTCTGCTTGCTTTCGCCTTAAATTTATTTTTTCAAGTACTCTGTGACTGAAAGGGATATACTGATAGCTTTTGGTTTTCTGCATGTGACTCAGACTAAGTTTCTAAATGAAATTAAACTTTTTACTTTTATTTGCATTTAACTTAGACTATATTGTGAATTAGTATTTTTTTCCTGAAACATCTCATTTAATTATATTACTAAGCCTTCATTATTGTAACATTTGTTTTATTTTTCAGTATTTGGTTTCTTCAAGCATTTGTCCAGTCAGACATTTAAAAATGTCATCCAAACAAGAGATAATGAGTGACCCGCGGTTTAAGCGGGTTACAAAGGACCCAAGATTTTGGGAAATGCCAGAAAAGGATCGAAAAGTCAAAATTGACAAGAGATTTCGAGCAATGTTTCATGACAAAAAGTTCAAGTTGAATTATGCTGTGGATAAAAGAGGACGCCCCATCACCCACAGCACTACAGAGGACTTGAAACGTTTTTACGATCTTTCAGATTCTGATTCAGATCTCTCAGATGAAGATAACAAAGCATTAAACCAAAAGAAAATCAAGAAGAAAAAACCCCAGAAAAATGAAATTGAATCAAATCTAGTTGAGAAAAAGAAAGAAACCAAGAAAATTAACCAAAAGGATTCTGGAAATAAAAATGATTTGGATAACTCTGACAAAATTCAGAAAATGAAAAACTCATCCAAATATAAGAAGGTAGATTCAAAAATAAGTCCCAAGAAAGATAGTGAAGAATTTATGCCAAAAAGTACAAAAGGGGAAAAAAGTAATGTTCAACATAATACAGACTTGTGTCCCAAAGGAAGCCTAAGGACAGTAGACTCAGGCACTTCTGAAATTGTGAAATCTCCCAAGATCAAGTATTCTAAGACAAGAAGAGAAATACAGTCAGGTTTGTTGGAATAAATTAAGGATTCCTTGGTATTACATTATTTATATTTATTCTAATCTTTTTTAAATGTAAGCCTATTCAATACGTATTTTTACAGTATAATGGTGTGTATCCAGTGCTTATTTAAAAGTATAAAGGTACGAAAGAAAAAACCATATAATCATTATTAATATTTGATTTAGTACTATAATGGCTAGAAGAGATATAAAAAATTGAGTCCTGAGGTTAAACAATAAATTGGATTTGTGGTGAGCACTAGGAAGAGCTGTATTCTCTAATCAGATAAAGTATTGTTATGTTCTCATCAAATGATAAGAAGAGTTGTGCCTGAAGAAGATAATAGAATTGGGTACTCATTTATTTCTTCATTTAACTACTGTAAGTGATTAGCATTTAGTAGATAGACCATGAGTAAGACATGGTTCCCCTCTCAGGGCTACTGTTAGCTTATATAATGTCTGTGAAAATTAGAAAAAGGTATGCCCTTCTGAACACACAAAACTCACAGTTTGGTGAGGGACAGCATATTTAAGTGAAGCAACAGGTTCTCTTAACATGAGTAGACATAGCTTTTCTACACAGTGTATTGCTTAGAAAGTGGAGTTTGCCTTGATTTCAGCCTATCTTGCCCTTTTGCAGATCCTCTATTGCAAAAGACAGCTCTCTAAACTGGAGCCCTGGTCGAAAGCAGTACGTTTCAGTCACCCCAATAAATTTAATAAACATTTTTTTAAAAGTAGCACTGTCCAATGGAAATATCTAATTTTGAATTTCCTATAAAATATGTTAAAAAGTAAAAAGCAGGTGGAATTAATTATATTAATATATGTAACCCAGTATATAAAACATTATTTCATTGTGTAATCAATATAAAAAATTTATCCAGGCTGACGTGGCTCAGTGGTTGAGTGTCAACCTGGAACCAAGAGGTCATGGTTCCATTCCCGAGCAGGGCACATGCCCAGATTGCGAGTTCGATTCCCAGTAGGGGCATACAGGAGACAGCCGATTGATGTATCTATCTCATTGATATTTCTGTCTCTCCTCCCTTAACTCTGAAATCAATAAAAAAATATATTTTTTTAAATGATAACAAATCATGAGGGGATCGATTAATAAGTAAGTTATGGTACATCCAAGTGTGATTATGATATATGCAGTTTTAAAAATAGGCTACAAAATAGCATAAATGGTATGATTAGCTACTTAAAAATAAATTAGTGGATATATCATAGAAAACAAATTTAGGGAGTTATGTACCAAAATAACCATCCAATTATCTCTGAATGAAAAATTGCTAGTCATCTTTTCTTTTCTCTCTTTATATTTTCTTAATTTTTTTGTAATGAACAATTTTATAATTAGGTGGAAAATGATAAAACTGTTTTTTAAGGAACTGGATAAGTAGTGTTTACAATCGCTACTAGAGCAGTACCATTTAAGAATAGAGGCAATCCCACATTATCTAGCATAAGGCTTTGTATGTGGTGGGCTCTGAGCAAAAATTGAATACTCCAAATATATCTAATATTGTCAAAAATATTAAAATACTACATCTCTTTAAATCTCCCATGTATCACACCCAAAGTGTGATATGTAGTATTACTATCATGTGAAAAGATGTCATATGTGAGATATTCAAAACTTTTTTTATGTTAATAGTTATGTATTTACTTCAGCATCTTAGGAAAAAATGTAACTACCACATTTCAGGGATTTTATTTAGAACAAAGCTAATATTTAAAATTTAATTTAAAAATATTCAATTTAATGAAAAATATTGGTGATATGCAAAAACCATGAAAATGGTATGAAATGACTAATGCTTGATAAATATTGCTATAATTGTTAGGCATAGGCCCCCAAGATGTTATTTCTGAGCATGTTGATTAAAAGAGAATTCTGATGCTTATCTTACAGTAAAATTATTTCACCATTATGATGGTGTCTTCCTAATCCTATATACAGAACTTATAATAATGCCTTTTTATTCTTTCATATCTACTGCCTAGTTATTTTTTATTACTCCCATTCTTTTTTGGTACTAAAATAAAGCCTATTTCCTACTTTTTCTCTTTAAAAAATCCTTTCCATTTAGTTTCAGATCAAATGGCATCTTTGTGAAGCCTTCCTTATTATAAATACCTCTCTGCAGGCAAATTTAGATGTGTCTCTCTCTGTGGTGCTTTAGAATATAGCTTCATAAATCACCAAACAATTTCTTTTTGGTTATGAACTCATCAAAAGCATGGGATCACATTACAAATCATCTCCCTTTTCCCTTTCCCTAGCTCAGTGCTTTTAAATACTTAATAAATATTTGGTCAATGAATGACTATTTTAAGACTATAGGACAGTGATGGCAAACCTTTTGAGCTCGGCGTGTCAGCATTTTGAAAAACCCTAACTTAACTCTGGTGCCGTGTCACATATAGAAATTTTTTGATATTGCAACCATAGTAAAACAAAGATTTATATTTTTGATATTTATTTTATATATTTAATGTCATTTAATAAAGAAAAATCAACCAAAAAAATGAGTTCACGTGTCACCTCTGACATGCGTTTCATAGGTTCGCCATCACTGCTATAGGACCACCCTTTGTAACTAAGTTAGTTACAAAGTTCAAGATTTAGCAGGAAAGTTAAAATTATTATTTCACTCTTTTCAGAGGTGATGTTAGTCACATCACAATTCCTGTTATCACTGCACATGAATAAGTCAAAAATTTTATTTAGTCTACAGCTACAAGCCAGCAGTCTTCTTGCTATGTCTTCTTAGATGACTCAAAGGTACTTGTAATTCAACATATCCATTATGAGTTAACTCATAATCTGCTTGTACCAAACAAATTGGTTCTTTTCCAACATTGGTTGTTTATCTGTCCAGCTAGGTCTGCAAGCCAAAAAGCTAGGACTCATCTTTCACACTTCCAAAACTCCTTTGCCCCGTACTAAACCCATCACTGATCACGATTAGTTTTACTTCCTAATTGACTCTAAAGTCGGAAGTGACTCCATTCTCTTCTCTACATCTCTACTGCCACCAACTTAGTGCTATCTTCATTTCTTGCCTTGAGTATGAACTACACTTCTCTATTCACATCTACTCTGGACTCCCTCCAGTCAGTTTTCTATAGCACAGTCAAGGTAATCTTTTCAATATGCAAATCTGATGTCTTTCCTTCTGAAAACATGTGGCTTCTCATTACTTTACAACAAAGTCAAACCTACATGGTTTTTGGATAGTGTAACACTTTAATTATTGCTTGGCTCCTAGCTATCTGCAATCTAGACATGCTTTCCAGCTTTTTTCTATTAGTGGATCTTTCCATATACTTTTCTTGCTGTGTGGAACATATCCCTAATCTATTTGTCAAGCTGTTTACTTAATCCCTCTTCATCCTTCAAGTAGCAACTCATAGCATTATATAACATTCCTACTTGGCACCTATCCTAGTTGTAATTATATTTTTTAATGTGTAGTTTAAAATTTTTATTGATTGATTGATTTGAGAGAGAGAGAAACACCAATTTGTTGTTCCACATAGTTATGCATTTATTGGTTGGTTCTTGTGTGGTTCCCTGACCAGGGGTTGAACCTGCAACCTTAGTGTATTGGGACAGTGCTCTAATCAATTGAGCTATCCAGCCAGGGCCTAAATGTGTATTGATATGATTGATTTTATCTGTCCATCTACTTCACTCAACTGGAAGTTCGTTGAGGGCTTTGATTGCTTCTCTTTTGCCAATGATTCTATATGAAGCACCTACCACATAGCAGGCACTCCATAAATATTGAATGAATCTATGAATCTACTTATATCACCTGGTATATACAGGGTGTCCCCAAAAAATGAGTACATGCTTTAACAGCAGTTCTCAACCTGTGGGTCACGACCCCTTTGGTGGTCGAACAACCCTTTCACAGGGGTTGCCTTAGACCATCCTGAATATCATATATTTACATTACGATTCATAATAGTAGCAACATTACAGTTAGGAAGTAGCAACGAAAATAATTTTATGGTTGGGTCACAACATGAGGAACTGTATTTAAAGGGCCAGAAGGTTGAGAATAACAGCTGATAGCTCAATTTTAAAAGTGAAATTTATTTTAATAAACACTGTCTTTGTAATTATTCAAAGTATATGTATACATTTTTAAGAAAAATATCATATTTTTATTAGCATCAGAAACATACAAAGTCCTTGGGAGTTGCCTTAAACATATGACCTATATGAAGTAAACTGTAACACTGGATAAATTTGAAAAACCTTAATTTTGAGATACCATATTATTATTATTAATAATCTTAATGTTAAGATTTCTATTAAATAACCTGGTTAGGCATGAATTTTCCTGAATTTGTATTTTCCTGTAGTCTCTTTTATAGAAATTATATTTTTTACTGGATTTGAGGTTGAAATAACTTGGATTCAATTTAATTCCATGTTTATATTTTCTTAATTTCTCCCTCCTTTAATCTTTTTGCAGTGGTTCCGCTCTCAGTGGCAAGACACAGTGATGGTTATGAAAACTTACCGGGTAAAAAAATGTTTGATAAAGATGTTCTGGAGGAAGATTTAGAAAGCACTAGTGAAATAGGAAGTGATGAAGAATCTGAAGATGGGATTACAGGCATTGGTAGAGCTTCAGCTGATGATGATAACAGTGATGAAAATGAGGAGGATGAGGATGAAAATGATGATAGTGAGGATGATGATGAAAGTGACAGTGGCCCTGATCTTGCAAGAGGTAAAGGAAATATAGAAACTAGTTCTGAAGATGAAGAAGATATGGAAGATTTACTTCCAGAGGAATCTGGTTTTGAGCATGCTTGGAGAGAACTAGATAAAGATGCTCCTCGGAGTGATGAGGTAATGTTTTGAATAAATAAGATAATTTGTGAAGAACACCATACAAGTAGCTTTTATGGATGGTGGGACTGATGTCATTAAATTAAATGGGAATCGCTTTATTGCTAAATAATAACTACGATTCTGATGAAAACCTCTTAGTGTCTGTCTAAGCAAATAAGGAAGTTCTACATTAAAATTACATGAAATTTTTAGAAAAATAATTTGATTTCAGATCCCATTGCATCTATTAGAAATGCTACAGGGTACCATACTCAACTACCTTGTTTATGCATGAGTGGCAAAATAGCAAATTTGGTAGTGAAAAAAACAGATCATTATCATGTTCTTATTCAAGAACTGTCAACTTAAAGGAAATGTTTATCTGTTGCAGTTTTACTGTTGTGTGAGCTGAAGTTCTCTTTTTTTATTTCTTAGATTACACGTCGATTGGCAGTTTGCAACATGGACTGGGATAGATTAAAGGCAAAAGATTTGCTGGCTCTCTTCAATTCATTTAAACCTAAAGGAGGTGTTATATTTTCTGTAAAGGTGAGAATTGATTTTATTTTGAAGTAAATATTTCTAAGCGTTTAAGTTCATTCTCATTTTTTTAAATTATAGTTTTCCTTTTAAAGGAAATAATTTATTTGAAAGTTATTTAATAAGTTAGGCATGAAACTGATATAGCAGGTATAATAAAAGTTAGAAAGAGAGGTAAAATTGTTACTATTGATGGGTTATGTGATTGTATATAATTAAAAAACCCAAGCAAATCAATAGAGACATTATCATAAGCTCAGTAAAGGGGTGGGGTATAAGATAAATATTTTAGAAATAAATTGCATTCTTTATTACCAGCATTAACCAATTAAGAAAAAAATCTACTTTAGCATCAGAAACATACAAAATCCTTGAGAATTGCCTTAAGCACATGACCTATATGAAATAAACTATTACACTCTATAAATTGAAAAACCTAAATTTTGAGATACCATATTTTTAGAGAGCCAGCATTATGATTAAGAATCCACGCTTTGCAGTACCACAGATCTATGTTCAAATCTTTTCATTTGTTTGTTGCTTTTTTGTTCACATCTTGATTCTGAAAAATGCTATGTGACCTTGGGCATTTTATTAATCTCTCAGATGTGTTTTCTCATCTGACAAGTAGATACAACAATACTATTTTCTAGTGTAGTTTTAAGGATCGAATGAAAAGGATCTCACACTGAGTAGTACAGTGCCTGAAGCAGCTCTAAATAATTATTATACTTAATTATTTAAGATGTTAGTTCTACAGTTTTAGTGTAGTTTCGATCAAAATCTCATTTCAAAAGAAAGTTAAGAAAAAGGATACCAGTATCATATAAAAGAATAAACAGCCGAGACCGGTTTGGCTCGGTGGATGGAGCGTCGGCTTGCAGACTGAGGGGTCCCAGGTTCGATTCCGGTCGGGGGCATGTACCTGGGTTGCGGGCACATCCACAGTAGGAGATGTGCAGGAGGCAGCTGATCGATGTTTCTCTCTCATCGATGTTTCTAACTCTCTATCTCTCTCTCCCTTCCTCTCTGTAAAAAATCAATAAAATATATTTTAAAAAAAAGAATAAACAAGTAAGGATGACTAATAAATTTTTGAGAAATCATACCAATATAAAAGGACCTTACCAGTTATAATTTCTATACATTTTATAATGCTATGGGAATTAACAGGTTTGGGTAAAAAAAAAGGGGGACAAGTAAATGGAATGGTATAGATAAAAAGAGTTCAAATGATGAGATAGATCATGTCATTGGGACAAGTCTTTGTATAGAGAACTTAGTTCAGATCCCAACCTTATGAGAGCCCCAAATAAACTCCAGATAAAGTAAAGGGAAAAAAATTAAAAACCAAACCACAGAAATAGAATTGTGTTTTTGTTAAATCTTGAGTTTTAGGAGATTGGTAGTAGAAATTTCTACACTTAGAAAAGGAAAGAAACACACACAAACAGAATCAACAGATGTGATTACATATATATTTTTAAATTCTACATCAAATCCTATTATATGCAACTCAAAGTAGTAAGGAAAACTCATGCCCAGTTGATAAATTGGATATTTCACACAATTCCAAAAAATACGTATTAGTTAAATGTATGTTAAGCCTAGTAGTGTCAAGACAATGCAAATTAATAGTTATATTTTCTTTTTTTAATCTTTATTGTTGAAAGTATTATATAGGTCCTCTTTTTTCCCCCATTAACCTCCTCCAGCCCCATTCCATCCCCTCCTACTGTCCCCGCATACATACAGTTATATTTCTTGACTCAAAAGTAGTCAAAATATAAAAATACCAAATCCTAGTGAGGATGAATCCTTTTTCTTATACCAAGACCATACGTATATATCTAATGTATGTGATAAAACTGTCATGTAACAGTGCCTTTCTATTAAAAGGAATGTCTTTTTTAAAAAAAAGCATTGAATAAATTATGACTTAGAGATAAGGTAGGTATTACAAAATTGGTTTTTTTTCATTATGTTTTATACGAGAGGCCCGGTGCATGAATTCGTGCACGGGTGGGGGGTCACTTGGAGTGGCCTGTGGAGAACGGGCTTCAGCTCGCGCCCCCAGCCTTGCAGCCCCGCAGCCCCACCTGGCACCCCACCTTGGCCTAGCGCCGCCCCCTCACCTGCTCCACCATCCCGCCTGCGGGGCAATTGATTGGGGCTGGGCCCCCTGCCCTGTTCCCTCAGTGCCTGGGAGCTGGGTGGTGGCCCTGCCCCCAACCGCTGCCACTGGTCACTGTCTGTGGGCGATAGGTTGGGGCTGGACCCCCCTCACCCCCTGCTACCACCTCTGGTCGCCATCGGCGTGGCAGTCGGGTCCCCGCTCACACCCGCCTTGTTCTGGCGCCACCTGCTCACCTGCTTTATCATCCCGCCACAGTCCCGCTCTCGTCGGGGCCCACCAGGGCCAGCAGTGCCTCTACTGCTGCCCGCTGCCAACGCCGCGTCGCTGACGCCCTCCATGTTCCACGCTTCCCCCTGGTCGTCAACGCACATCATAGTGAGCGGTTGAACTCCACGTCTCCTGGTCGAACGACTGCCTGAGGGGACAATTTCCATATTAGGCTTTTATTATAGAGGATATTTCTTTAATCATTTTTTGTATATTTTATGTAAGCTAGTTAATACCATTTTTCATGTGTATGTTTACATTGAGTTTCTTTAGAATCTTGTTTTTGGTTTTTTAAATTTTTCCCTTGGAGCCCTGAACCATCTTGTCCCAGTTGATAAATAGAGGAGATAGTCTATTTTTGTTCTCAAGTCCCACATCAGTTACTCTCCAGCCAAAATGATCATTTTTAAGGAGATTCCTCAGTATGCTTTAGCTTCCTATAGTGGGTTTGGAAATGAGTCAACCTTGCTGTTTTCATTGAGTCCAATTGTAAATTAGAGTTACTGACCTAGATAGGTCTGGATGTTGAAAGAAAAGGAAAGTATAAATTGCATTGATTTTATTTTTTCTAATTTAGATATATTTTTCGGAGTTTGGAAAAGAGAGGATGAAGGAAGAGCAAGTTCAAGGACCAGTCGAGTTATTAAGTATTCCTGAAGATGCCCCTGAAAAGGACTGGTATTAAATTACTATCTATACTAATAAAAGGGTAATATGCTAATTAGGGCGAATGTCTTTCGGACTTCCATCCGGACAAAGCCACAGCGGCTGCGATGCCCAGGGCTCACAGCAGCCATGGGCTCAGGCAGCTGTGAGCCCCAGCACATGCGAACCTAAGCCGCAGTAGGACATCCCCTGAGGGCTCCCGGACTGTGACAGGGGGCAGGCCAGGCTGAGGGACACATCCCCCCCAATGCACAAATTTTCGTGTACCGAGCCTCTAGTACAGTGGTTCTCAACCTTCTGGCCCTTTAAATACAGTTCCTCATGTTGTGACCCAACCATAAAATTATTTTCGTTGCTACTTCATAACGGTAATGTTGCTACTGTTATGAATCGTAATGTAAATATCTGATATGCAGGATTGTCTCAGGCGACCCCTGTGAAAGGGTCGTTCGACCGCCAAAGGGGTCGCGACCCACAGGTTGAGAACCGCTCCTCTAGTAGATAATAAAACTAAACCTTATAAGTTCATGTTACTAATTCAGAATTCTGGTCACTAAAAGTTAGGACTAAAGTTTATACATGCCATTTATAGTTAAAACAACTTGCAAAGCAGATTAAAGTCTGTCAGAAGTGGCATACTATTACAACAATATTTTGTGTGTGTATTTCTGTTTCTGTATTCATTAAAATAATTATTGCTTTTTCTGGGATATATCTTTCCACATAAGTGGCATTGAAACTATTTGCCTTCAAGCTATGTAATTTTTCTAACTTGAGTATTAAATACAAAAATAAAAGATTGATAACAACTTTGGCACGTTAATGTAATATAGAAAAAATTAACATAGTTTTTAAACCACTAGGTGGAGCTATGTGCGCGCTTAATAAAATTGGTAGTTAAGTACTATATTATTGGTGGCAGAAGAGAGCAGATGGAGACGCTCTTTATAACTAGAACTAATGCTTTCCTAGTATATTTTATAATGCAGTGCTTGTCCATCAGTTTTATTTGAGAAGGGGTTTTGAGGTACCAAAACAAACAAAATAACTAACTTCTAAAACTAAAATGACAGGTAAGCACTTATAATTCTTATACTTTCCTTTTCTAGATACCAAATTCCAAACAAATTACCTAGTTTGTACCTTGTCAGAATAATAAATTGAACTTAAGTGTTTAATGTTCATAAAGCCAAAGTCATGGAGGAAGAAAAGATTGGTATGAAGGTTGTAATATATTTTTCTTGAAACAATTGCATTTATTTCTTAAATGTAAATAGGTATTTGTGTTCCTGTATAAGTAAGCTTAATGAGTTTTTCCCTTTTTAGGACCTCTAGAGAAAAATTGAGAGATTATCAATTCAAACGACTAAAATACTGTTATGCAGTAGTAGAATGTGATTCTCCTGAAACAGCCGCTAAACTTTATGAGGATTGTGATGGCCTGGAATTTGAAAGTAGTTGTTCCTTTGTAGATCTGAGGTAATCTCGAGTGTCTCTTATCAATTTAATCTTGTAGTAAATGTGATTATAAGAAATAAAATATTAGAACTGGTAGTGCTCTGTATTGTTTCATACTCTTTTTTTTAATATATGTTTTTTATTGGTTTCAGAGAGAAAGGGAGAGGGAGAGAGAGAAACATCAATGATGAGAGAGAATCACTGACTGGCTGCCTCCTGCACACCCCCTACTGGGGACCAAGCCCACAACCCAGGCATGTGCCCTTGACTGGAATCAAACCCAGGACCCTTCAGTCCACAGGCCAACAATCTATCCACTGAGCCAAACCGGCTACGGCCTCTTTTTTTTAATATATGTTTTTTATTGGTTTCAGAGAGAAAGGGAGAGGGAGAGAGAGAAACATCAATGATGAGAGAATGATGAGATGCACTCCCCCCACTGGGAATCAATCCTGCAACTGGGCATGTGCCCTGACCAGGAATTGAACCATGACCTCCTTGTTCATAGGTTGATGCTCAACCACTGCGCCATACCAGCTTGGCTATTTCATATTCTAAAAGAGGATTTTTTTCTTTTGGAAGAACTCTGTCCTGTGGAACATCACTCTTAAGAAAGAAAACTACGCTCGGTCGGTGTTGCTCAGTGGATGAGCATCAACCTATGAACCAGTAGGTCACAGTTTGAGTCCCTGTCAGGGCATATGCCCAGGTTGCAGACCCGAGCCCCATGGGGAACATGCAGGAGGCAGTTGATCAATGATTCTCTGTCATCATTGATGTTTCTATCTCTCTCTCCCTCTCCCTTCCTCTCTGAAATCAATAAAAATATGTTATATATTTTATAAAAAAAGAAACTGGAATGAGAAAATGCTAAAGTATTTTGTATAAGCCACCCCACATTTGTATCCTTTCAAATATGTTGGCTATGTTTTTAGGATTATGGGTTATATATAGTGATATTTCTTTGCAACTGTGTTTTAGAATTAGGAGCCAGATAAATTACTTTTAAAAAGCATTGAAAAAAAATAAAATAGCGTTGAAGTGGGGGGCAAAGGAATTTGCTAATAAACTGGTACTTCTAAATATGTGTTATCAGTACAGTAGCCACTAATCACATCTGGCTATTTAAATTTATTTAATTAAAATTTTAAAAATACTGCCCTGGCCAGTTTCGCTCAGTAGTTAGAGCATCAGCATGGGGACCAAAGGGGAATGGGTTCGATTTCCAGTCTAGGGCACGTAGCTCGGTTGCAGGTTCCATCCCTAGCCCTGGTTGGGGTGTGTGGGAGCCCAACCAGTTGATGTTTCTGTCTCATATCACTGTTTCTCTCTCTTTCCCTCCCCCAATCCTCCCTCACCTTCCCCTCCCCTGTCCTCCCTCCCTTCCACACTCTCTCTTCTAAAGATCAATGGAAAAAATAGGTAAAGATTTTTTTAAAAAGTTTAAATACTTACCTGGCAGGGGAGATACCATCATTATGAAGGTGGTTTTCCCAAGGCAAGGTTTATCCATTGCATTCCGGATGTGCTGACCCCTGCGATTTCCCCAAATGCGTGAGAAACTCAGTTGCATAATTTGTGGTAGTGGGGGACTGAGAAAAAAACATTTCTTTTCAACTTAAAATTTATTTGCTTAGATACCGAACATTGCCATCATCACAGAAAATTCTGTTTAATAACACTGCTCTAAGTGCTGCTCAGTGAAAGAGTGGATGGAATTGCTGGCATTGTCTTTAGACTTGGGCATTATTTTCACCATGTGCTCAGGCTTCACTGACCAGAGGTGAAAAACCTTAGGTGGTTGTGATTGTCAGTTCTAAGGAAATGGGAAGCTGAACTACTGTACCATTTTGTCATTATCCTAGTCTTTGGAACCTAGTAAACCATTCTACTATGACACTTTTCAATAGAAACTATTTCTTTGTATGCAAGTTTGTTCTCAAATTAAATATTTTAGGGGGAAAATTCATCAGTTCTTAGTCACTATGACTTTAAAGCAGCGGTCGCCAACCTTTCGGACCTCACGGATCGCCAGTGGTCCGCGGACCACGGGTTGGCGACCGCTGCTCCAAAGGTTTCCTTAAACCAGCGGTTGCCAACCTTTCGGACCTCATGGACCACCAGTGGTCCGTGGACCACCGGTTGGCGACCACTGCTTTAAAGGCATTCCAACTGGTAGAAAAATAAAATAAAAAATTCGGAATTGGTATTTGGGGTAAGATTTTAGCATGCTTAAATATATAGCAAGAAGGGCATATCTCATGAGGCTATTTCCTTCTATGTTAACAATTTCAATAGGAGGTGCTTGTTTTGAATGTTTAAATAGGAGTTACCAAACATTTGTTAGAATGTCAAACTCTGGGTATCATAATTAATGTTAACATGTTCTTTTCAGGGTTGTTCTGTTTCCTTTTGGGGGCATTTCTATGCAGTGTTAGAATAAGCTCTGGCAGTGCCTAGAAAGTCAAATCAATGACCATTCGCTTTTTTAATTTCATCTTTACATTCACTGTTTTATTTTGTCATATGTAAAAGAAAATAGTTTTCTGCTGCAATCCTGTTATCTAGGGAAAACTCTTTTCATCTGCTCCAAAATATAAAAGCATGCATATTAGTAACAGTTAAGTATATTAGTCTCAAAAACAAATCTGTTTGTTTTTCTTCTAAGTGTGTGCAAAAGTATAGCTGGAGAAGGATGTTATGTAGACATAATGAACCTCAATTATCCACTCCTCACCCACCAAAATTATTTTTATGCTTTTCTTGTGGAATTAAAATCTATATGAATTACAAAAGCTAAATACTGTAACCATGGATTATTTAACTCTACTTCCCCCGCGCTCCCAATTCCTTAGCCTGATGCCTAAGAATTGTGTAACGATTATTTACTTAACAGCTATCTACTTGTAGAAAAAATTGCAAGATAAGATTGTTAGGATTTTTTAGTCTTGAAGAATTAACTTTAAGCTTTTCCTTATTTTCAATGACACCTCCTGTATATGATACTTTATATTCAGAACATTTAACCATTAATAATTCTATTTGATCTTCAAAATATTATGTAGCAAGCCAATGACTGTGCTTTCAGGAGTCTAGTTCTTTTTGAAACATGAGGGACCCATGTGTGCTTGCACCTGACTCATATTAGCTGACTCCCAATGCAGGATTTCTACCTACACAGAGTTCACTTAAATTTAATAGAATTACAGATTTATAGCTTATGAATTTCAGAAGTTTTGTGCCAAGGTTATTTCTAACTTTGTTTGCCTCATCTACATGTGTGTTCTGTAGAAACTTTTATATGGTATGTATGTATAAACTACAACTAATTAGAAGAGATTCTAAACTCTGGTTGTTTATTACTGTAGCATATGTTTAAATACATTTATTTTCTCTTTGTTTTTTAGGTTTATACCAGATGATATTACTTTTGATGATGAGCCCAAGGACGTAGCCTTAGAAGTGGATTTAACAGCATATAAACCAAAATATTTCACATCTGCTGCAATGGGAACATCAACGGTATTTTTTAACTTTTAAAAATGTGTAGCTGGACTCTATTGTTTTAAGAAAAGACTTCATGTACTATTTACCGTACATGGCATCTTTAGAAATGGACAGTATTCAAACTTTTAATGCACAAGTATAAATAGAAATGAGACCAAAAGTGTATTTGCATCTTTATCTACCACATCTGTCTGAACCTATTTACATACTTTTGTTATGCTTTTAAGCCCAAGTCAATTACCTACAAATGTTTCTTTTTTTTTCTTCTCTCTTTCCCACACACTCTTAGTCAACTAGATTCTTTAATAAGTAATATGTCAGTTATTAATATCCTAGGGAATAGTGGGAAGAAGGTAGTGTAAAGATTACCTCAAATTCTAGTTAAAAGAAGACTAGTGGAAATTTAAAATAGAAACACATTTTTTCTGCAAATATGATCCAAAACTGTAAAAAATAATTGAAGAAGAATAATTCGGGACTACTAGATGTCACATTAATGCTTAATAACACACAGCCAAATGATTCCTGTTGAATTAGTTTATTGTTTTGCTACATACCTTCTCTATTCTCTTCCCTCCATTAACTTTCTACCCACAGCTGGACCCCACAGTAGGCATATAGGCTTCCCACTGCGTTTCTTGTGACAAACCACCATGCTCTTCTGAGAACAGGCTGGTAGCAGAGAGAGGGGCTTCTGTATCTGTCAGGTGCATGTCATGCATGCTGTGGTGGACACTGCGTGGCCTTGATTAGTAAAACTCCACCATTATGAATAAGTGAAGACTAAAAGTTAAGTCACATAAAGTATAGAGTCATGTTATTTTAAGACTAAAATGTGACCAGAGCAAGCCTGTCCAGTCAGCCAGTCTGGAGTTACTAAGGTCTGGCTGTATTATCTCTATCTGTCCCAGTTCCAGCAGTAGTTTTGTGGTCATCAGCTCAAGCTTAATTATCAGAATAGGGATAATTCTGAATCTTGTGACTAGTTAGAACCAAGGCAGTGCCAGCTATTTTAAGAATCAGATTCCTTGGTTAATTGGTGCCCATTTTGTTGTCCTGATCTGGGGAGATTAGTCTGAGGAAAGAAAACAATGATGTACAACCCATCCTGTGATGCAGATAAAACCATTACGACCCCATCTGGGAATGGGAGTTGCATAAAGGACAGGAATCAGTCACCAGATCCATCATGTTATGGATGAGTTCCTGTAATGAACTTACTACCTGTAATAAGTTAATGGTAAATATTCTCTCTGTTTTATTGTTATTGATTTGAGAGAGAGAGAAAAAAGGGGGGAGAGAGAGAGAGAGAGAAACATCAATTTATTGTTCTACCTATTTTTGCACTCATTGGTTGCTTTTTGTATGTGCCCTGACCAGGGTTTGACCCTACAATCTTGGCATATTGGGACAGTGTTCTAACCAATTTAGCTCCCTGTCCAGGGCAATGATAAATATTCTTTAACAAGTTTGAGTGGCTGACATTTTCATTTTTACTTGTTTTTCTTTTTCATTGGTGAAAGGTGGAGATCACTTGGGATGAGACTGATCATGAAAGAATTACAACACTCAACAGGAAGTTTAAAAAGGAAGAGCTTTTGGACATGGATTTTCAAGCCTATTTAGCTTCCTCTAGTGAAGATGAAGAGGAAATAGAAGATGGGCTACAAGGTACTTACTTGTTAATCTTCTGGTCTACATTTGTAAGCATTTATATGCCTAATCTAGACTTGTGAATGGAAATATATCTTTGGCAGTAGCTTAAAAGGGAATACCAAACTAATTCTTAAACTGTCTGCAACAGGAAGTTTAGTAATCAGAATTTGTATTAAAAAGTATTTTCTTGGTTGCAAATGCTTTAACCTTAAACATTTCCTTTAAAACTTGAACAAAATAGATCCATAGACATAGAAGCATGGAACAGACTGTCGAACCTCAGAGGGAAGGTGGGCGAGGATGCGTAGGTGGGAAGAGATCAAAGAACTTGGATGCATATATGCATAACCCATGGACACGGGACAGTAGGGTGGTGAAGGCCTGGGGTGGGGGGGGGGGCTATAGGAGGTCAAGGGGGCGGGGGGGGAGGGGGACATATGTAATACTTTCAACAATAAAAATTTAAAAAAAATTTTTTTTGACCTAACCAAAAAAGGTTTGGTTGGTAGACTTGTCATGGTTCATATAGTTATGCAATCTCTTAATAAATTAGTAAAATGCTTTATTACCCCCTTTTTTAAAAATAAGAGCTTCTTTTGGATTGATTGAATATTTTTTACATTCTATTCCTCAACTGATTTAGAAAGTAGACTGTTTTTGTTTATTTAATGATTGTCCTAGAAATCATGACTGATATCCCTAACTTAGCAAAGTTTAATGGTAATATTTTTACTGCCCTATATTATACAAGAAATCTTAAAGCAACTTTTATGGTATCCTGTGTATTGTAATTCTGTTTTTTGTTTTCATTCCCACAGGACATTAGTATTACTATTTTATACTAACTTTGTTTAAATTTACCCATATTTCCTCCACTTTTTTCCCTCTGTATTCTTTTCTAAATCTTATACTGTCTGGGATCATTTTTCTTCTGCCTTAAGTAAATCCTTGATAACTTCCAATAGTATCTTCTGGTGTCAAACTCTTGAGTTTTAGTCTAAAAATGTCTTTATTTTGCCTTTACTTGTATTTTTACCAGTAAAGGTATTTTCACTGGTAAAACATTCTAGATCAGTGGTTCTCAACCTTCCTAATGCCGCGACCCTTTAATGGTGACCCCCAATTTCATTGTTACAAATTGAACATAATTAAAGCATAGTGATTAATCACAAAAACAATATGTAATTATATATGTGTTTTCCGATGGTCTTAGGCGACCCCTGTGAAAGGGTCGTTCGACCCCCAAAGGGGTCGCGACCCACAGATTGAGAACCACTGTTCTAGATGGACAGCCCTTTGCAACTGCATTCTAGCTTCATCATTGTTTTTGAGAAGTCAACTATCAGCTTAACTTTTTCAGTCTTTTGAAGGTTGTCTAGATTTTTTTTAACTACTTTTAATGTCTTTCTTTTTGTCCTGCAGTTTTACTGTAAACTAAGAGTAGGTTTTATTTATTGTGCGTGGAGTTTGTTGGCATTTCTTGAATTTTGGCATGGTATTTTTCATCAGTTTTGGAATATTCTTAGCCATTATCTATTGAGATATTTCTTCTTCCCTCTCCCTCTGGGATTCCAATTAAATATTTGGTAGATCTTTTCACTGTAACTTCCATGCTTCTACTCTACTATATATATACACATTTTTTTTTATTTCAGAGAGGAAGGGAGAGGGAAAGATAGAAACATCAATGATGAGAGAGAATCATCGATTGACTGCCTCTTGCACACTCCCCCCACCCCCACGGGGACTGAGCCCACAACCTGGGCAATGTGCCCTGACCAGGAATTGAACCATGACCCCCTGGTTCATAGGTTAGTGCTCAATCACTGAGCCACTCCAGCTGGGCTACTCTCCTTTATTTTTATCTATTGTCTCTCTGTGTTGCATTCTGGCTATTTTCTTCAGACCTGTCTTCCAGTTCACTAATTTTCTTTTCAACAGTGTTGAAAATGCTGATAGACCTATGCATTGAATTCTTAATTTTGGTCATAGTATTTTTTACTTGTAAAGGTCCTATTTAGCTATTTTTCAAATCAACAATATCTTTTTATAGTTTTCTTCTCACTGTAGATACTTTTAACACTTTTATTCCTGTAAACAGAGTAAGCATGTTTTATAGTCTTTGTTAATTTTAGTATTTCAAATCTTTGGGGGCTGATTTCTATTTACAAGATAGTTCTGTTTACTTGTGTGCCTGGTTAACTTTGTGAGCTGATTTGATATTTCAGGTGAGTGTACCTCATCAAAGAGAACCTTCATTTACTCTGGTCATTCTGGGGCCACATCACTGCATTTTAAGGCTTGAGTTCCCTGGATTTTGTGGGTGATGCAAGCCTTCATGAAGGCGGGTTTATTTCTGGTTGGCCCTTGCCATGAGGATATATTCCTCTGGGGCCCTGCTTAATGCGGGGGTACTAGTTGAAATCCCCTCCTTTAAGGTCATTAACTTTTGTCCTCATGGCACTGCCAGGCTGCCCAAACTGTAGTTTAGTCCCATAGCTGTTTCTTTTGTGGATCAGTAAATGCTCTCAGGTTAAAATAGGTCTAAGTTTTTTTTAAACCTCTTTGAAGTTTTAAAAAAGATTTTTAAAATATTTAATCCAACTGGATACTCAGTGAAAGGGTTGGTCTGAAGTACCTAGGTCACCATTAATGGAAGCAGAAATTCTGATTATCTATATCTTTATTTTTAAAATTTTTTGATGATTGAAATGATTAAGGGTATATTTTAAAATTGTTTATGCTGTTTGCTTAAAATAACTCATTTTTTAAAAATAGATTCAAAACATCCTTTTCCCCTATACTGGATCAGTCTCTGTTTAGAAATGTGGTTGCTTGATTGTCATTTCTAGACAGTTTTTGGTTGACACTATCTCCCCAATCTCTTCACATCTTCATCTTATCTAATAGAAGAATTCCCAATCATGCAAAATTATGAGTAAGAGATTTGGTGCTGAGGAACTACAAATGTGAAACAAAGACATAAATGTTCTAAAATAGCAGGAATAAATATTATTTTACTTGTAGCTTAACTTTTTCATAGCTAATTCTTTTGGCTTTCCTTTACATATCTATTGTTTTTATAACCTAAATGTGAATTTAATTAAATCCTAAAGTGTTTTTTAGGATTATTATAGGTCCTTTAAACATTAACTTTCTTAAGAAAGATCCTATGATTGGGCTATCACCATACTTTTAGCCTACTGCAGATATTGCTTCATTTTGCTAAGTGTTTCATAAAGTGCTACTTTTACACTGTGTTCCATACATGAAATGAAAAATCATATTTAATCTAGTTTATTTGTTCAGATACCTCATATTAATAAAACCGCATAATTGCTTGGGTATTTAATAGTCATTGAAAAGATATATGATTCACAATGGTAGTTATGTTGGTCACAAAAGCCTTCACATATTTTAAAGGCCTGAGTGGGTGTTGCTTGTTAATTTCTTTGGCATTCCAAGTAATTGAGTATCCATTTTATTTCTAGTGTACACAGAACAGCCAAGTCCTTTTTCAATATCCTTTGTCTTTTCTGCCCCCAGATATACTAATGTATTTACATTTTCTTTTTATTTGTATGCCTAAGTGGTCATTTAGCACTTGACTGAAAATTCTGGATAGTTGTGTTTTTTTTTTCACTAGCAGCTCTGAGATAAAGAAATAAAGAGGACATTCCGTGTACTTGTGAAGATTGGGTGCAAGTTTTTCAAATAGCTTTCTTTGATTGGTTTGAGAGAACTGAACTATATTTTTTAATGACATTATTATTAGGACAGCTAGTATTGTGGGAAAAGAAGCATTAATTTGTCAGTATATTCTTATTAAGATAGTAGAGGCCCGGTGCATGGATTTGTAGGGTCCCTCGGCCTGGCCTGTAGGGATCGGACCGAAACCAACTCTCCGACATCCCCCAAGAGGTCCCAGATTGCAAGAAGGGGGGCAGGCCAGGCCGAGGGATCCCATCGGGGCCGGGGAGGGACCATGGGAGGGCTCCAGGGTGTGTCTAGTCCGTCTTGCTCAGTCCCGATCGGCCAGACCCCAGAAGCAAGCTAACCTACCGGTCAAAGCATCTGCCCCCTGGTGGTCAGTGCGCGTCATAGCAAACAGTTGAATGGTCAAACTAACGGTCGGACACTTAGTATATTAGGCTTTTATTATATAGGACTAGAGGCCTTGCGCACAAAATTTGTGCATTGGTAGAGTCCCTAGCAGCAGCTGGCTGCCAGCCAGGTACTCCCCTCCCCTGGCCGCCCACCCCCTGGTCAAACTCCTGGACAAACTCCCAGTCGAGGAGACAATTTGCATACTATGATTTTATTATATAGGATTTAAATCCTGTGTTGCTATTTTACTTCCAAAGACTTTGTGTCTTAAATATCCCTGACCATACATACTATAATCTCTTGAAGATATACTCTTCCTCTCCCCAATGGACTCAACATAGAGGACGGTTGTACTGTAACTGTAGAAGATGGTTATACTGATGACCTCCAAGGAACCACGCCTCCTGGTACTCAAACACCTGTGTAATCCCCTCCCAAAATGACTCTGGGTTTAGTGTATGACTTGCTTTGGTAAATTGAGCATTAGCAAGCATGAGGCAAGTAGAGGCTTGATAAGCACTTGCCCTCTTGGAACCCAGCTGCGTTGTAAAGAAAGAAGCTCAGGCTAGACTGCTGAATGATGACAGAGAGAAGTCCTACCCTTTCACAGATCCCTGCCAAGATCCCAGATATATGGGTGAAGCCATCTTAGATCCACCAGCCAACCCATGAGCTGGTTCCTTGCTCCAAAAAGAATGCCTCATCTTTTTTCTAGATCAGCGGTTCTCAACCTGTGGGTTGCAACCCTTTGGGGGTCAAACGACCCTTTCACAGGGGTCGCCTAAGACTATCAGAAAACACATATATAATTACATATTGTTTTTATGATTAATCACTATGCTTTAATTATGTTCAATTTGTAACAATGAAAATACATCCTGCGTATCAGATATTTACATTATGATTCATAACAGTAGCAAAATTACAGTTATGAAGTAGCAACAAAAATAATTTTATGGTTGGGGGTCACCACAACATGAGGAACTGTATTAAAGGGTCGGGCATTAGGAAGGTTGAGAACCACTGTTCTAGATGTTGTCATTTTAGGAGGTGAAGGTAGAACTTCTGTAGCCATTTTTTACCATGACTGGAGCTTCTGGAGAACAAAACCAGCACACTGAGAATGGGAAATTGGAGAGAAATAAAGAAAACCTGAGTCTGTGACAACATCATAGAGTTGCTGAGTTAACTGTGGAGCTAGTTGACTTCTGGACTTTTTATTACATAAGATTGGGTCTGCTGGTTTCAAGTGCTGTCTGTCTTTACGACATAGTGAAGTTATTATATGTTTTCTTAGCCTCTGTGCCTTTCTTTCATAGCTATAAGATGAGAGTCATAATAGTACCTGGCTCATCATTGGAAAGATTGCAATAATATACATATAGTGCTTAGCATACTACCTCATGTCATATTTTTACTTCTAAAACTTTAAGGATTAATGGCTTTTTGTGTGAAATATATGACTCATTAAGTTATTTAAAGCATGCATTTTTCTTCAGTATTTGAATTGATTGCAAGCTTACTTGAATCTGTAATTTAGTACCTCTGTTAGATACAATAGTATATTTGAATGCCTTAAGTTATTAGATGTTCCTGGTGTTGTTTATAAGAGATCATAGGAGGGCTTCTTACTGTTACAATTAATTTGTTCACTCATTATATAGTATTAAGGCTTTCACAAAGTATTGTCCTTGAATTGGGGAAAAACAGACCTACATGAATTATCCCACATTCTAGGGCTTCAGAAAGTAAATTTTAGTACTGGAAAAAATCAATTTAAAGTAGGCCATCAGAGACTTACCACTAAAATTTCAACCTGGAAGGAGCTTGCTTCTAATTATGTTTTCAGAAGTAAGCTTTTAATAGAAAGAAATACATTGCCATTTTGTTAATGTGTTCCTGATGTTTTATCCATTGAATTACGGGATACATGACAGAATTCAATCCAACATTATTATTGTGGCACAAAGCACAAACAGAAAAAAAATGAATTTCAGCTGTTTGAGTGAAAATGTAAAAGTGTGATAGGATGGAAAGAATGTCCTGGACTATTTTTTATTCATTTAGAGAAAAAAAACTGTAAAAACATTTACTTAACCAATCTTTTTTCCATATCACCTTTTTAAAGATGTAAGGACAGTATATTGACATTGATGTTTCACAGCTAAATGCTTAGTAATGTCAGACATTTTTAGTTACCATTTAGTCATAGCTCATAGAAAAGAGGGTCTTCTTTTTGCTACTTCTAAATTTTTCTTTACTGGGACATTTAGTCCATTCAGTAAGTCTGTATGTTTTGCATTAAAACCCAGGTTCTTAATTTATGGTTTTGCCTTGGAGAATTACAGTGGAAATATAGAGCAAACAAACTTTTCACGTATTGGTTTTCTTTGGTATTTGTTGCCCATGAGTTTTATACTGTTCCTTTGTATTCTAATTTATTTTATAAAATTGGGAAATGGAAATGTGAATGTTTTTTCCACATAGGGAAATTGAGTAAACCTCTAACATTCATTTGTGTTAATGTATTAATGAGATCCTGAGAATCATCATACTTGCTCACCATCAAATCGAAAGGACTCATTATTCTTTGTTTTGGATTATAAGCAGCTTTATTTGTCTCTTCAGCCTGCACAGCTAAGTCCATGTATCAAATGTATCCCAAAAATATTTAGCCTTCTTTTATTGACCATAACATTTTGGTGGATGGTGGAGAACATAAAAGAAGGATAAAATGCCATCCCTGCTGTTTTGCTTATAGGGAACATAAATTTGAGGATGTTACATGACTACAGAATTATTTTTAGATATGAATTTTAATAAGAAGTGATATTCCCAAGTGCTATGACAGTACTAACTTATATTGCAACATATTTTTATTATAAATAAGACATAAGTTTTTAATTCAATTCATTTAATATTAAGAAGGTTAAGTCTGTCATGGCTGGTGTAGCTCACTGCTTGAGCATCAACCCATGTACCAGGAAGTCGTGGTTCGATTCCCTCAGGGCACATGCCCGGGTTGTGGGCTCAATCCCCAGTAGGGGGCTTGCAGGAGGCAGCCGATCAATGGTTCTCTCTCATTATTGATGTTTCTATCTCTCTTCCTCTCCTTTCCTCTCTCTGAATCTATAAAGAAAAAAAAGAAGTTTGTCTAGTTTTGATATTATATTATGTCTGATAGCATTTTACCTGAGGTTGCTGGATTGACTGAGATTTAAACATTGGAGTTAGGTGTGAATTATTTCTGCACTAGAGGCCCAGTGCACGAATTCATGCATGGGTGGGGTCCCTCAACCTGGCAGGTGACCAGGGCTGATGGGGCCATCTCACCCATTCCCGATCAGGGCCGGCCAGGGGGAGGTCCCGTGGGGGTTGGCTGGCCACAGGAGGTTGGCTGTGGGAGCGCTCTGACGACCAGTGGCAGCTCCTGCATTGAGCGTCTGCCCCCTGGTGGTCAGAACCCGTCATAGCTACTGGCCAGTCATCCAGTTGTCTGGTCATAACTGTTGCTTAGGCTTTTATATATAGAGATATAGATATTAAATGAAATTGATTTTTTTTTGTTAGGTGATGCTGAAGTCAATGTAGAAGAAGATGGGAAAACAAAAAAACATCAGAAAGATGATGAAGAACAAATTGCTAAATATAGGCAACTCTTGCAAGTTATTCAAGAAAAAGAAAAGAAAAGAAAAGAAAATGATATGGAAATGGAAATTAAGTGGGTTCCAGGTAAGAATTAGATACTAACTAAATGTTGACTTGTTTTTCTTCATTTTAGGATGTTGAGTGCATTTTAGATGTGACAGAGAAAAAGATTAACTCCTCTTTGGAAGCATAAATTTTTAAAATATTATTTTTTAGGAATGTTTTGGGGAGGAAGTTAACATGGCATTTGCATACATCATTTAATTCTTAATTACTTAGGAATTAGTGTTTTGACTCTTGCCAACTTATTTTGATTTTACTAACTACAAATTATTCCTGTTTATTTATGAAAGTAAACCTTCCTAGGTTTGATCCCAGTATTCTCAGGATATAGAAACTTGAATCCAGGTACCATGTGTTCTGAAGTCATTAAACTTTACCCTAGCTGGTTTGGCTCAGTGGATAGAGTGTCCTCCTGTGGACTGAAGGGTCCCAGGTTCGATTCTGGTCAAGGGCACATGACTGAGTTGTGCGCTCAATCCCCAGTAGGGGGTGTGCGGGAGGCAGCCTGTCAATGATTCTCATCATTGATGTTTCTATCTCTCTCTCCCTCTCTCTTCCCCTTTGAAATCAATAAAAAATATTTTTAATAAAGTCATTAAACTTTTTTCAAAATATGTAATTCATAAGTGGGTTCTTCACCCATAACCCCACTAGACCTCAATTAATTAGTTTAGGTTTCACTAATACAAAATATGTAATACTTAGTTTTCTATCTCAGATTTGCTGTGAATAGCCAAAAAAGTATGGCATAGTAAGTGATTTGTATAACTGCCTGAACCGTTCAACTTTTTTTAGAGTAGTACAGTACTAATTAAAATCATGTCAGCTAAACAAAGACAAAAGCTAGGACAAATGAGGATTGTTTTCTAGTGTATACAGGTTTTCAACAATCCTGGGCAAATCAGCATGTACCTTTGCAAACAATGTTGATTTTGCAGATTACCGCTTTTTACATACATGTATATCTTCTTTTTTTTTTTCAACAAGTATAACTTGTTACTCCCACCCTCTCCAGTGGAGGAGGATTTACTATTGCCCCCCTCCTTCCCAACCCACCCCCAGTTCCTCAGGGACTTGAGATAGAAGGAAGCATTGGAAAAGTTCAGGCTTGAGTTCAGAGTCCCTTGTGGATGACATTTCTCTCAAGCGGAAGCTCTTTGGAGCTTATTTTTCTACTTCTGTTCCAATTTCTCAGGCCAGACCCCAAAAGCTAAAGTCTGATTGAGGTTGTGGGCAGATATTTGCATCTCTTACCCAATCCTATATGTTAAAAAAAAAAAAAGTGTATTTCAAAATCCTAATTATAAATTAAGAAGTAATTATTCACATTTCAAAGAATGACTAGTTTTATTTAAAATTTTGATGGCCTGGGTTTCTCATAATGTGCCTTAAAAATATTTTGAATTAAACTTTGTTTTTGCAAAATGAGATGCTCTCTTTATTAAATGAAAACCTAAGATAATTCTAATTAGTTAGAAAGTGTCCCTCCCTTGTCTCCATCCACACTCCCATTAATTTTCAGAAGGCCATAACTCACTGACCCCATACTGTTTTACCAGTAGTTAGAACACAAGGTAGAGAAAAAAATAGTAGAGTAGTAGTTGAGTCAATAACAGAACATATTGTTGAAAGTTGAAGGAGCCAAAAGTGTATCTTTTAAAGCTAGGTATAATTTTAGACAAGGATTCAGCTCTTTCAGCCTCTAGATCAGTGGTTCTCAACCTGTGGGTCACGACCCCTTTGGGGATCGAACGACCCTTTCACAGGGGTCACCTAAGACCATCAGAAAACACATATATAATTACATATTGTTTTTGTGATTAATCACTATGCTTTAATTATGTTCAATTTGTGACAATGAAATTGGGGGTCACCACAACATGAGGAACTGTATTAAAGGGTCGAGGCATTAGGAAGGTTGAGAACCACTGCTCTAGATGGAAGAATACTAACCAATAACACTATTTCTTAAAATTAAATATTCTATATTCAGTTTTTTCTGTTTCTTACAGCTAGTATATTTTTGCATTGAGAATGCATGGGTTCTTTTTATTTGGGAAAAAACTTAGCATATGTTTTAATGTTTGAGAATTGAGTGACTATTGTAGTAAAAATATTAGGATGGACATGTCTCCTGCATAGTCCTGTAGGAAAGTGGTGCTGTGTTGTAACCCATTTGTTTTCCATGTTTTGCTTTTGATGGTAAGAAAAAATAAAGTTTGGTAGCATTATCACGTGAACAATGGTTGAAAGAATTCAGTTAAGTTAGCCTGAATAAGAAAAGCCTAAAAAGTGACATAATAGTTATTTTCAAGTGATTGAGGGATGATTATGTAAATGGAGATTTAATCTCCCTTATTATCTTAGAAGTCATTGTTTTTGCCAGTGGATAAAAGTTGAAGGAAAGTAGATTTCAAAGTAATAGAAAAAGGAATTCTCTATATTTTTAGAATTTCCAGCAAAAGAGCACAAAGCCTGCTCTAAGGGGTTGAGCACGCTTTGTCAGTAAGTCTCACAATAGGCAATACAACCATACTGCTTGGGATGTTTGTGAAGAAATGTTTTCCTTGACAGCCTTGACTTGATTATTATAAGAAATGTTGAATTCTATCTTTAAAGTAAAGTATGTTGTAATTATAGCTTAATTCTAATCTTTGAACTTATGAATGAAGATATTTTAAATGGACAGATTTTTAATTGAGGTATTTGGTTGACTGAGAAAGATTTAAAATTAACTTGATTGAGAAGTTTTATAGCAATATTTCAGAGTTAAATTGAATGGACCAGATCTTTGTCTTTATTAACATGGTTATGTAGTGCAAATACCAAAAAGTGATATTTACACTTATATCTGTAACTGGAAAATTTAAGCAATAGTTTTCCTGGGATAACCTCCCTTGGTCATGATGTATATATTTCTAGACTCAGTTTAGTAATGTTTTGTTAACGATTTTGCACCTGTGTTAATGAGGAATATTTGCCTGCAGTTTTCATTTCTTATAGAGTTGTTAGTTTTTGATATTAGGATAATGCTGACCTCATGAGATAAATTAAGAGCTGTTCCCTCTTCTATTTAATGTCATATAAAATGTTTTGAAATGTAAAAAACATTATCTATAATTCCATTACCCTGATTCAGCCACTGAGTGATTGGATAGGTTGTGGTTTAATTGATCATTTCTCTATTATTGAATATTTAATCATATTTCTAACCTTTCACTACAGTAGAATTATGGCATTGAAAAGAAATGTGACCTAAGGCCATTACCAATTCCAAACCCACAAATATCAGTACTTTCTTAGATCTCTTCACTTTCATTACCAGCCAAATAATTGGCTTACTATTTTAGGGATTTTTACTTTTAAAAACAATTTTTTAACAAAGACGCTTTTCTTTTTCTCCCCCGTTTTAAAAATGTCTCTGCTTGGAGAACTAGTAGAGACCACAAAGAGAAGCTAATGCTGGCAGTCAGGCTCACTTACTAGTTAGTTACGTGACTTCCTCGCTCACATAGCAACTTTGCATATGCTGTGGATGAACCTGTGGTTCTCTCACAAGCTGTTAAAACTACCAGTGTCAAAATTCATATTTTAAATCTCAGATGCCAAGCATCTAAGATGTTATAAATAATCTATAGCCTTTTCCGTATTTTGAAGTATTTTCATAGGATACCTTCCCAGAAATAGAATTGGATTGTACCAGTTTATAAAGCCTTCAACAATGAATAAAAGTGCCAATTCCATGGAAATGTCATCAACATTGTGTATATATTTTTTACTGTTAGGTGAGTGGAGGAAAATTGATATTCTGCTGTACACTGCATTTTTAAGTCTTTAACTGGAATACTTCGTGTGTGTTTTTTAATCCTTGGACCCAAGGACATGCCCATTGATTTTAGAGGTAGGGAAAGGAAAGGAGGGTAGGGGGAGGGAGGGAGAAGTCGATGTGAGAAACATCGAACTCTCGCCTCTCATACCAGAAATGAACCTGCAACCCAGGTATGTGCCCTGACCAGGAATTAAACCCCAGCCTCCCCAGCCTTTTGGTGTACAGTATGATGCTCCAACCAATTGAGCCATACCAACCTGACCTAACTGTAGTATTTTTGAAGGCCCCATATAGGGTTTTATTGTTACCTGTGAGTCCTTGGCATATACTTACATGCATCTGTGTTTGTGAATGTAAAGGGTTTTTTACTTATTAGACTTGTTAGTTGAGATAAATGAGCTAATCTTGCAGAACTTCAGTTTACTTATTTGGAAAATGGGACTAATAATACCTTTCTTAATTTGAGTGTTTATAAAGGTACCTTATAAGCTACAGAATATTATTCACATCATATGTATATTTTGTTGGAATTATATCTTAAGAAATACATGTTCTCGGTAATACCATAATTACCCTGAACCTCACGACTTTTTTGTGATGTTACATTTCAGTAAGTCACACAATGTCAGTATGAGATTACACTATATCATTTATTGGTTTTTCTGCAGCTTGAATTTCCAAAATATTAAACTCTTCAGAAAAATAAGTACTCTTAATCAGTAACACTTGATGGAATATGGTTTGTTGGTTTGGTTTTTAAGAGGAATTATAGTTTAACCAGGGTTGGGGAACCTTTTTTTCCGCCCAGGGCCATTTAGATATTGTTATAACATCATTTATGGGCCATTCAAAATTATCAACTAAAAAATTAGCCTGCTATATTTGCTCAAACATTTAACTCACCCTTAGTGAGGGCCTTATAGTTGTATAGCCTATCATTTTACATTAGGCTATACAAGGTATAGTAACATCAGGAGTTTCATTCCTTAAGGGTAAATATTAAGGGAGACAGATAACAGGTATATGGGTGTAACAACCAGAATGAAGTACAGTACTCTTTCTCTTGATAGTCTAGTTATGAAAATGTGATAATACAACCTTATTAATTGGGATTGTAAATAAGTAATGTTGAATTATAAGATTTTTAAAGAAAGTGTAATTCATTATTTTAATGCAGAGTAATATTTTTCATCTCAATGTATTGTTAAAAAGGTATCCTGACTCACTTTGATGAGTAGAAAAGGTGATGCATGCAATTAGCATAATGGGCCTTTATCAGTGATGTGCCTCATTAGGGAATTTGTAATCCTATATAATAAAAGGCTAATATGCAAATCAACTGAATAGCCAAAAGACTGGTCACTATGACGCGCACTGACCACCAGGCAGCAGACGCTCAATCCAGGAGCTGCCCCTGGTGGTCAGTGCACTCTCACAGGGGGAGGCTGCTCAGCCAGAAGCCAGGCTCAAGGCTGGCGAGCGCAGCGGTTGTGTCGGGAGCTTCTCCCACCTCCGCAGCAGTGCTAAGGATGGCCAGCTGACTGGGAGCAGGCCTAAGCCATCAGTCGGACATCCCTTGAGGGCTCTTGGACTGTGAGAGGGCACAGGCCGGGCTGAGGGACCCCTCTACCCCCCCCCCCCCCCCCCGGAGTGCATGATTTTCATTCAGCAAGCTCCTAGTTTACATATAAATGAAGCTTAATCAGTTTTATCTCATATACTAAATAACCTGCCCTATATTATAAGTTCAATTTAATGTGTGTAATAATTTTTTGTTATAGATAGTGAAAGCTGTATATCCAGAATATGAACAAATAATAACATTTCTTTGTTTATAATCTTAAAAGAGATTAGATAAGATAAAAATCCTCCTTTTTTCTGATTTAATACACACTGGTGAAAAAGATAGTTGGTCTTTTTTCTATTCAACATTCTTCAGTATCCCAACTTTAAATATTTATTGAGTACCGACTATATGCCAGGAACTATTCTAGATAACATGTGAATGAAACATACAAATCCTTGACCTCATAAATCCTATATTCTGGTGAAGAGGAAGACATGAGTCTCTCATAAGAAAAATACTTGAGCAAAGAAGAAAGGAAGTAGAGGTCAGGGTGTGAGCCCTGCAGAGAAAAGTGTGTGAGCAGAGGAAATAGCAAGTGAGTGTCCTTGAAACTGTAGCTTGCTTACCATGTTTGAAGAATAGCAAAGAGAACAGTATGACTGGAGTGAGTAAAGTTGAGAACAATCAATGAGGTCATAGAGCTAACATGGGGCCAGATCATGAAGACCTTGTAGGCCATTTTAAGGGTTCAAATTTGTTCTGTGAGTGGGATGCAAAGCTGTTGGGGTGTCTCAGCTGGCAAGTGATAAGATCTGACTTTTTTTAAATCCTCACCTGAGGATATATTGGTGTGTTTTTTTCTTTAATCCTGATGATATGTATCTGTTTTTAAATTGATTTTAGAGAAAGAGGAAGGGAGAGAGATAGAACATCAATGTGAGAGAGAAACATCATTTGGTTGTCTCTTGTATGTGCCCCAGTCAGGATCAAACCTCCTACCTAGCTATGTGCCCTGACTTGGAATCAAACCCACAACCCTTTGATGTATGGGACGATGTTCCACCTGGCCCGGGCTTTTTTTTTCCCCCCAGTTTTATTGAGATGTAATTTACATACATCACTGTATGAGTTTAAGTTGTACAGCATAATGGTTCTACTTAATATAGTATGATGTGATTACTGCAGTAAGTTTAGTGAGCATCTATCATCTCATATAGATATACTTATTCTTAACAGTATCACTCTGGCTGCTACCTTGAGAATAAATCTAAGTAGGAGGCAAGGACAAAGTTGGGGAGATCAGTCAAGAGGCTATTGCAATCCTGAGATAATGAAGATTGTGGGTTTGCAAGGAAACCTCAAAAGTTTTCTTTTGGTCACATGTTAAGTTTAAGATACCTATTTAGAGTTCAGGGAAGAGATCAGAGCCAGAGAGGTCAGGGCTGGAGATAAAAATTTGGGAATCCTTATTATATAGGTCTCTGAAAGTGAAGAACACCAAGGGAGTGGTTATAGGAAGGGAAAAAAAAAGGTTCAAAACCAGATCCCTGCAGCATTCCAGCATTTAGAGGTTGAGGAAGTGAACAGGGACCATTATAAGGTAGCTGGGAAGAAACTACCAGAAATGCAGAAAGGAATTTAGGGTTGTGGGGTATCTAGACAGCCAAGTGAAGACAGCATTTCAATGAGAAAAGGGTCAATAATATACAAGCTAAGAATGACTATTGGATTTAGCAATACATAGAGATCATCAATGATATTGAACAGTTTGGTGGAATGGGGAGGATGAGATTGGTATGGGATCAAGAGAGAATGAGGAGTGAAATTGGAGACAGCCAGTACAGATAAGTCCTTTTTCTAAGATATTTGACTACTATTAGAAAGCTGTAGGTATCATGACACTACACCCCTTAAAAAAAATACTTCAGTGTGTAACTTCCAAAAGCAAAGACATTCTTCTACATGAACACAATGCCCTTACCACACTAAGATAATTTAATATTGATAAGTCAGATTTCTCACTCATTCCAACAGTATTTTTTATAATTCTTTCCTGATGCAGGATCACTCACTTCTAAAATATCTACAGTAGTTGGCTTACAGAATACCCAACAATCTGGATTTCTCTAATTGTTTCCTCACAATTCATGTAGAAACTTTTTGGCAAGAATTCTCCACAAATGATGTTGTATACTTCCCATTGCATCATATCAGGAGGCATTTAAAGTTCATTATCCCATTATTTGTGCTGTTAACTCTGCTCATACCATTAAGGTAGTGTTGGACTGATTTTTCCATTGTAAAGGTACATTTTTCCCTTTGTAATGATGTGGGGTGTGTGAATATTCTGTTTCCCAACATTTACCTGGTTAGCCT
>NW_005871090.1:4140730-4144021 GCF_000147115.1 Myotis lucifugus | reverse complement strand
TTCAGTGAGACTCAAATTAGCGGGCAAATGGATATAGAGGATTTTGTTAATGGCTACTAATGACTGCTTATGACTGATGAATGTGTAGAAGTTTCATTGTTGAGGAAAGGTGGAAAATGGTCAGTATTTTTTAGGAGAAGGGATGATTTGGAAGTTGTAGACTTCTTCTGGTGACACATTTAAATATGGATAAAGGGCATAATGAAATTGGTACCGATGGTCTTTGGAGAGATCTTGTCAGCAACACCCAGTGCTGTGGATACTTACTCATTCAAAGGAGGCCTGGAAGCGAGGTTTCTTGTCTCACTCCGCAAGAGGAGTGCTTTCTTGGCTCCCACTAGTTGAGGCAGGAAGTGGGGGTGCAGCTGTTCCTTGCTCTACTTACTTACTCTTTCCTCCACTCTTTACAGTTGTAATTCTATTTTTATTCTGGTGTCTGCTCTTATGCTTTGTCCATCCTTTTCCCCTCCTTTATTCCTTCTCCATTTCTCTGTCCAGTGTCTCATTGGGAAGCTTAAACACAGACATCAATGACATGTATCTGTGGCCATTGTATTCAGAAATAAAATATTTTTGAATCAATTGTGCATTCATTTTTCTAGGCAGCCCAGTTTTAAACATTTTTAAAATATATTTTATTGATTTTTTACAGAGAGGAAGGGAGAGGGATAGAGTTAGAAACATCGATGAGATAGAAGCATCAATCAGCTGCCTCCTGCACACCCCCTACTGGGGATGTGCCTGCAACCAAGGTACATGCCCTTGACCGGAATCGAACCTGGGACTCTTCAGTCCCTAGGCCAACGCTCTATCCAGTGAGCCAAACTGGCTAGGGCAGTTTTAAACATTTTAATTTCAAACATCTCAAAACCTGTTCACTATTTACTTTTGGCTATATCTCTATTTCCATTTATTGCCAATGTATCCATTATTTGAAATATATTCACAAAAATGTTTTTTTGGTCAGAACTTTTAAAATAACCAGATGTTTAAAATTTTGAGTTGAATGTAGAGAAAAGCATTAAATGGAAAACCTGAACTTAAAATAATCTAGAAGAATTTGCAATTTGGTGATGGAGAGGAAACCAGTTTACAGTGCCCTATCATAACTTGTACACAGCTAGTTAAGTGGCTAGAATTTTAAAACTTAGGTTTGCCCTCTTTCCTTGAATCATCTGTAAACATGTTAACTATAAGGACTTTGTAATGTAACAAGCTAAAATTTTACTATGCAAAAAAAAAATGTTTTTTAATCACTTGTGTAATGTGTACTAAAATACTGGAAGCAGCTAGGGCTATCTAAAAATGCTGCTAGCACATTTTCTCCGTGCCAGTAAATTTCTCAGAATTTCCTGGATTATTTTAAAGATTATATTCTCATTAATACTAAGATTTCATTTAAAACAAGTTTTTCCAAGAAGCTTTTTTTAAAGATCCAGAGAAAAAACAGGATATCTTTATATTAGTAGTAGTGTCAAAAAGTCTTAACACTTCCATACTTAGGAAGTTTCAGGTTAATTGGTCTGCTGTTTTAGGATCCAAATTAAATATGTAAATCGATAAGAGATTCCAGGTTGAGGCATCTAGGATGATTCTGTTAGCATGATCCTGTCCTGCCTTCTCTGCACATGTATCACATCAGTTGTATTGTTTGCATCTGTTGCCACTATTTCCAGACAGTAGTGCTTTTTTACTTTGCCATAGATTTACAATCTGCCTGAAGTCAGTTTAAGAAGAGAGATTGTTTCATGTATTGTTTCCCATAGCCCACAGCTGTGCTGATTTGTTTGAAGTTGTGAATTCTTTTGTCTTGAAAGCAGAAATTTTGCCTATTCTATTTGAGGTTGTTCTGTGTCGTTATTCTATATACTAACTGCCTGACTAGCAAACTGTCATTTTTCTCACACTTGTTCCATATGTTATTGTGACAGAATTCAGTCAGCCTACTTAACTTTCAGCAGTTTCATTATTGCTGTTGTTTTTTTCCCCAAACTGGAAAGTCTTATCTCAAATTTACTATCTTAACACATTCATTTTTCTCTATTTTTTTTCATTGTATTAACATACACCTAAAATTTACCATCTTAACCATTTTTAGTGTACAGTATTCAGTATATTCATATTGTTGGTCAACCATCACCACCATCCATCCATCTCTAGAATTCTTTTCATCTTTGCAAAACTGAATCTTTGCATCCATTAAATAATAACTCTTCATTTTCCATTCCTCCAGCTCATGCAACCACCATTCTTCTTTCTGTCTCTGTGATTTTGTACCTCATGTAAGTGGAATCATACAGTGTCTTTTGGTGACTAGCTTATTTAAGTTAGCAAAATATCCTCAAGGTTCATCCATGCTATAGCATGTCAGAATTGCCTTTTTAAGGTTGAATAATATTCCATTGTTTATATGCCATATTTTGCTTATCAACCCAGCCATTGATGGGTTGCTTTTATGTTTTAGCTATATGAAACATTCTTTTTTACACATTCTCTTCTACAGGTATACAGTTGATTATATTATACTAGTAGCCCAGTGCACGAAATTCGTGCACATTAAAAGGGAATTAATTGTCCTAACCGGTTTGACTCAGTGGATAGAGCATCGGCCTGTGGACTCAAGGGTCCCAGATTCGATTCCGGTCAAGGGCATGTACCTTGGTTGCAGGCACATCCCCAGTGGGGAGTGTGTAGGGAGTGTGCAGGAGGCAGCTGATCGATGTTTCTCTCTCATCGATGTTTCTAACTCTCTATATCCCTCTCCCTTCCTCTCTGTAAAAAATCAATAAAATATATTTTTTTAAAAGGGAATTAATTAGCAGAGATATTTTAATATTGCTATTTGCACTTTCTCTATAATAGAAGTGTGAGAGATGAAAGGAAATTAGTAAAATGTATATGAAAATAATATATAAATTTATTAATAAATAAACAGTAACAAAAGGATATAACAACAACAGAGGCATGATATAAAAACGACAAAAACATGATATGAAAACAACAAAAACATGATATGAAAACAACAAAAACATGATATAAAAACAACAGTGATGCAAACAATGACTGATAAAGTGATTCAACTTATTCTAATATCTCCCTGTACACCACATTAAGAGTGAAAACACTTTCAGAGTGCTTGACTAATTTCCCTTGTGATGAAGTACTTAGAACTTTAACTGTAACATCACATGCTCTTCAATCGAGAGAAAGCAACATATAACTGACCATGTGCAAAAATGGGTTCAGGTAGGAATATGCCTACTTTGTGGGAAACTGTCGTCGAATCGATTT
>NW_005871090.1:4110431-4140630 GCF_000147115.1 Myotis lucifugus | reverse complement strand
GAGGCCAGTGTCAGATGGGGACAAATTAATTCTTGGAACAGAACAACCTCTCCCTCTGCAGATCCTGTTAATACATCAGCTTCGATAATGTTAGGTCGTAATCTTTTGATAATAAATCTGGTACCATTACAAAGACCCCATTTACTATTGAGATTTCTCAATAGCATGATGATTGCACCCACTTTCAATTTTAATTTATGACCCAGCATTCCCGAAGGAGTAATACTATTAAGAAATTCGATGGGAAAATTTTCCTTTTCAGCATCATCTGTGGAATCAATGGAATCATCACTCAAATATGTGTGAAAATCTCCATCAAGTATATCCAAATTTTCTTCATTTAATTTTTGAACATGCTCATTTTTTGGACAAAGAATTGCACGTTTAGTATATATTTTTAATATTATCTATAGCAGTGGCTCTCAACCTTGGCTGCACATTAGAATCACCTGGGAATCTTTTTAAAATCCTGATTCCTGGGCCTCATCCTCCTGAAATTGTTTCTTTGTTATGGGGTGGGGCCACAACATTAGTAACAAAGAAACAGAATTAAAACTTTATTGTGGAGAGCCACTACAGTGTTTTGGACAGGTTCAAGTCTTGGACTGATGAGAGGGCACAGTCCTCTCATTGCCACGTGCAAGTCCCAGCTTGGAGGATAGGGCCTCCCAGCACAATTATAGCCAATAGCTGTAGTTGTAAGCTTGAACCTATGGTCTGAACACGTGGCCCCACGTGCCTGAGTGATGTGGGCTTGATAGAGTTCAGGTGCATGTAGTTGAGTAGGATTGAAACCCAGGAGAATGTTGTAAACATCTTGATCATGCCCTTACTTTGCCTCGTAGCATCTGCTATAAAATAAAGGCATGGCTGTGGGCATGGTTGCTGTCTCTCAGAGAAGCAGCATCCCACCGAGACTTGGCTTCATTCTCTTGTCTGTCTTTTCTAAGCCTTTCAGCCGCCCCCACTCAGGTTCACCTTTGGCTGTGCTGGCGAGGCACACTTTATAAAAATAATGCCTCCATGCTCCCAGGGCGGGTTCCTGCCTCAAACCCCGCCCTTACAGGAAACAGCTCCGGGAAAGGGGGAGGGAGCAGCCGTTGCCAAGACAACCCCTGCAGGACTGACTTCCTTCCGCTTGGTCGCGGCAATTCTGGTCATGATGAACACCACCCAGGGTTTTTATATAAGTAGATAGATCCCATTTTTCATTCTCCTTTTTTGGTTTCATTTCTCATACTTATTTTTACATGTTTCTCAATAATCTTTACACTTGGGTTGCGGGAAACGAGTTAAGTCGGCTCGCGTGAATTGCGCGTACTCCGCGGGAGCCGTCTTAAACTCGGTTCATATAGATTTGCGGTGGAGTGCGGGAAACGTGTAAACTCGGGCCGATTGTAACTGCGTATTACCAAATATTTCATTTCAATCGAACCCATACTTCAAAAGATATAGGCATTTTAACGCGCCATCTTATATTTTGGCGGGAAATTCACCCGACACCGTAGTGTTTATAATCAAATGCCTGCATCACATTCCACTGTGTTTCTAATTTATAAGTTATGAACCACTCCCCTAATATTATATTTTAGGCTCTTTCTGATGTTTTGCTATTGTGGATAACATAGTCTTCTATTGAATTTCTGTTTTAAAAATCTATTTTTTATTGATATCAGAGAGAGTAAGGGAGAGGGAGAGAGGGATAGAAATGCCAATGATGGGAATCATTGATTGACTGCCTCCTGCACCCCCTGTATTGGAGATTAAGCCCACAACCTGGGCAAGTGCCCTGACCAGGAATCACACCATGACCTCCTGGTTCATGGTTCAATCCTCAACCACTGAGCCATACTGGCTAGGCCTATTGTATATATTTTCATCTCATTTATAGTATTTCTAAAAAGTATAGTTTCATAAAAAAGGAATAAAGCACTGATATATGCTACAAAGTGGATGAACCTTGAAAATATTGTGCTAAGTTTAACAAGCCAGTCACTAAGACCACATTTTTTATATAAAATATTCAGAACAGGGAAACCTATAGAGACAGGAAATAGGTTGGTAGTTGTGGGGGAGGAGGTGTGTTTTGGACTATCCTGTTGGGGAGAGAAATAAGGTTTCTTTCTGAAAAGATGAAAATGTTCTAAAAATAGACTTTGGTGATGTTTACACGTCTAAACGTACTAAAAACCATTGAATTGTATACTTTAAATAGATGGATTGTATTATATTAGATATTTTTAAATCATTTGGGACTGATTTTTTTCATTCAACATCACATTGCTGAGATTTATCTGTATTTTTTGTATCTGTAGCTCATTCATTTGACTGCTGCATACCACAGTTTGTATATGCATATTGTTGGATACACATCTGGGTTGTTCTTTAGTGTTTACTATGGTGATTTATGCTGCTATGAACATTTCTATACATCTTCTGGTATGTGTTTCAGTATTGCTGGGTATTTATCAAGGAGTGTAATTGCTGGGTCATAGGATGTGTGAATGTTCAGCTTTACAAGATGAAACACTAAATTCTTTTCCAGTATGATGGTATCAGTTTACATTCCCACAAGCAGCACTTGATTTGCATTTCTCTTATCACTAATGAGTTAAAACATCTCTTCATATATATATTGGCCATAATATGTTTCCTCCTCAGTAAAATACTCAGATATCTATCTTTTGGCCATTTTTCTGTTATATTATTTGTTCTTTTTCTACTGATTTTTAGGGGTTCTTTATCTTTGATACAACTCCTTTGTCTTTTATAGGCTAGCACGTCTCTTCTATATGTAACTACACACACACACACACACACTTTCTTGGAAGTGTTGTCTAATGAAAAATGTTCTTGATTTTAATATTATCAAATAATCTTTTTTAAATAGTTAATACTTTCTGTGTTTCCTTTAAGAAATCATTGATGAGATCAATGTTCACCTTTGTTTTCTATTAAAGGTAGAATGGTTTAAGGTTTTTGACATTTAAATCCTTGATCCATCATGAGTTGATTTTTTAAAAATATTATATAAGGGATACAATTTCATCTTCTTCTACATGGAAAATTTTTTATATTCTGTTCCATTTATTGAATATCCTTTCCCCCAATAATTTGGCATGTCAACTCTGTCATGTACCAAAGTTTCATAAATGCATGGATCTGTTGCTTGGCTCTCTTTAGTCTGCTTGTCTGTCCCTGAACACAAAAGGGGTCCAAGCGTCTATCACTACTTGAGCCAAATTAAGCAGAGACCAGGTTGAATCATATATGAACTTTTATTCCAATAATGCTGGCAGTATGGAGAGAACATCAGGTCATCCTGTAAATTCTGCTCTAATATCCCCCTACTAGCCAGCTGGTTATATATGTCTAAGGAAGAAAGGCTTACATGCAAGGGGGAGGTGGGGTGAGGGGAGGGCAAGGTAATGGCCGCAGGGTCCATGGTCCGTGTGTCTCCTTCCAGGATCTTGAAATCCAATAACAAGGTACTGTAGTTAATTTTCAGTGATATTAAAATCCAGCTCCTCCAGTCCCTGGGACTGGAGAATGGTCAGCATTCCATAGGCAAACTCCTAGAGGGGGTATGGGTCCAGGGTCTGTAAGAAAACCTCTTATCTATAATTAATAAGGTGAATCATCTCTAGAGAACTGTGGTCCTGTTCTTGTTGCATGCCCTTCCTTCCCTCTATCAGTACCACGTTTCTTAAAACTGAATGAAGAGCACTACGGATACACACACAACCCTATCTGCACTCTAGGCCAGTTTATGTGAGGGCTCTGTGAAAAAAACAAACACCACTACCACTAGCAACAACAACAAAATTTGAAAGAGCTGTATTTCCTCAGGAGAGAGCCGGGTTTTACTTAGAACAAGAACATAATGTTCAGAATTATATAATTGGGTTTTTACTGATGATGTATTGTGAATTCCAGAGAATTTAGCAGTAGAGAATTAAAGAGGGAAGGGAGAGGGCGGCAAAAGAGTGGCTATGCCATTAACTTCAGAGGATTAGAACATGGGAGGTTAGGGGGAACTTGATGATTAGGGGCTTTTTGTGGTGACCAAAATAAATAGGGATAAAAGGCACAAAGAAATTATTCCTGGTGGGTTCCAGGCAGATTTTGATGGTGAGGCTGTTAATGTTGAGGATTAGGGTGAGAAGGGTATCTGCTGGTGCCATGGATGTGCCAAGCCAGTTCCCTTCTTAACCCCTTCCTGGGGAGGATCAAGTTTACGGTGAGCGCTAGAGACTTCCCCTTGACTCCTGTTGACAGAGTTACAAGTGAGGAAGCCAGGTAACTAAAGAACACACTACACGAATCCCAGGGCCCAGGGGCTCACTCTTGGACCCTGTCAGGAAAGGGTTAGCCTTGCTCCTCAGTGCTGCCTTTTGTTCCTACATCTTAAAATAGTTTACTATTCTGAGTTTCACTATGATGTATCTAGGTCATTTTTTTGCTTGATGTGTTTATATTGCTTAGAATTAATTGTGTACTAAAGATGAGTATCTTTCATCAGTTTTGAAAACGTCTAAGCATTTTCTCTTAAATACTACATTTTCTTCATCTTCTCTACTTTCTCCTTCTGGAAATCCTATTTTATATGTGTGGTACCTTCTCATTCTCCATAACTCATATTTCCCATACCTTTGAATTTATGTAACATAGTGGGTAATTTCTTCAGTTCTGTCTTTCAGTTCATTAATTTTTTTCTTTACCTCATTATAGTCTGCTGTTAACTTGGTCATTGACTATAATTTCAGTTATGTTTTTGTTTCAGGAAGTTTTTTTCCCCCAAGTCTGTCTCATACTTTTCATAATCTTATTTTTTAATTTCCTCTTTTGTTTTTTTAATGTGCTGATTTTATATTCTGTATCTGAATAATTCCAGAATCTATAGTCTTTATAGGTCTGACTTCTATTATTTTGTTTCTGCTTACTCTGGTTCATATTGAATTTTGATTGTGATCTCATTGTTCTTGGATCTTTACCTATGGGAATTCTTTAAGGCCTGGGTCAAAAGTGCCTCTTTTAGAGAGTATTTGCCAGGTGCCTAAGGGCATTTCCAATCCAAAACCAATTGAAACCAAATTTTTGGATTGGGGTCTTTTGGCCCACACAGATATTGAGAATTCCAGCCACAAACCCATGGATTTGTGGGCTTGTAGTTATAAATTCTCTGGGGGAAAATGTATTTTTACTTTCATTGTTCTGCCCATAGCCGAAGCCCAAACAGGCATGTATTCCCTCTGAGTTGTCAGAGGAAGAGCAGCACCCCCTTGAAGGCACCCATTAGGATCCTGGCTTCATGGTAGTGGTCTCTGATGGGACATTCCACCATGATGGTGGCTCTCAACATTGTCTGCTGTCTCCTGGGCTAGCAGCCTATTAAAACCCAAGATCTATACTCCTCTATAGCAGATTAGTATGTGTCCCCAAAGAAAACTTCCTGCTCTGAGCTAGTTTCACAATTCTATCTAAGCTTTCTTGTTGTGGCTGGACTCTTAAAAATTCCCCTTTTTTTTCTTACTTAGCCATTCACTTAAAAGTTTTCATGTATTTTCTACTTGTCTGTAAACATTATGTGTGAAAAATAACAGAACAAGTAGTTCTCCGGTCCTCTTTGCCATAAATTAAATAGAATGGCTTCACCAGACCTGGCCAGAATTTTCTTCTGTTAGTATTAGGACAGCTTGATATTATGTACATTGTGATAAAAAACTACTTGAAAGGCAAAGAAAACATACAAATAAAGTTACAGATAAATATAAGAAACAATGATTCCCTAATGGGGCCCAAATGTCTTATACTTAAAGTCAGCTTTTTAAGAATATTTGATTCTAAGAAGCAGGGACAACTTGGTTCAGAGTAAACTGAATTACAGTTAAGTTCTCACCCAATGTCTTTGATAGGTTTTGTGACTTTAAGTGAAACAATGTATAATGAAGGTAAATTTTTTCATAGGCTAATTGATATAAACAAGAGTTAAGTCCTGTATGGCATCTCACGAACCTTGTAACAAAATGATGTTGAGTGAAATATTATTTGAGGACCTTCTATGTACTTGCAAATGGAAGTCATCATTTTAAGGGAGAATAAGAGGATATTTAGAAGAAGTTCGAGTATGATAAGGTCAAATTAAAGACAAATGTAGAACAGTTCCTATATATTGAAATAGCTTTTAGACAATTAACATAAAGCATTTACATTTATTCATTCAGCATGTAGTATTTTCTCTGGATACTTCATTGAATGCTATATGAGAACCATTTCCCAAACTAGTGTGCCAATATCCTCTTAACTTTATTTGTATTATAGCTGTCTGTGTTGTTTCCATGTAGTAGATATATAACAGTATTACCTGCATACAAAGGACATATGTTGGTTCTGCCTGATTAGTAATTTTTGCTGTTTACTCTTGTTCCCAAAGTTAGTTGTTACTTTACTTTTTAATTTCATGCATTGTTGCTCCCTGTCCATGAAGTTGGGAGCAAATTTGACGAATTTATCCTCTAATTTTCACTTTCATTCAACAGACATTTATTATACCAGGTCCTCCACTAGCCACTAGTTACTTTTGGTGGGGGGAGGAGCTCTGGCCTCTACCCTCATGGAGCTTGCAACCTAGTAAGGGAAATAGCCATTAATAATAGTAATTCTTAAAAATCACACAAATAAATATAAAGTTCCAACTGTGAAAAATGGTACAGAGTAAAAGAATATAGTTTAGCTTATTCAGTATGCTTTAATGATAACCCTGCATGCGTAATCACTTGATTACCATGGAGAGAAAAAAAAACACCACTGATAAAAATCCTCATTACTCATATGGACCTATTATCCCTGTGACCTTTGATAATTATATAAGTAAACTAGAGGCCCGGTGCATGAAAATTCATTCACTGGAGGCAGGGGTCCCTCAGCCCGGCTTGCCCCCTCTCACAGTCCAAGAGCCCTCAGGGGAAGGCGATGCCTCATCACACCTCTGCTGCTGCCACTGCCAGCAGAGCAAGCCTCGGCCGGCCCAAGCCTCGGCCGGCCCTGGTTACCTGAGCTTTGGGCAGCCGCCATCCGAGACTTGCCTGCACCTCGGGCCAGCCCTGGGAGGCTGAGGGGACCAGGGGACTCTGGAGGCAAGCGCGTGGGGCAGGCCCGGCCTTGCCGTGCACCTGCCCCCCCGCCGGGCTGAGGGGACCGGGCGCTGCCATCTTCTGGCTGTGGGCGTGGCAGTCAATTAGCCTATTCTCTCCTTATTGACTGTGGGCGCCGCCATCTTTGAGGGCATGGCAGTCATTAGCATATTCCCTCCTTATTGGCTGTGGGCGCTGCCATCTATGCAACAGCGTGAGGGTCAATTAGCATATTCCCTCTATTAGATAGGATATGCTTTTCCAATCTCCCTGACCATTGGGGATAACTGGACATTTTGAAGGGATGCCTTTGATGCCAGTGTTCCTCAGGGCATGATTGGTAGTTTTCTCTTATACCCAGAGTGAATTCCATCCAAGTTGGGAGTTTGGGTGGTAGCGGTTAGTTACATTTCAAAAGCTGCTTTTGGAATTGAGTGTTAATATATATAGTCCGATTTAAACATACCACCATTAATAAAGTTCGAGCTATAAGTGTTCATAAATATTCTCTGGATCCTAAGTCTTCATAAAATATAAAGTGCCAGTTTCAGTCTGTATCAGAAATCTTAAAGCATGCATTTTGTTTTTTATAAACAAAACCCATTATGCTACTTGGAAATTATTCATGTCCTGCCCCTTGAAGACCTTTTGAATATTTCAAATGAGTAGCGTCAAGAGAAATGTATAGTCTTGTTTTAGTTTATTTTCAAAGGATATTTTAAAGTATTTTTCTATGTATGCAAATTACCAAAATAATTATAAATGAATTGCACTTAAATTATCCTATCTAATAATAGACAAACATGGTAATTGACCATACCTCCGCTACGCTTCCCATTGGCTAATCAGCAGGATATGCAAATTAACTGCCAACAAAGATGGCGGCCAGCAGCCACGAAGCTGAAGCGAGCAGGAGGCTTGCTTGCTCCAGTGATGGTGGAAGCCAAGGTTCCCCGCCTGCCGCGGCCCAGCTCTGAGCTCCAGAAGCAACAATGTTTCAATTATAGAAGCTAAACAAACCCCAGATACCTGCTTTCAGCCAGCCAGGGCCTCAGAGCTTAGAGCACCAGTGATGGCAACAGAGTTTCAATTATAGAAGGTAAACAAACCAAGATACCTGCTTTCAGCCAGCCACGGCCTCAGAGCTGGAGCTGGGCCTCAGAGCTGGAGCCGGCTCTCAGCTTCAGTGACAGCTTTAGAAGGTAAATAAATCCCAGAATAAAAAAAAAAAAATAGGCTGGGAGCTTCAGTCGCTCACCAGCCTGAAAACGGCCCTCAGCCCCTCACCCAGGCTGGCCAGGCACCCAAGCGGGACCCCCACCCTGATCCGGGACACCCTTCAGGGCAAACCAGCCGGCCCCCACCCGTGCACCAGGCCTCTATCCTATATAGTAAAAGGGTAATATGCAAACTGACCCTAACAGCAGAAAGACTGGGAATGACTGGTCACTATGACACACACTGACCACCAGGGGGCAGGCGCTCAATGCAGGAGCTGCCCTCTGGTGGTCAGTGCGCTCTCACAGCGGGGAGCTCTGCTCAGCCACAAGCCAGGCTGATGGCTGTCAGTACAGCCGTGGTGGTGGGAGCCTCTCCTGCCTCCTCAGCAGTGCTAAGGATGTCTGACTGCAGCTTAGGTCTGCTCCCCGCTGGCAAATGGACATCCCCCGAGGGCTGCCGGGTTGCCAGAGGAATGTCTGATTGCCAGCTTAGGCCCAATCCCCTGGGGAACAGGCCTAAGCCAGCAAGTGGTCACCCCCTAGGGGTCCCAGACTGCAAGAGGGCACAGGCCGGGCTGAGGGACCCCCTACCCCCGAGTGCACAAATCTTTGTGCACCGGGCCTCTAGTTATTGTCATAATTGAGTCATCTATGTTCATGGTTGGCTTTGAAAGAGTTTTTACCCCTTATTTGTAGGATTATTGATGCTATTTTTAGCTAATCTGGCAGTCCTTGAGTATACATTAAAAATTTTTTTAAACAAAACTGTGCAAAACTTAAAATATAGTTGTTTTTCATTCACATAGTGGCTGCTCTCAAATGAGGCTAAAACTGTCTGAAGAATGTTCTTGTGCGTATGCCAAGAGGCTTCTGGGATGGGCCTATTTTTGAGAATTTAGAACATAAACAACTGTGATCTGTGGCAAGAGATTTAAATGACCTCATAATGACGATGAGAACAAAGCATTTTTAAGTTATCGTTGTGCTGTGTTAATCCATGGCAATGTATTTGTCATTTTACTATTTTGGTGTGTTATGTGAAAGCCCAGCAAAAAATAATACAGACAGTATTTAACTAAAGATGCTATTTATTGTTGTAAATAAACAAAATGCCAGAAAAATATAAAATATTTCCTGGGAATAAATATTTCATGAATTATTCTAGAGCTATAGGACCTTTTAAAAAAACCACATGAATTGCTTTGGGATAAAGGCCATTTGTTTAGATGTTAAAGTTTTGATTCATTTTCTGTTGGAGAGAACATGTTCCAAACATCAAAGATCAAACAGTTGGCTTGAATAAGAATCCTTCCTTCAAGACAGATCAGTTAAGTGCTTAAGTACTTAGTCTGTGTCTGGCACTGTCCTAAATATTATGGAATACAAAAGAAGGTGACTTAAGTTGCCTTTGGTCTAGTTGGAAGAAAAAGCATACTCAGATGAAACTTCTAAAGTGGAAAAGACATTATATAATCAAATACCAAAAGAACCCCATATCATTTATAATACAAATAATGAAATAGCCTTTGTTTTCAGAAATGTCTTCTAATAATTGTCCAGAACAGTGGTTCTCAATGAGGGGTGATTTTGCCCCCCAAGGGGACATGTGGTAATATCTGGAGACAATTTGTATTTTTACAACTGGGGCTACTGGCTTCTAACGGATAGGCTAGAGATATTGCTAAAAAGTCCTACAATGCACAGGATTATCCTTCACAACAAAGAATGTGTCTGGTCCTAAATGATAGTGCTGAAATGAATAACCCTGATGTAAAACCTACAAATGTCTGTGTTGGTCAGTTTTAAAGTTGTTGGACATGAACTCCCATCTTCCTTAGACCTCTACAGCCCCTATAAATGTTCTTTACCTGAGGCCCTTGGATCCTTGCATACAGATGAACATTGGGTATCTGTAAACTCCCTGAACATAATATGCAAGTTTTTCTAGTACATTGTTTCAGGGAGGGATTCCACAGCTTTTATCAAATTCTCAAGTTATGTCCCAAGAAAAGCCAAAACAGCTCCATGCCTGTTATCGCCCCTGAAGATCTTCCAGTAGAATAAGATGTGGAGGTTTGGAAGACAATGATATTGATGATTCTGATGCTATGTAGGCCTATATGTGTTTGTGTTTTAGTTTTAACAACAACAACAAAAAAAGCTTACAAAGTTTTTAAAAATTAAAAGCTTTAAAAATAGAAAAAAGCTTATAGAATAAGGATATTAAGAAAGAAAATATTTTTGTGTAGCTGTATAATATGTTTATGTTTTAAGCTAAATGTTATAATAAAAAGAGTCAAAGTAAAAAAAAAAAAAATGAATGCCCTGGCCTGCTGGCTCAGTGGGTTGGTGCATCATCTCGCACACCAGAAGTTTGCAGGTTCGCTTCTAGGTTGTAGAGTCAATCCTGGTCAGGGCACGGATGGGAGGCAACAGATTGATGTTTCTCTTTCACATCCATGTTTCCCTTCCTTCCTCCCTCTCTCTTTCTCTCTAAAATCAATGAAAACATATCCTTGGGTGAGGATTAAAAAAATATTTTTGTTTATAAAGTAAAAATGTTACAGTAAGCTAACATTAATTTATTATTGAAGCAAAAGATTTTTTAATAAATTCAATGTACCCTAAGTGCACAGTATTTATAAAGTCTACAGTTGTATATAGCAGTAATTTTGAACCTTTTTCATTTCATGGCACACATAAACTAATTAATAAATTTCTGCAGCACACCAAAATATATTTTTTTGTCAATCTGACAAAAAATAGGTATAATTTTGATTCATTCATACTGGACAACTGTTGTTGTGTTGGTTGTTATCACTTTTTTATTTGACAATCTAAGGGAAAAGAGGTCAGTGCCCCTGACTGAATAGTCAGGTATGCATGTTTTAAAAACTCTTGTGGCACACCAGTGTGCCATAGCAAACCAGCTGAAAAATCACTGGTGTATAGTATTGTCCTGACCCTTCACATTCACTTACCATTCACTCACTGACTCACCAGAGCAACTTCCCAGTCCTGTATGTACCATTTTTAATTTTTTATACCATCTTTTTGTTGTGCCTTTTCTATGCTTAGATATGTTGAAATACACAAATACTTATCATTGTGTTACAGTTGCCTACAGTATTCAGTTCAGTAACATGCTATACAGGTTTGTAGTCTAGAAGCAATAAGCTATACAATAAGCCTAGGTGTGAGTAGGCTGTACCATCCAGGTTTGTGTAAGGGCATTCTACGATGTTCGCACAGCAAAACCGCCCAACATGAATTCTCAGAAAGTATCTTGTCATTATTTGATGTATGATTATAATCAGAGAATACATTTTGTTGAAAAAAATATCTAAACATAATACTTAATATTTTGGAGTAAATAAAATCTTTCTTAATTTGTTTGGAAATTATACAGTAATAGAATACCTTAAAGATTATTATTTAAACACATGTAATAATATAATACTGTACATTTAGAATGTGAAACTCGCTTGTGTCCTGACCCTTTGGCATAATATATGTTATTTCATTTTGTTATTTGAAATCAACTTATTTTGTCAGGAATTGCTGCTTTCTCTCAAATGGAGATCCCAGTTTATATTTCCTAGGTGCTGTGTGTCTCTTGATTCGGTCAGAGATTTGGACCTAGGTGCTGTGTATCTCTTGATTCGGTCAGAGATCTGGACATGGTTTTATACATTTTACATTTCTCCTAGAATCTGCTCAGTAAAGGGAATTGTTTTTTTCTTATAAGCAGCGTTTTGAAACTGAAAGTTATGTTTCTAATTTGGCTTCCAAAGAATCAGAGATCCTACCATCAGTATGTCATAAAAACAAATCTACATAACCTTGAGTATACATACAATTTAATACTTTTCTAAGTCATAGAAATTTGGAAATTAAATCTGAGTTTAAAAGCCATGAAAGGGACCATAGAGATCATCTAGTATACTTGTTTTATGCTGCCTTTGGGGCTCAAGATTCAAAGCACTACTTTTAGTTGTATATATTTGAATTTCTACCAAATAATTTCTTTGAGAGGGAAAAATGGTGTATTTGGGAGGGACAGTTGCATGCTTCTGATCTAGACCAACCTCATTTTGCAGGTGACAAACCTGAGGCCCAAAGCTTTAGATTTTACTCATGGACTGACTATACATTTCTTCATTCTAAGTCAAACCAGCATTTCAGATGTATCTGGTAATGGTATTTCGGATAACCAGGAATTCAGATTTCATCTGTTTAGCTTCCTAGCTGCATGTTCTTAGGCAAGTTACTGAACTCTCAGTCTCAAGAAAAATGAGAATTATTATATCTTTAAGATTGTTTTCATTATCTTAGAATTTAAAATGTATCTGGGAAGATTATCTGGATGGACCATGTCAGCATTTTGAATCATTCTATATTGTTTTTTAAAGGGATTTTGTATCATATAAATATGAAACCCCTTCTTCCCCAAGCCCAACCATGACCTCCAAAGAAATACTACAAAGTAAAACAAACATCTTTATTATTAAAGGGGACCACACAGTAGTCATATTTTCTGTACTTTGGCAATAATGAGGGTCTCCATGGGCTGATATTATCAGCCTTGGGGCTTTTTTTTTTTTTTACATTCTCAGGCACTCCAGCTATTACATAAGCCACCTAGAAACATTCAGGAGCTGCAGAATACAAGAAACAAAGACCTTTAGAGTCTAATGAAATATAAGAGCAAATAACAACATTGAAAGAGTTAAACCATACGAATTGGAATGTGAACTTAGTGGTCCTTTTGATCTTAAAGATGTGGCCTGACAGAGTACTTAAGGAGTGATTATGAGAATGCTTTCTTCCTGGGGTAGTGCAACAGGGGTTGCCTTACCAATCAGCTTTTGTTAATCACCTGTTCCAGAATTACTAGAATCTCAAAGCAATTAGTATAGAGAAATGAAATTTGAGGCTAAATAAAGGATTTTTCTTCAGTGGCTTGATCATATATTAAATTGATGGGTTTGTTTATTTATTTTGGTTTGGTTAGGTTTATTGTTGTTTGCTATTAGGAAATAGCTTTGATATAAGTCGATCCTATGTTATTTTGTGATCTTGTAGTATTGCAAAATTCACTTTTGCATTTTACATTATTACTCTATTAAATATATATAAATTACCTTTTTTGGTAAATTACATTTTAAATATAACTATTTTTATGTTTTTCCTTAGGTCTTAAAGAAAGTGCAGAAGAGATGGTCAGAAACAAATTGGAAGGAAAGGATAAACTGACTCCTTGGGAACAATTTTTAGAGAAGAAGAAAGAGAAAAAAAGACTGAAAAAGAAACAGAAGGTATCAAAGATAATTATGGCCAAATATTTATTGAACATCAACCATGTATGAAACAGTACCAGGTGCTCAGCACCTATTATCACACAGTGTAACCACTCACTGGAGTAGGCCTTGTTACCATTGCAGTTTTAAGAAAGACAAAAAGGAAAATCCAATAGTTTAAGTGTTTTCTATGAGGCTACATAATGTTATACAATGTCTGGTAAAAACCCAGAGCCACTTTAATCCACAGCCGCTGTACTCTAAAATTTTGCATTTAGTTGATGTCTGGATATGAAACAGCTTGATTCTCTTTTGTTTTTGAGGAAAAGAGGTACATACAGACTTCTTTACTTGAGGATATATGCATATAAAAGTTGTCATTAAGTCATTGCAGAGTTAGCTTCTTTAGTGATAGCAGAGACCACTTAAGGGTTTTGCCACTGAAAATACTCCTGTCACCAAGTGCAGCATTCTATCAGTAAAGTCATTTTCTTAAGATGGTATCACTAATTACAGAATTTTACAATTTGAGGAATCTTAAATGATTAGTTCTAGTCTGTTTCTGATGTTTTATAGTTGTAGAAAATTAAGTGATTTGTCTGAGCTCTCACTCCAGTGTCTCTCTACTGCACTGTGTTCTCTCTCTTTCTCTTGTACTTTCGTAAAGCTGTGACTTTCAGGGCTTATAAAGATAGAGGGCTACAGAACCGAATGATACAATGGAGTACAGTGACTTTTTTACTCCTATAGTCAGTATTCCTGGAAGTGGCTAGGGAAAGGGGTAAGACCCCTACCCCATTATTGGTATGCTACCTCTCTTCTTCCCTAGAACTTCCTTTAAAACTAAGTAGGCAGAATAATTTCACAGGTCATTAAGCCATCAGTTTATTGGAAGACTTACAAGTGGGTCTCTGTAGGGTCGGTAAAGTAGATCCTTTGTTCTGAGACCTTTAGCAGTTATTTGATTTTATTTATATAAAATAAATTATATCTTTGATTTTCATTTGCTAGGTGCCTTCCCTTCATTAGACTAAGACTGGGCACATTTTACCAATAACATTAAAAATACACCCAGTTTGTTCCAGACTCCGTGCTCTGTACTGGACTTGGTAATATCAGCAGATCCCTTCCAACTCCACAGGTTCTCCATATGTACAAGGATTTCAAGAAATTTTTTCAAGTTATAGTTTTCCCCTTTTCTGCTCTGTGACTTTAATTTTGATACTGAGAAATGATTATTGAAGAAATGAATACATGTTTATGTGCCATAGTTGATAATTAGTATAGTTTAAATCTAAAAAACAGTTATACATGAGTAGATTTGAAGTTAGATATAAATATTCCATAATCTTTGTTAGAAACATATTATTGCTGAATCTATTATAATATTTTAGTGAAAAAAATTTAGACACCCTATTCTTAAATATTTAAGACTATTTTTGAGCTGGCTGGGTCTTCTTCAGCGTGCAGGATGATGCTTAGCAATGTGCATTCTAAATGCTTCTGTTAAAATGACTCATGTTTTAAATTCCTGGGAATAAACTCAAGTCTGATCTTGGTTCCCACATGTTCTATTTATTTTATAGACTTGAATTTTTAATTAAACATGCTAATTTAGTAGATAGTCTATTCACATTTGATTAGCAAAAATTTAACTAACAAGATTTGCTTAAAAATAGCCCAAGACTTCTAAGGGTAGATTGTGGATAAAAAAAAGATATTTGCTGAAATTTGGTTGATAAAAACGAACAGGTGGCTATCCCAACTGCTTTTACATATATTTGGATTTTCAAAATAACTGTTATTTTTATTTTTATTTTTTTAAATATATTTTATTGATTTTTTACAGAGAGGAAGGGAGAGGAATAGATAGTTAGAAGCATCAATGAGAGAAACATCGATCAGCTGCCTCCTGCACACCCCCTACTGGGGATGTGCCCATAACCAAGGTACATCCCCTTAACCGGACTCGAACTTGGGACCCTTGAGTCCACAGGCCGACGCTCTATTCACTGAGCCAAACCGGTTAGGGCATAACTGTTATTTTTAATTAACCAACAAATAAAGTGTTTTAAATAATAATTTAAAAGATAACCCACAATGCACTACTCATACTATTTATAACACACTGCTATTTCTCAATTTTCTGAGAGAGAAGGCCACCTCTCTTCACTGACTAACCATCTAAAAGTATTTTCCTCCTTTGAATGTCTGTATCATTTTATTTTTGTCTCTTCTTGCATTTCCTGTCTTGAATTATTACTACTGATATGTATGTCTATTTGTGTCTAATTTCTCTTAATAGATTGTAAAATTTTTAAAGACAAAAACCATGTATCTGATAACTTTCATTTCTCCCCATTGCCTTACATAGTTTCCTGCATTTATTAAGTGTTCCACAAATATTGGTTGAACAAACAAAAGAATAACTTAGGTGGGAGTTATTTTATAAACTGAACAATTAATTAACTGATTTAATTAAATTATTTTAATTTAAATATAATTTGAAAGAAATCATATTATTTTCCTTCATATATATATATATATATATATATATATATATATGATCGTCCTTATAATAAACTATATGTGTTTTACATTCAACCTTAAGGCTCTTGCTGAAGAATCCAATGAAGATGAACTTCCCTCTGATGTTGATATGAATGACCCATACTTTGCTGAAGAAGTTAAAAAAATTGGTAAGCCAGCACACATTTGTAGTTTTCAATTGGAATCTAAAGAAAAAAAGGTAACATTGGTTGAAACAATATAAGCCACTCATTTTTTTAAAATTCCTAGTATTTGTATACCTCCCTTGGGGCCTTATAAGTAGGTCTGTCTTGTAGGGTATAACCATTGACCAGATTAAGAAGGGTCGGCCTGCTCCCTGTACATGCAAAGAGTAATGTCATTGCAAGAGGTTTTGGGTAACATGATTATTTAACAGTTTACTGGAAAATCCTTTCTGGGAAATATCCTTATAGACAGGTTGACTATAAAAGACTGAAAGAAAATGGAATAGTCATCTACTTGTATGCTTTCACTGCTTTTTTATAACGCATCCACTCTAGGTCTCTTTGCCAAGGCTATGAAGAATTGAAAGTATGAAATAAATTTGTTTAGTGGATATGTTTATAAATTTAAAATTTTTACACGGTGTTATATGAAAGTTTTTCTGCTCAAATATACAAAAACATCCATGTTTCATATTCTCTTTGCATTTATCCTGCCTCCTTAGAACTGAAAAGCAACTTCCTCCCCTTTTTCCTTGAATTCCCTAAACTATCTGGTATTTGATTTCCTGTAGCCACAGAGTATTATTTCCATTGCATATGCACCACTCATTCTTTTCTGAATGCTTTTATTCTTACCTTTTTGGTATGTATAAATGTGTGTGGTAAGGTTCAGGCCAGATTTGGACAAGTCAGTGCAGAGACCACTATACGCATTTTCCATTCCCTCTCATGCATTTTGCTTTGCCCTGATCTGAATACCACACACATGAACCCCAAAGGCTTGCTCCTGGAATAACTCCAAGCTGGCATTGTAAAGAGAAGGATTTTATGAAGTTTTCCTGCTTCTTGTCCCTCGTGACTAGTGGGCCAGAATAGTTCTCAACAGGAAAGTCAAAATTGCTCAAAATTATTTCCTGGTTGTTACAGCCTTTTAGCACTGACATTTTATTGATGAAAAGGAGATCAAGATGAATAAAGTCTATTATGGGATGTGAGATTCTTAGGAATTGGAAAGGGAAATGGAAACTTAGCATGTTCTGCTTTTTATCATACCTGAGCGGTCATTTCTAGATGATGATGGATTTTAGTCTTATCCTCTGATTTCAGGAAACCAAGTTTATTATATGGAGAAATGCAAAGCATTATAGTTTCCTTGTTCTCATTCCAAAGTGCTTCATTTGGCATGTGAAATCTGGTCTGATTGCAGAACTCAGGACAGGATTCAAAGAGTAAGTTAAATGGTTTGATGGCTTGGGGTAGCTTATTTCTTGGAATCAGCACATTTCAATTGTGAATAAGCTTTTTCTAAAGTTACTGTCAGAAGTTCCAAGGGAAAGTATAGATAAAATTTGCTTGCTTTCAATATACTTTTGATTTCAGAATACTGCATAGGAGTAATTATTTATGGGCTTTTTTTTTTAAGCAAAAAGAATAATAGAAAGGCTGAGAACTTTTTAATATAAAACCTAGCACTAAAAAATGGTATCTTGCCATGTTTGTTTACTCATTCTATCAGTAAATACTTTTGAGTGCCTACCAGGTCCTGGGCACTCTGCTAGGCTAGACATACAACAGTAGTAATATAGGCAAGGTTACCTCCCTTGAGTATAGTTTTAGGGAAAATATGCTAAACTGGTAAACAAATAAGAATATTTGAGAATATGGTCAGTGTTTTAAAGGAAATAAATACAGTAATATAGAGGATTAAAATGGGGAGGAATAAGGAGAGTAGCTTACTTTACATAGGGTAGGCAAAAAAAAGGCTTCTCTGAGGTGGTGACAATAGAGCTGACACCTGTAGAATAAGAAGGAATCAGGCATAAAGAGCTGGGGGAAGAGCATTGCCAATGAGAGAAAAGTGGGTAGAAAGGCTATGAGATGAGAAAGAACTTGTGGTGGAGAAATTGAGACAGCAATACAGCTGGAGCATGGACAGTGTGGGAATTTGGCCAGGCTGGGATGCAGGACTGACCCTGCAGGGCCTTGTTGTCCTGGCAACAAATTTGGATGCTGTTCTTCTGACAGTGGGAAGTCACTGAAGGGTCTTTAAGCAAGTATGTGACATGGTCTGGTGTATATTTTAACATTACTCTGGTTTCTGTGCAAAGAACAGATTACAGAAAGGCATCGGTAAAAGCTGGGAGATCAGGATTTTGCAGAGGTCTTGACGAGATGATGGCTGGTTTAGATGGCATATCAGTAATGGAACTGGAAGGAAAAAACTGAGTGGGATTTGATATATGTTTGACAGGTAGGCTTGCTAATTTAGTTGGGTAAGGACAAAATTTAGCATAACTCCTAGATTTTTGGTTTGAGTCTCTAGAAGAATGCTCTTCTACTTACTGAGGAGGGAATGTAGGAACAAAAGGTTTGGGTGGGCAGCAAGGTCAGTAGGTTCATTTGGATATAATTGCTTTGAGATATCAATTAGATATCCAAATGTAAATATTAGTGTAGGAGATATGCTGAGTAGTCAAAGTATAAATATAGATTACAGATCAGTAAAATAGTATTTCAAACTATGGGACTGGTGGTAGAAAGCATTGATTAGAGAGGAGAATGCAGGATTGGACTGTCACTATTATACTAGAGAAGGTACTACATGGAAGGTAGTGGGAAAGTCTAAGAAACTGTGGAGGAGCAGCATTAATGTTTGGAAGGATATATATATATTTCAAATCCCATGGTTGAAGACAGATATATTTTAAACCAGATGGACTTGGGTACATTTATGATACCTTTGCCCTAGGCAAGCCCATAGAACTGAACTTACACTCTTCAAATTAGGGAGGAACTGAGTTCATTGATTGATGCCAGACATGGTGTTTGGCTTGGGTTAGGAGCCAGTTTGAATGCCAGAAATCTTTTCTAATTTTTTCTTCTCTTTTCTCCCCTTACACTATAAACTTGCTATAATTTTTCTATTTTTTGTAAACTTCAAACTTGATATCAAATGAGAGTTTCAAAAATGTAATGTACTTGTAGCATGAAGTAAAAGTTATTGTTTTCTAATTGCATAAGCTCCTTATTAAGATTGTTTTTTATGAAGTAGGAGTGAAATAAAGTACATTACATGTAAATATACCCCATTAAAATGTAGCCTTTGTCTTGACAACTTTAGATATTTGATAAACCACCTTGAAAATCTAATAATATGGTACACATATTTTATTCATTCAACCGATATGTGGAATGCTTATTGTGTACTGCTCATATGTTGTTTTACAGTTTGCAAATGCTTTTATATTTATTCTGTCCTCTAATCCAAATATCAGCCCACTTTATAGATGAGTAAACTGAAGCTCAAGAAACATAGTTGAATTGTGTAAGACCAGTGGTAGATGGTAGAACCTGAACCCTAATGGGTTCCCTTTACATTTTGTAATTCTACAAGTACATTGTGTAGATCAAAGCCAGAGCCAGGACATGAGGAATATGTATAAGAGCCGGACATGAGGAATTCCTGGATTTCCAAGCAAAGCCAGAATGCCCAGGTCCAGAGAAAGATTAACGGACTGCATCTGATTATGGGCAAGTGATTTTGAATGCAGGAATGTGCTGCAAAAAGTGAATTAGTAGTGGGTTTACCACTCCTGTCTGGTCAGTACTGAGACCATGTCTGCCCTCCACTGAATTCTCTTAACTACTGTCTCACAAGAAGTGCTTAACTAAACCCTCTGGAGGAAGGTTTTTATGGGAACAGTTCTGTGACATTACAAGTAATGAAAAATGGAATTTCTTTTATAGATAGTCATTTTACAGATCAATTTATTGCAGCACATTTTTTTCCATAGATGTACTGTTACATTTTTTGCTTAAAGGGATAGCAGCCTCAGTAAGGATTTTTTTTTAGATTCATTTTTTTTAACTAATACTTGATTTCCAGTCTCTGTTAGTATTCATCTTAGTAGAGTCAATCGAAATGTACTTTTTGCAGCAGTCCTAAGAGGTGTGTGTGGTTTCTAACTTGCCAAATAATTCACTGAAAAATAAAGATAACTGCAGAATAGGACTTTCATTTCCATCGTACTCTTCATTTAACTTAGGTCTGAAAACTTTCCAAAGGGAAAAAGATAAATTAAGATGTGCCCTCTTAATATGGTCTTGTTAACAGTGCAGAAAGGATCTCTACACATTATTTATCTTTTGGCTAAACAGTTCAGTCTAGCACACAGTAAATTCTTTGTGAGCGAAGACATTTTCATCACGCTAAAATTGGATATCATTTTTAACCCTGACCATCTTGGAGCTTCTTTTTTTCCTCCCTTGCTGCAGTCTTCCTTTCAAGTTTATTTTTATGACTTTTCACCAGGTTGTTATAAAATCCGGAACAGTTCATTGTGGGCTCTTTGAAATTATTTCCCACAGCTGTATGTGAAGATCTTTATCTCTGTTATGGATTAATCAGATACAGCCTGATTTTTTTTCCCCTCCCACAGAATGATCTTCTATATTTGTCACTTGTCCATTCACTTCAAAAGGAGCTCTTGCCTTGAGAGCATAGGAACTTAGGGTTTGGGAGTCAGACCCAAAGAAAGTGAAACCTTGATGAGATATATATATATATACCTACACACACATACATACACACACACACATTTAAAACAGAGAAAAAGGTATAATCTTAAAGTGGATACATCATTTCCTGAAAAACATTTGAAATAGGAGCAAAAAAGATTTTCATCCTAGGGAAAGGGGCTGCATACAATAGTATTTCTTCTTAGAAGTGCAGACAGATGCCTTGGTAGTGTGCGGGGTGAACCAGCAGCACTTTCATGCTGTCATGCTCTCAGCTGGGCACGACTACATAAGTACAGCAGGGACCTAATGCACACAAAGCAGTTCTTAAAGCCTCTCTACTTCAGGCTTTGAACTTTACTTTCTTACTTCACATCAAAATGCATTTTAAATGGAAAGGTTGTTACAGGGAGAATATTTGATAGGAGAGGAAGGTAGTGTGGTTAACAGGAGAGAGCCTGAGCCGCAGTACTTGGATGTGAATTACAGTTCTTTCACTTACCAACTTGAGAATAATTATTTAGCCTCTCTCTGCTTCAGTTTTCTCATCTGCAGAATGGGGATCATAATAAATAATAGAATCTATCTCATGTTATGAGAATTAAATTAGTTAATATATGTAAAGACTAGAGGCCCAGTGCACAAATTTGTGCATCAGTGGGGTCCCTCGGCCTGGCCTGCGGGATTGGGCCACACCTGGCTCTCGACATCCCTCAGGGGTCCCAGATTGCATGAGGGCACAGGCCAGGTCGAGGGACCCCACCGGTGCATGATTGGGGCCGGGGAGGGATGCAGGAGGTTGGCCAGCTCAGGAGGGACCAGGAGGGACCGGGAGGGCTCCAGGGCATGTCTGGCCCATCTCGCTCAGTCCCAATTGGCCGGACCCCAACAGCAAGCTAACCTAGTGGCTGGAGGTCTGCCCCCTGTTGGTCAGTGCACGTCATAGCGACTGGTTGACTGTCGGCCCCTGGTGGTCAGTGCATGTCATAGCGAGCGGTTGAGCGGCCTTAGCATATCATTAGCATATTATGCTTTGATTGGTTGAACGGACGACCAGACACTTAGCATATTAGGCTAGTATCCTAGAACAGTTCTACTCCCTGACATAGTAAAGTGCTATGTAAACATTAACCATAAACTTCAGAGACCATTGTTTCTTTGCATTGGAAAGACAGAACACAGCTTATTCAAAAAGACAGGGTCCAGCAGTTCAGAGAAGACCGGCATTGTGTGTTAATGCTCTAGAGTAGCACAACAATGGCTTTGTAGATTCTGAACCCTCTTTCTTTTCAGACTAGTCTTTCACACCTTAGCACCCTGAAACCAACTCCCTTTGAATTCCTTTCATTCCAATAGCCACAAAATAGGAAGAAAAAAAAAAGGCATCAATCAGCCTGATCACCAAAGAGCCTAGTCAGATTATCATAACAGTAGCAGCAAGCACTTTATAGTGCCACATAGCAGGCATTAACTAAGCTCTTCGCATGTACTAATTTACTTAGTCCTCACAACACCCTATGAGGTAGGTGCTATTATTATCCCCATTTTACGGATAAGGACACAGGTACAAACTGCCACAGCTAAAACCCGCTGGTAGAGCCAGAATTTAAAGCCAAGTCACCGCTCCAGAGTTCAGTGCCCTTACCTGCTGCACATTCTCCCTCCCATTAGGATGAGGACATCTCAGCCGTCACCCTGTGGTCTCTAGAAGTCCTGGAGCCCCTGAAAATACAAGCAGTTTTCCAGTCAGGACCAGCTCTTACCATAAGTGATTTTGCCTCATAATAGAGTAGAAAGTTAACCAAAGGTCAAATTTGTCTTGAGACAAGGAGAAAGGGTTTTGTTAAACTATTACTTACAGGTAGTTACTGTCAAATTGTTATTATAAAGATGAAGTTTTCATTTTGCAGATGAGTTTAAGTAGCTATACTACCCTGTATTTTCTCATAAGGTTTTTTTCTTAATGTTTAACTCATTAACCTATCTGCATTTTATTTGCCTGTACATTATGAGGTAAGACAATAACTTGATATTTTTTTAAGTAGTGTCTGATGCTACATCTTACATCCTAAGCTATATTATTGTTTTTCTGTATTATACAGTACAGTATTTTTTGTAGTACATTTTAATAAACTGTATCACTAGTATATCAAATCTTGTTAATCTTTGTAAAGATTTCCTTGAATGGAATTTTATCTAGAATTTCGATAAATGTATGTATCTTATCATGAGTGGATATAGAATTTCGTCAAATGCTTATTCTATATGTATTGAAATGATCTTATGGTTTTTCTTTCTCAGTTAATAATATAATTATACATCACTTTCAAGAGAAATTGCTTTTTTATAATATTCAGTTAACTCATCCAGAAGTATTATATTTATTCCATTCTCAGTAATCTCTCAGTAATATTTTTTTACGGACCCCTGATGGGTCCTTAGCACTGCCACGGAGGTGGGAGAGGCTCCCGCCACCGCCACTGTGCTCACCAGCCATGAGCCCAGCTTCTGGCTGAGCGGGAGCACACTGACCACCAGGGGGAAGCTCTTGCATAGAGTGTCAGTGCACGTTTCATAGCGACCGGTTGTTCCACCATTCGGTGGATTTGCATATTAGCCTTTTATTATATAGGATTATTCCTAGATATCTTACATTTTTGTTCCTACTATAAACATATTGTTGCCGATAGTCTTGTAATTTTTAACCCTCCAATTTTGTTTGGTATAAAAGAAAAGAAGAAATCAGTGAAATCTGCAACAGATGGCCCATCTCCAGAGGAGGAGGCTGAAATAGAGAAACAAAAGGTAAGCGATCATCAGTACTCACGCGATCATTCATAGCTAATTTAAATGAAGTTCATCTAAATCCCATAATACAAGGAGACATATATAATACTCTTTGTAATACTTTAAGCAATAAAACAATTTTTTAAAAATCCCATAATACAGACTTTGCTTTCTATGGTTTATCAAATCCTAATTTCTCTCATTATTATAAAAATCATAAGTTTAATGTACAAAAGTAAAGTCTTTTCTTTGAAGTGCAGTGAACCTTTTCTTCAGTGACTCCAAAGACCCATGGCTCAGAGTAATAGGTATTTTTGCTGAGGCAGGAATTGGAGTCAACAACATCCCTATGACTGATATTCACATCTGTATTTGGGAGTGAGCCTGGCTGGTCACTTAAACGCTGCGTTTTAATGGATCTTTTCTGTTCTCCATTTATTGCATATACAGTAATACTCATAGAGTTAAGGAGCACAAAGATGAGCTCTCTTGTGGGAAATGGCTCTAAAAAGAAAACCAACTGTAGGTGCCAGTGATGAAAGTAAAAGGAAATTAAAGCAATCTGAAGTAGTAATATTGGAAGATTCACAAAAGTCTGACAGTATACTCTTTATTTTCTCTAGTATACATCATTGTTTACTTGGTTCTTAAGAATTCACATTTAATCCTATCGCATGTCGGTAGAAAATACCTATTTAGTGGAAAAGATAATATAGTTCAGAAACAAATATTAAGATAGATCACTTCATAGAAACATATAAATATTGAAACAATAAATGCAAAAAAGGCAAAAGGAAAATAAATTTCTTGTTGTTAATATACATGTTTAAAGAGTAGTTTGTACCACAAAATACTACGTTTGCTATATTTAGTATCACTGCATTAAAAGACCAAAGTGAAAATGATAAATTTTTATTTGGGTGACTTGGGGACTCATTCCTACAGCCTACTAACAAGTTACACTAATGTGGAATGTGGTGTAAATACAGACTTTCACCCTTCTACTGTCAGTGATGTTGCTTCTGAAGCGTTTACCTGTTGCTTACAGCAGTACAAAGATCTCTGGGTTTCTTTGTGAGTTTCAGTAATCCACAATCAGTTTACAGATAACAGATGTTATCCTGGATCATTGGTGACTGAGTTCTCCTTTTCTGGAGGGCATTTCATACTCTATATTCCTGTTTGGGGAAGAAAAACATTGTTGGACGTTTGAACTTTTTTTTCCTCTTTATAGGCTGAAATGGCTTTGCTCATGATGGATGAGGAGGAAGATAACAAGAAACACTTCAATTACAACAAGATTGTGGAGCACCAGAATCTAAGCAAAAAGAAGAAAAAACAGCTTATAAAAAAGAAGGAATTATTAGAGGATGACTTTGAGGTAACCAGGGACAGATGCCATTAGCCTCTTAAAGCTGGTGTTGACTCTAGAGTCAGGTCTGGAGATAAAAATTAAACATAGTGAAAGTCAGCCTTGAGATATCGTAGGAAGGACCATGGAGCCAAAATTACCATCTCTTAGTCCTACACAGCCAGTTGAGCACCGGGTTGAAACCATGGTGGTTTGGTAGAAAGATAGAAGATAAATTTGGGGCTTGTATCTGACCCGATCTTGGTTTCAGGGGTGCCTCCTTTTCCATAGTAGTCTCTCAAATCTTTTCACCTATGAATCACCCTCAGTAGCTACTCATTTTGGCACTAAGGTTAAAAATGTTTTAATGTACTTCCAATACAGTGATTTTGCATAAAACTTCAGCAGGAGATACCATCTCTGGCTGACTTATCTCAGCCAGAAACAGATTTCACACTGTAAGCGCGGGGTACCACGTCTCGGGAACCACTTCGACAGTCGTTCGTCTGCGTGGCCAGTATACTTACAGGCACATATGTATAGACCACTACAGTTCCCTTCCAAGGAGATTGTCGCACAATTGCGACAGTGTGTCCTGCACATTGTGATCTAAGAGTAGGCTTTAAAAGTCCATTGAAGATCCTGTGGGAAAGCAACTTTCTAATGAAGCTATGCAAATTACTCACATTTATATTTTTATACAGTTAACCACTCACTGACCTTTTTTTCCAGTTACAGTTGACATTCAACATTATATTAGTTTCAGTATACACCATAGTGGTTAAACATTTATATAACTTATGAAGTGATCCCCTCATCCCCCAATAACAACTCATTGACTTAAAATTTGGCCCCATTTCTGGGCCTTTGGTTTAATAATTTAATTTATTTTTATTTTCCTTTTGGATTTACAGGTAAATGTTAAGGATGCACGGTTTCAGGCAATGTATACTTCCCACTTGTTCAATTTGGACCCTTCGGATCCTAACTTCAAGAAAACAAAAGCTATGGAGAAAATTCTTGAGGAGAAAGCCCGGCAAAGAGAACAAAAAGAACAAGAACTAACTCAGGCAATAAAGAAAAAAGAGAGTGAAATTCAAAAGGAATCACAAAAGAGGTCCATTGATCCTGCCTTGTCGATGTTGATTAAATCGGTAAAAAACAAAACAGAGCAGTTTCAAGCAAGAAAAAAACAAAAAGTCAAATAGCTGTATGTTGTTTCTTTTTAGATTAGGAATGTGATCTCCCTAAAGTTTACAAAAGTGGTAGAAAGAATATTTATTGGGAACAAAGCTACCTTTCAAGAATATGAATAAAGTCTTACTCTGACCATTGAAAAATGTCTCTTGCATATACTGGTTAGACCTAATTGTGGATGATTGACATATTTGTGCTCTGTTTTTCCACAGATTAATCGTAGCTAATTCAATTAATCTAAATTATAGTATTTATAAAATACTAAATTTTTTATCAAATTCAGTTCATACTAGAAGATTATTCTAAAGTAGCTTCTTTTAAAGACTTTACAATTCTATGTGAAAAAATAGAACACAGTGCCGAATTTATTTTTCTAGCCCTAATGGATGGAAGCCAATAACTTTGTTGTTTCGACATGCTTATTATAGTTGGATTATGAAATTAATTTGTAAATAAAAAGTACTAAGTATTTTTATTATTTTATATATCAGTGATTTATTTTATTTTAAGCATCTCAAATAAACTACTCTCTGGAAAATATCTGAAAAACTTTCTTCTTTAAGGGGACAACTCCATGAAGAGGCAGTTCCAGGTTTTCATTGCTCTGAAATTTTTGTGAGCTCTACAATGATTTTTTTTTTTTTTTTTAGTAACATAATTCTTTCATCTACCCTTCAGATTTTTGGAATGCTTCGAGAGTGGATTTGCTGCTATAGAGTTTAAGGAATCTTAATTTTTTTTTAAATTAAAACACACCTTCAAGGCCTGGATCTCATCTAGTCTAGGTTTTATAAACTATTCACTGTCCACTTAGAAGAATTAGGTGTGCTATATAAATAAATGAAAATAGAAACCAAAATGGTCACATGGAACAAATGATAAATATAGTAGCTTCTGAAAGACATAGGAGTTCAGCCAGCTTTGTGGTTAATAGTTAATTTGACATTTTTTGGTATAAAAATTCAAGTCTACCAATGTAGTATTGTTTTTCTTTTCTTTTTTTTTGCATTCATTAGTTGCTTCTTGTATGTGCCCTGACTTGGGATCAAACCCACAACCTTGGTGTATCAGGACAACATAACCAACTGAGTTACCTGGCCAAAGCAATGTAGTAATTTTTTTAAGAATATAAGTATGTAGCCCTAGCCAATTTGGCTCAGTGGATAGAGCTTCGGCCTGCGGACCGAAGAGGCCCAGATTTGATTTCCATCAAGGGCACGTACCTTGGTTGTAGGCTTCTCCCTGGCCTGAGCCCTGGTCAGGGCGCATGCAGGAGCCGATCAATCTGTGGTTCTCTCACATCAATATTTCTCTCTGTCTTTCCCTCTCTCTTCCACTCTCTAAAAATCAATGGAAAAATGCCTTTGGGTGAGGATTTTAAAAAAAAAGAAAAAAAAGAATGTACGTATATAAAACTGACATCAATGTCCTACCGGCCTGGGGACTGAAAGGGCCCAGGTTCAATTCCAGTCAAGGGCGCATGCCTGGGTTGTGGGCTCAGTCCAACGTGCAGGAGGCAGCCAATCAATGATTCCCTCTCATCATTGATGTTTCTCTCTCTCTTCCTTTCCCTTCCTCTCTGAAGTCAATAAAAATGTATTTTAAAAAATGATATCATGATAATAGGTGTAGCCCGGCCAGTGTCATTAAGTGGTTAGATCATCGGCCTTCACACGAAAGGGTCTCAGGTTCAATTCCTAGTCAAGGGCACATATCTGGGTTGCAGGTTTTTTTAAATATATTTTTATTGATTTCAGAGAGGGAGAGAAAGGTAGAAATATCAATGATGAGAGAGAATCATTGATCGGTCGCCTCCTGCACACCCCATATGGGGATCAAGCTAGCAACCCAGGCATGTGCCCTGACCAGGAATTTAACTGTGACCTCCTGTTTCATAGGTCGAGGCTCAACTACTGAGCCATGCTGGCAGGGGTTGCAGATTTGATCCCCTGAGGCAACCAGTGTGTCTCTCACATAAGTGCTTCTCTTTCTTTCTCTCTCTGCGCTTTCTTCCACTCTCTCTAAAAAATCAATGGAAAAAATATCTTCAGGTGAGGATTAACAACAACAAACAAAAGATAATAGATATATAGACTGTGAAAGAGAAAGGAAAAAAGAAGACATTTAAATTACTCATTATAACAGAAAAATGCAGAGTATTGTACAGGGAATTGGGTTTTTCTAGCATAAACAACTGATAATTCAACCCAATAAAGCATTGTTCCTGTTTACCAATGTGAACTTCCTGATATTTATCCACTTGTCATTGAAAGATCATGAATCTTAATGTGTTTATGAATTTAGTCTGTGAACAGTTATGTAATTTTTTATATTTCATTTATGCAAGGAAAAAGACTTGTTTCTTCTAAACTGTTTATAGTGTAGGGATTACTCAGTTTGACTTCAAGGTTTCTGGGAAGCTTAGCCCTTTGGATTTTAATTGTTTTGGTTTGAGTTTTTGTTTTTGAGCCCCTTTTTTTTTAAGTCACTGTATTTAATTATAAATCTCATTTTCTTAGGCTCATAATTGATTATAACAGGTAAGTTGAGCACGTAACTTATGCATAGCCCTAGTTCCTTTTCTCAAGTGATATTTTTTAGGTAGAAAAAAAAATCAGAATAGCATTATGAGGTACTGCATTAAATAAACATTCTACATCAAGAACATTAGGCTCTCAATAAATAATTGCTGGTAGTAACACTCTGGATAAAAAATGGCCACTGTTACAATTCAAACCATTGGTGGATAGTTTGGGTGACTTCATATTTTTTAATTGATTTTTAGAGAGAGAAGGAGGGTAAGGGAGGGAGAAACATCTATGTGAGAGCACAACATCAATTGGCTGCCTACTGCATGCCCCCCACCAGGGATTGAGCCCACAACCTAAGTATGTGCCCCAGTTGGGGATTGAATGGGCAACCCTCAGTGCACTGGGACGATGCCAAACCAACTGAGTCACACCCGACAGGGCTGGGTTACTCTTAGGGTCACATTTATTTGGATTTTTGTTGCTGCTGTTTTTGGTACCATAGAGAACAGCATTATAGCATCCAGAATCATAAGTGACTCAAGACCAGTGAAGCTCTGGTTTCTCAGACTTCTTTTATATCTATAATAATAAAAGCATAATATGCTAATTAGACCAGACGTCCTTCTGGATGTGATTCTAGACATCCTTCGGACAAATCCGGGGCCGGAGGGAAGCCCGGGTCCCGGGTGCCTGCTGGCGGCCAGAGTAAAGCCCAGGTCCTGGGTGCCTGCTGGCGGCCAGAGTAAAGCCCAGGTCCTGGTGCCTGCTGGTGGCCAGAGGAAAGCCCGGGTCCCAGTTGCCAGAGGGAAGCCAGTGCTGGCAGCTGGGGGAAGGAAGGCCTACTCTTGCATGAATTTCATGCATCGGGCCTTTAGTGTGTGTGTGTGGGTGTGTGCTAGAGGCCTGATGCACAAATTAGTGCACGGGTGGGGTCCCTTAGCCCGGCCTGAGCCCTCTCTCCGTCCTGGACTCCTCGGGGGATGTCAAACATCCCTCTCACAGTCTGGGACCCCTCGCTCCTTACCGCCCGCCTGCAGCAGAGGCCGGAGAGGCTCCCACCACTGCTGCTGCACTGGCCAGCCATGAGCGCGGCTTCTGGCAGAGCAACGCTCCCCCTGTGGGAGCGCACTGACCACCAGGGGGCAGCTCCTGTGTTGAGCATCTTCCCCCTGGTGGTTGGTGCACATCATAGCGACTGGTCAACTGGTCGACTATCTGCCCCCGGGGGGTCAGTGCACGTCATAGCGAGCAGTTGAGCAGCCTTAGCATATTATACTTTGATTGGTTGAACAGCCGACCCAGTCAACTGGACACTTAGCATATTAGGCTTTTATTATATAAGATACATACATACACACACATACATATATACACATATATGTGCATATGTGATGTGTGTGTGTGTGTATATATATATATATATATAT
>NW_005871090.1:3922300-4110331 GCF_000147115.1 Myotis lucifugus | reverse complement strand
ATAATTGATTTCAGAGAGGAAGGGAGAGATAGAAACATCAATGATGAGAGATAATCAACCATCGGCTGCCTCCTGCACACCCTCTTCTGGAGATTGAGCCCACAACCCAGGCATGTGCCCTTGACCAGAATCAAACCCTGGATCCTTTGATCTGCAGGCTAATGCTCTAACCACTGAGCAAAACCAGCTAGGGCTGGTTTCTCAGTCTTTCATCATCAGTCTTGGGGACCAGCTTGGTACCCACTGTCATTGCTACTGTCTCCAAAGGAGATGGGTTAGAGACACAGGCAGAATAGTAATGATGGCATTCATTCCATATTCTCTACCGAGTAGACCAATGTTAGGTAACATCATGGCCTTTTTTGCTCATTAATATCATTTGGTATAATTTTTAAAATTCCGATGGACAGTCTGCATCCTAGACCTATTAAATTGTACCTATGGGATAGGATCCAGTCATTATTTTATAAAACTCCATTGGTAATTCCAATATGCAGCCAAGATTGAGGACCACTGCAGAAGGAAAAAGAAAGCTCATTTTCTGTTTGGTCCACCAGATCAAAGACAAATGAACTCAATATCAACTTGATCTATTAGCTCTTGCTGCTTTATAAACCACCCAAACATAGTGGCTTAAAACAGCAAACATTTATTATTTCTTATGAATCTGTGGGTTGGCTAGGCAGTTACGATCTAGGCCAGCTCAGCTGCTGAGCTGCAGCTTGTTGGGACTCCACATTAGATTCTTCACATGGTGACAGAAGGGTTCCCAACTGCAAGAGAAGGTAAGTCCCAAAGAGACAGGCCAGTAAGCCAGGACAAGCAGAATAGGGAAACTGAGATATAGTTACACAGCAGTTTGCAGCCACCTAGTAAATCCTACCTTCCCTAAACCAGGGACACTTAGAGTAAATGGTTTGCACTTCTCCCCAACCAGAAGGTAAATAGCTTAAATCACCCTACTCAGGGAGACAGTAGAAATCCAATTAGTGCCATTTGCCAACCACACTCAAGGACAGATGAAGTTAAGAGAATAAATTTCATTTTGGGAGATGAGCATAAAGCTGATGAATATTCTGCTAATCCTCCCCTAAGACCTCCCCTAAATGCCTAACCTTTAAAAGTCCTCAAAATGAAAGTCCCAGTGCCTGCTCTCCCTCACAGGAGCATGCCTGTGCCTCCCACCACCACCACCCCCCAACCCCTCCCCACCTTCACACAGGCATGCATCTCCTGAACTTTAAGGGACCCCATGAGGCTTGCAACCAAGGCAGCCAAGGGCAGTGGCACTTTGTACCAGGAAAACCCCCTGGATCTGTCCCCAAGGCCCCCTGTTCTCTGAATTCTTAGTGAGCCAAAGCAGCCCAGGCTAGGTTCATTCCCCAGCTCTTCCTTGTTTTACTGCCCCCTTAGCTTTAATGAACGTCCTCTACAATTCTCCTGGGCTCCTGTTGTGAAATTTTTCCTGCTTGAAGTCGAGAACCCATACACTACAGGCTGGCCCGAAGCAGGCCCGCTGGGGCCAGGTCCCCTTTCCGGTAACTCCAATGCGCAAGTACACTATCAGAGGCTGTTGTCCATTGGCAAAACCGAAATCAACAGGTGGCAATGTCACAATTCAAAAAGTCACAAAGAGACATGGACAAATTGGGGTTCATTATTAAAACAAGACACATAGGTTTCTTCTTCTGTGGAAAGGGATTCAGGGTTAGGTTTTTCCAATTTGGGGCAATTACAGAGCTGCTATTCACATGTAGGTGTTTGTGTGAAACACAGGTCTCTCTTGGGCAGACAGTAGGAGTGGAATCCTGGCTCCGATGATAAGTATATGTTTAACTTTATAGGAAACTGCAAAAAATTAGTTACTATAGTAGTTGAATTATTTTGTATTCCCACCAAGAATATATGAGTTCCAGTTGCTCCACATCTTCACCCAGAAGCACTTAAAATGGTTAGTTTGTGTTTTGTTGTTGCCAATCTAGTACGTGTGAACGGGTTCTCATAGTTTTTTAAATTTGCATTTCCCTGTATTATCTTTTCATAAACTGATTTCTCATCCACATATATTCTTTGACAAAGTGTTCAGATTTTATGCCCATTTAAAAAAAATTGAGATACTTTTTGCCTTGTAATTGAATTTGAAGAGTTTATTCATCTAGATACAAGAACTTTGTCATATGTATGATTTTCAGATATTTTCTCCTATCTTTGCTTGTCTTTTCATCCTTTTAACAGTCTTTCATAGAACAAAGTTTTTAATTTTTATGAAGTCTAATTTATTAGTCATTTTTTTTCTTTTATGGACTAACTTTGGTGTCATATCTAAGAATACTAACCCTAAGTTACAGACTTTTTTCCCTCTGTTTACTTTTAAAAGCCTTGTAATTTTATGTTTTACATTTAAGCACATACTACATTTAAAATAATTTTTGGATAAGGTGTGAGGTTTCAGTTGATGTTAATTTTTTTTATTATTTTATTTTTTAAGTATGGCTGTCCAACTACTCCGGGACAGTTAATTAAAAAGACAGTCTTTCTCCATTGAATTGTCTTTGTATTTTTTTATCAAAAGTCAGTTGGTGAACTACCACAACTCAACCAAGATGAAATAGATAGCCTGAATAATACTGTTAGTGTTAAAGCAATTAAATTTGTAATTTCAAAGTTTGCAAAAAAAGAAATTCGCAGGCCCAAGCTTTAAGGAAGAATTTTTACCAGATATTTACAGAATAATTAGCACCAATTGTACACAATTTCTTACAGAAAATAGAAAACACTTTTCAAGTTATTCTATAAGACCAGTATATCCTTAATATCAAAACCAAAGACCGTACAAATAAAACTGCAGACTGATATTCATTGTTATAGACTTATGATTGGTTCTGGAGAATCAGTCTGCCTCATGAATTTAAGCATAAAAATCCTCAACAAAATTGAATCCAACAATGTATAAAAAGAATTATACACCATGACCAATGGAGTTTAATTCCAGGTATGCAAAGTTGATTCCATGTTGAAAATCAATGTAAGTCACTATATCAACAGGATAAAGAAGAAAAATTATATCATCATATCAATTATGAGAACAAGTATTTGACAAAATCCAGCATCTATTCATGATAAAACACACACACACACACACACACACACACACACACACACAAACAAGTTTGTTTTATTAGGGAACTATCTAAACTTGATAAAGAGCATCTATATATATAAAAGCCAAGTGACCAGAACGACTAGTCCCTATGATGCACACTGAGGTGGCCAACCAGCCTGATCGGGGCCCCAATTGCCCGCCCCCAACCTCCCGCAGACCCTCCCCCCCGACCAGCCCGGCCCCCGACTGGCCCCCCAACCCCAATCAGAGGCAGTGCCAGCCAGCCAACTGCCCGCAGCCCCTCCCCCCAGCTGGCCAACCACCCTCGGCCCCTCCCCCACACTAGCCCAGCCCCCATTGCAGCAGGCTGCGGGACCCCATCCATGCATGAATTTGTGCACCAGGCCTCTAGTTTACAAATAACCCACAGTTAACATACTAGTGAAAGACTGAAAATAAGGGAAGGTTGTCTGTGTAATCAGGTCTTTTGTTTTCTGTACTCTGATGCTTTGCTGTGGCCTACCTGACTCTAGGAAATAACTTGCAGGCAACCATGCCTTTCAAATGCAAACCAACTAATACAGGAGCTAATTTGACTCCCACACCTGGGCCACTACTACCCTGCCCTAATCACCTTAGGGCCAGGCACCAGACAACTAGGGACCACACAATTATGCAACACAATACTGGAAGTTCCAACTGCTGGGGAAGGTGGGCAAGGGAGCGGGGAGAAATTTTAAAAGCATACAGATTGGAAAAGAAAAAAATAAAACTGCCCCATTTGAAGATGACATGATTATCTACATACAAAATTCCAAGGAATCTATAAAAAAAGAAAACAAAGACAAAACAAAACAAAAAGTAAAAACTAATAAAAGTTCAGCCAGGTTACAGGATACAATGTGAACACACAAGAATCATTCATGTTTCTACATACTAACAATAAACATGTGGAAACTAAAATTAAAAACATTGTTTCAAAGAAAATACAATACTTAGGTAAAAATTTACCAAAAAATACAAAATTTATATGCTGAAAATTTCAAATGCTGATGAAAGGAATCACAGACTTAAATGAAGAGACATTTCATGTCCAGTCGGGGGCATGTATCTTGGTTGCGGGCACATCCCCAGTGGGGAGTGTGCAGGAGGCAGCTGATCGATGTTTCTCTCTCATCGATGTTTCTAACTCTCTATCCCTCTCCCTTCCTCTCTGTAAAAAATTAATAAAATATATTTTTAAAAAAAATACAAAATTTATATGCTGAAAATTTCAAATGCTGATGAAAGGAATCACAGACTTAAATGAAGAGACATTTCATGTTCATGGATTGGACAACAACATAGTAAAGATGTTGATTTCCCCCAAAATTGATCTGTATACTTAGTGCAATTTTTAGAAAACTTATCTTTTTGTGCCCAGTCAGTGTTGTTCAGTGGTTGAGTATCGACCTATGAACCAGGAGGTTTTGCTTGGATTCCCAGTCAGGGCACATGCCCTGGTTTTGGGGTTGAACCCCAGTTTCGGGATGTGCAGGAGGCAGCCCATTGATGTTTCTGTCTCTTTCTCCCCCTTCCTCTCTCCAAAATCAATAAAACATATATTTTTTAAATTTTATCTTTTTGTTGAAAGCATTACAAATGTCCCCTTTTTTCCCCCCATTGACCCTGTCCACCCCGCTCCCGCTACCTCCCCCCACCCCCAGCCTTTCCAGAAAGCCTCACAAACCAGCAGAATATACCTCTGAAGACAGGAGGCAAAATAGTGATAGCGCTGTGAATTGTCTCTTCTTCTCGTGGGAGCCCATAAACTGCCACAGAGCCTTAGCTTTAGCCGATTTGGCTCAGTGGATAGAGCATTGGCCTGAGGAAGGGTCCCGATTTGATTCCAGTCAAGGGCACATACCTCGGGTGCAGATTCGATCCCAGGCCCTGGCCAGGGAGTGTGTGGGAGGCAACCAATCAATGTGTCTCTCTCACATCAATGTTTCTGTCTCTTCCTCTTCCTTTTACTCCCTCCAAAAATCAATGGTTCTGTTTCCCTAGAGAATCCTGACTATTAAAAAGAATCTGGGTGATGCCCCATAATGGAGGATAGAACACACACAGTGTGTAATCTTGCTTTGTAGGTTTTGAATATTCAGATTTATTTTAAGGAATTTATTCATGTGATTATGCAGATTGGCAAGTCCAGACTCTGTAGGGGGAGCATCAGGCTACAGATCAAGTGAAAAAGTTGTTTGCTTGGGGTAATCAGCCTTTTGTTTCGTTCAGGCTTTCAGCTAATTGGATGAGGCCTACCCACAGTATGGAAGGCCATCTGCTTTACTCAGCGTTCACTGATTTAAATGTTAACACCCTCATGATGGTCAAACATCCAGAACTACATTTGACCAAATAACTGAGCAACATGGCTCAGCCAAGTTGACACATACTAATATTAGCCATCATATCCCTCCCTAAGATGGAGGCATTTGTGCCTCAGCAGCTGGGCAGTTCGGTGCTTGCAGACAGCTGACATCTGGGTTCTTCTCCAGGCACCCTCTGTTGAAGGGAGCTTGCCTTGTCCAAGACCACACATCCACCCTCCCTATCCAGATCATTGTGAGGTATAAAATCGAGGCCCCTTTGCCTCAAGTTGGGACAATATGTAGTAAAGAGCCATCCCTGGTACTGAGCTCCCAGTGAGATCAGCTGTTCAACTTCTCTTTCTGCATAACCCTACTCTCCCTACAGCTATCCCCTGGCAGTTGTCCCCAATAAACTTCCTGCATGCAAATTTCCGTTTCAGAGTCTTTTCCACTGACACAGGGGTCAGCAAACTATAGCCTGCTGGCCACATCAAGCCCACTGCCTATTTTTTTTAAAAGTAAATTTAATGGAACAGAACTCTATACCCATTCATTTATATATTGTTTATGGCTGCTTTCACATTCCACTCAATGTAAGTTATAACAGAAACTGTCTGGCCCACTATGTCTAAAATATTTACTATCTGGCTCTTAACAAAAAAGTTTGCAAACCCTTGCCCCAAAAGAGCAAATACATTTTTATAACCTAAAATTGAAAAATATATGTAAAACTGTGATTTTTTTTTTATTAAAGAGAACTACATTTAATTATTATCACAAACGATTACTCAGCAGGGTTTGGATGAGAAATAAAGACATAATAAATGTATAAATTTACTCCATATATATTCCATTCATGTATTTCATAAAATTAAAATTTTTTAAATATGTATTTATTGATTTCAGAGAGGAAGGGAGAGGGAGATAGAAACATTAATGATTATAGAGAATCATTGATTGGCTGCCTCCTACACACCCCACACCGGGAATCAAGCCCACAATGCAGGCATGTGTCCCAACCCAGAAATCGAACCCTGACCTCCTGGTTCATAGGTTGGTGCTCAACCACTGAGCGATGCTGGCCGGGCCATAAAATTAATTTTTGTCTTAATTTCAGTATTTTGTTTTACAATCTAGATTTCACATAATTTGTTTTGTTGATAGTAAAGATTAAAGGGTTGAATACTTTTTATTAGTCTTTCTTTTACCATATAAAAGTCATAAATTACAACTTTGGGGATATGAAAATAAAAACCTCTCATGGACACAAGAGTATGCTGATTTAAGAAATAATTATGATCTGGTTTAATCTTGTAGATCTAGCTAAATTAGAGTGAGAATTTCTGAAGTCTTCCTAAAAGTGTGCCTCACCCAAATGGAAGTTTGTTTGTTTGTTTTCTACTTTACATATGTGGAGGGCAGGGGAAAAAATATAATCAAACAAAAATTTTTTTTCTAGTCAAATCATGTTCATTCTCTAAAGGGGAAAGGAAAATTAATATTTACTAAGTGTCTACTGAGTGATCAGTGGAAATTTATTTCTAATGAGTATCTATCAAGTAAATTAATGTTTATTGAGTGTCTACGAAGTAGCTCCTGGGAGAGAGCAAACAAGTCAATCAGCCAGGCTAGGGAGCCCAAGCCATTGTTTGAGGTTCATTGGTGACATGCTGGCTAATGAATTATTGAAGAGAGTCAGGCATCACAGAGAAAGGAGATGAAACAGTCAGGTAGAAAGAGGCAGAAATGAGCCACCAGGAAACCCTGAAGACAGAGAGAGAAAGTGGCTGCTAAATTGTATTTCCCGTAATTGAGATCCTCAAGGGTCCCTGGTGTCCTTGCATAAGTCCATCTTTACTGACATCAGCCTGGGAAGATTTCTGTCCCTTCCTAGTCATCGTTTTCTGAGACAGCCAAATGGGGTCAGTTCTTAACGACTTTGCTGGTAATGTTACTCATGGCACAAGATGCACGTTTATTGAAAACACTACATTTTCACACACAAAAAAAATTGTGTAAGTCATTCTAGAAACAGATAAAGCTTTCCCTTTAACTGAATTCTCAGTCACTCTCCTTGGGTTCTATACAACTAATCTCTTTTCCTATAGTTTTGTTCCTAAAATAATGGCAAATAAAGCTGAAGTGTTCAATACCTACCTGTTTTGACTTCGGGAGTAATAGAAATAGCACTGCTATAAACATTCTCAATGTGTCTGGTGGACATTCTCTCCATTTTGCTAGGCACATAACAAGAAAGGAATTGCTGGGTTTCTGGAGATACTAGTACATATTTTTAGCGACATCCCTCAGAACAATGGGTGTGATAAGAGTGGTCCCTTTAATGGACAAAGAACAGGTGCTAAGCTTCACAAGCCTTGTCGGACTCTTGAGAGAGGCTACCTGAGGACAGGATTTAGGTTAATGCAGAAAAGATATACATTTTTAACTTTTAACTTTTATGTTGTAAAACAACTTCACCAGAAGAAGTTCAGTAACCCCAGAACTAAGGTCTGCCTGGTACACAGTCTAAGCTTCATTCCGCTTCACTGCATTAGAAAATCCAAATTCACCATAAGCAGGTCCCATTATACTTCCTTTTTCTGCTTGGAAAATTTACGGCTGGGTGGTTGGCCCCCAGTGTCTCTTTCATTGTTTGATTTAGCATAGGCTTTGCTCTGGAACGCAGAGACTATTTTTCATAATTTATACCTTCCTTGGGATTTTTGGGTCAAAGATCATAAGCTGGGAGCTGGCAACACAACACTAGAAATATCATCTCCATTAGGATTGTTGTGGGATTCTGGATAACTGTGCTTACTATTGGGTTGGATTTTTGTACTTGGCTCTATCTTAACATCCAAGGGCACATTAAGCAGGATAATCTGTCCATGGAATATCTCCGTAGGCACCGACATCTTTTTCCATCTGAGTATTTTTCCTTCTGGATACCGTTCATTCTGCCCTAAAAGACAGTGAGCAGTTATCCAAGAGAACACTGGCTTTTAATAATTCTGAAAAACGAGTAAGCATTTTTCCTCTCATTTCACCAGGGGGGAAACCTGAGACACAGAGAAATTACATAACTTTCCCAGATCACACAAATAGTTCATAGCAGAAGTGGTATTAGAGGTTAGGACACCTCTCTCTGTCCACTAAACCACCGTAAAATGTCCCCAAAAGCATGAGGGTCCAGATTACCACACCAAGATTTATCAATGGGCATGACCATTTTGCCCAAATCAGCCATATTCATTTCAGCATATTTATTAAGTACTAAACCTGTGTCAAGTGCTAAGACTCATTTTTTAAATTAATTTGAGATATAGAGATAGGATGAGAGAGAGAGAGAGAGAGAGAGAGAGAGAGAGAGAGAGAAACATCGACCCATTGTTCCACTTATTTATGCATTCATTGGCCGATCCCTGTATGTGCTCTCACTGAAGATCAAACCTCGGGATGACACTCCAACCAACTGAGCTACCTGGCCAGGGACTCCGACTCATTTTAATAATGTCCAATATGGACCAAACCATCAAACCGGTCATGTTCACAGAGACAGTGATGTCCTGCTCCTCCCACTGGTCAGTTTCATTAGCTTCACAGGGGTTATAGTTATCTGTCTGGTATGATGGAGTCCTATTTAATAAGTCATCACTATTTCCCTCAAAAGTGTTTTAGGAAAATGCTCCTTGAAAAGTCTTTTAGGAGAGTTACCTTTGAAAGTGCTCCAGAAATATGCCACATTGGCGACTAACGTAATAAGTACTGCTGGGTCAGTTCTTCCTTCAGCTATTTCTGTTCCTTTTGTTGACTAACGGTTAAAGCTGCAGCTGGTGTAGAGTCATCTCTAATGAAATGCATTCTTGAATCATATTATGTTTGGCAACATGCTCACACCCTGGGAGGAGAGACAGAACCCAGGAAGGCTGAGGGAAGAGCTACTCACATCTGCCATCTCAGAAAGTGGAACAAACGGTGGGCAGAGCCACACAAGCAGTTTAAACTGTTACTGTCCTTTTTGTATAAGCTGAGTGTCCACGTGATGCAGCCCCACTATGATCAACCTCTCCCTGAAACTCAGGCTACCATTAGTTTTTCTCTCTTCACTATTCTAGAAAGATAGCTTAGTTAACATACTTTGGCTTTAAGTTTCAGAAGCCAATATAGATTAAAAGGAATTATAAAGATATGGAGGTATCTGGCCAAATCAGAAGATGAACCTTAATTGGTTCCCTTCCCAGTATACATGTCCCTCCTGTCCCCTTGCCAATAGTGCCAGGTTTCTCCTTGGGGATCTGTGTGGATGTGGGGGTACTGACTCCAGCTCTAACTCTAGGGGTGAGACATGTGACCTAGACTCAGCCAATCAACAGAGTTCAGTCCACTTGCCACAGTGATTCATGCAGATATGGACATGTGACCTGCATACATCCAATAAGCATTGCTCATGGGACTTTAGTGGGAATTCTGAATATCTTTCCTTCTGAAAGAAAGAAAAAATATAGTTCTGAGGACTTGTCATAGTGAAGAGATGCAAAAAAGCCAGGTCCTTAGAGATATCATTGGTCCATTTGATCAAGTCTCACTTGAAATGAGATTCCTCCATCTTTTCAGTTATATAAGCTAAGAAAATCTTCCCCTTCTCTCTCCCCTTTCTTTCTCTTTTTTTTTTGTCTCCCTTTCCCATCATACCCACCTCTGCCTCCTCTCTCCCTGTTCCTCCCTCTCTTTTTTGTCCTCTCCTATCCTCTTGCCTTTCACTTGTTGGCCATATAGCTAAATGTGGTTCCCCCAAATAAATGATAGTTCCAAATTTACCTCAGTTCAAGTAAACAGGCCAGATTGAATTAGAATGTCCTGCACCAATATCACATTTCTGGACATCAGGGATTTTAGTGGCTCAGTCCACAGTAGCCCCAAGGCAAGAGTTGAAGAGAAACGAGATCCAAGAGGCAGAAGGCAATACAAACTCCATTGTTGATCCACCACATCAGTTACATGGAGGGAAGCTGGAGATAACTCAGATCAAATTTGTTTCCTAATAAACTGGGTGAGTCATGGACCCCAAGATCAAAATAAACTGAAGGTGATGAAATATTATTTTAAGTGGAAGATAGGTTGTCAGCAGATAAATTCTCCAATTACTTTGGTTTTTCTTCAACAGAAATCAGATGAAACAATATCCTTTTGAAGAAGTATATGTGGTGCAAGATTTCATCAAGTAAACCAAAGGCAATTCCTAGAAGCCTTTTGAAAAGAAAATGCTAAAATTCCTATGACCACAAGAGATGAAAGATGGATGGCAGGAAGCAAATGGTGAAAGAAGAAATAAAGAGCAGCATTTGTGTTTGAGGACCTCTGTTCAGAAGAGTTGCTAAAAATGATTGCCCATTGATTTAGAAAAGTTCTGGTTTCCAAAATTATAATTCTTTCACAAATAAAGTACTATGAGTTTCTTCAAACCTGGCACACACAAAAAGCTTTTGGTTCAAGACTCTGTGTTATGATTATCCTGTTGTGATGGTAGACACAGCTCAGGAATGTTCTGTGCTTAGCTGAGCTCATTCTTCTGGTTCAGAAATGTTGCAGATTCTTATTCATTTCAAGTTTCTTAAGGACAAGAGACCTTTGAACTTCAGAAAATTTTACTTGGCCTTGTTTCATAAAGGTGTTCTTCAGGCCTGGTTGGGGTGGCTCAGTTGGTTGTTCATCGTCCCGTGCACCAAAAGGTTGCCGCTTAAATTCCCAGTCAGGGCACATGCCCAGGTTGCCCAGGTTGTGGGCTCAGTCCCGGTAGGGGGCATACAGTAGGCAGCCTATCAATGTTGCACTCTCATTTTCATGTTTCTCTCTCTCCCTCTCCTTTGATCTCTCTCTAAAAATCAATTTTTTAAATCTTTAAAGAAAAAAAACAAAGAGGTGTTCTTCATGAGCAGATTTTTCCCCCCATAGATCCCCAAAACTGCATTTTGAAAGGTAATTAAAAAGTTTGTAGCAGTCAGGCTTTTTTCAAGTTGACAGAAACGCAATCCAAACTAGTTCTAGCACAAAAGAGAATTTGCTTGTTTCTGAGAAGTCTAAACATGGGTATGCTTCAGGCATACATTTATATTTTAAGTCATCAATAGACTTTAACAAACATCAAGATTTCAGATGTTCTAATACATGTACACCTATGTTCATAGCAGCATTATTTATAATTGCCACAGGAGGAAACAGCCCAAAGATCTATCAACAGATGAATGGATAAATAAATTGTCATATATCTACACAATGGAATATTATCCAGCCATAAAAAGGAATGAAGTACTGACACATGCCACAATATGGATGAACTTTGAAAACATTATACTAAATGAAGTAATCCAGGCAGGAAAGAGCAAATATTGAATGATATGAAGTACCAAAATAGGCAAATTCATAAAGACAGAATAAGATCACCAAAGGCTTGGAGAAGGAGGAGATGAGAAGTAACTGCTTAATGGGTATAGAATTTCCTGTTGGGGTGATGAAATGTCGAACTAGATAAAGGTGGTGGTTGCACAATACTGTCAAAGTACTGAATTATTCACTTTAAAATGGTTAGTTTTGTGTTATGTAAATCTCACTTCAGTAAAAAGGAAAAGTAAAGGGGAAAAAACTGTTTAAAAATGTAGGTGTTTTGCCCTTAAAGATAGGTTTTTTTAATAATTAAAAAAATACTTCCAACTATGGTCATAGTTATAGCTGTGCTCTTATTGTTGATTTGCCCCTTGTTTTAATTTTTAATTTTGAAGAAATTTCAGACTCAAAGTTGCAAGAATAGTATAAAAACGTTCCATATATACATCACCCATATTCCTTAATTGTTAAAATTTTACTGCATTTGCCAACTCATGGAAAAGGGATAGTAAAGTAATGGTTGCCAGGGTGTGGGATGGGAATATGGGGCGGTGTTGTTCAAAGGGTACAAACTTGTAGTTATAAGAAGAATAAGTTCTGGAGATCTTTGTAAGCATGGTGATCATAGTTAATAATACTGTATTATGTAGTTGAAAGTTGCTAAGAGAGTAGATCTTAAATCTTCTCACCACAAAAAAGAAATGGTAATATGTGATGTGGTGGAGGTGTTAATTGATGCTATGGTGGTCACCATTTTGCAGTATATAAGTGTTTCAAATCAATAGGGTGTACACCTTAATTTACACAATGTTACATGTCAATTATATCTCAACGAAGCTGGAAAAATAAAAATAAAATGTACTGCATTTCCTTGATGATGTATCTATCGTCTATCTAGCTATCTAGGATGGGTATGCATTTATTTATATATTTACATTATTATTTTCTTTTTAAGGAGGCCTGCAACTCTGATTTTATGTAGTTCTACTATAAACAATAGTAGACATTGAGGTAGAGGAGCAAGTAGGTTTGAGAACAGCAGAGGCCACTGCCTTAAGCGAACCCTAGATGCTGTCGTTATGGGTCAGAATGGTGGAACGGGGGAGGGGTGAGAAGGTGGTGGTGAGAGAGGAAGTTTCTGGCCCTCAGAAATAACTTGGCAAGTGATGGCTTTCTGCCGAGATGAGTGCTGGGGACCACCAGCACAGGAAACAGAGTACACGATGGCCCCTGTCCAGCTCCCTAAGTACGGGGACCTGCTAATCAAGCCACCAGCCCCATCTGCCCATATGTCTGGTTTTTCTTTGAATTGTGCTTGCCGCCCTTTGCTTTTGAAGATGACACTGCCAGTAATGCTCCCCAGCTGGGAGAGCAGGTGTCGCTGATAAGACCAGCGGGGCCCAGCGGTCTTCCCACGCTGGAAACATATGGCGTTTCCTCTTTGTTTGGGAGCTGTGGTTGCCACTCACAGTCTCGTGTGAGGTGCAGTTGGTTTTTAGACGCGTGGGCTGGCTCATTAAGAGGCGCCTCGTTTCTCATCCTCCCATGTGCCAGAGCCTCCCTAAACCACAGTAAATACTTTTCCTCCCAACACAGCTCAGTCATAATGTGGGAAGTATATTCCAGCTTCATTCACATTAATGCTGTTCATGTCATTGATTTTATAAATCAATTACACACACATTTAGCTGTTTTAAGAGGATCTTTATGAAAGGATAAAGGATATCAAAGCATAGCTGCAGAATCCACTGAAGAGAGTATTTTTGGAGAGTTATCTTTAAAATAAATGCCAGCCCGGCTGGCGTGGCTCAGTGGTTGAGTGTCAGCCTATGACCCTATCACCATTTGATTCCCCGTCGGGGCACATGCTCGGATTTCGGGCTTGATCTCCATTAGAGGGCATACAGGAGACAGCTCATCCATGATTTTCTCTCATCATTGATGTTTCCATCTCTCTCTCCCTCTCCCTTCCTCTCTGAAATCAATAAAAATATATTTAAAAAATAAAATAAATGCCATTGATTATAGTAAAATAAAATGAAGAGTTTAACAACAGCGTTCATGCTTGGAAATCTACATTGATGACTTGAGTTTAAACCACTTCAAAATTAAAATTCAGCAATGTCCTATCATCAGCAAATCACACAGAGAGATCTGAGTGTACCTTCCTTCATTTTGACCCTCCTGGAAGCAGACCCTGAAACAGGGTTCTTAGTGCCAGAAGTTTGAGGGATTGAGTCCTAGGAAACACTGATGGCGGCACAGGAGAGAGTCTCAAGACAGGGAAGCAAAGGAAGCTGACTGAAGGTGAGTTGGTTGATAGGTTACAGGTTATCACTGAGGACAACTAACGCTTCACCCTACTGGTGTAGTTTTGGGGCTAGCACAGAACAATCACTTTAGAGTGATTCCCCTATCCCGGGGGGCTGAGGGGACTAAGAAATTTACAGACCAGTTTTTTTTTTGTTTTGTTTTTTTAAAATATATTTTATTGATTTTCTACAGAGAGGAAGGGAGAGGGATAGAGTTAGAAACATCGATGAGAGAGAAACATCGATCAGCTGCCTCCTGCACACCCCCTCCTGGGGATGTGCCCACAACCAAGGTACATGCCCTTGACCGGAATCGAACCTGGGACCTTTCAGTCCGCAGGCCGATGCCTTATCCACTGAGCCAAACCAGTTAGGGCCAGACCAGTTTTTATTGGACGGCTGCTCAGGGGCCTGTCTGCCTGCAAGCAGAGTGGGGGAGAGCCTGGTCTAACAGAGAAGCCTGCAGGCAAAGAGATTGAAATGCTGGTGGTTGGAATTTACATGGGCTTGGACGAAGATCCAAATTCCCTAGGAAATATGGTATCATCTGCTGTCTATGAAGTAGGTAGGATTCATAGTTTTACTGTTTTGCTACTTGGAAAACAAGGTTAGAGACTTTCCCATTGTATACTAAGGTTCTTCTGACTTCAAGTTCTTTTATTGAAAACCCAACTCTGCCCAGCCAATGTGGCTCAGTGGTTGAGCAGCTCCCCCAAGTTGAGGCAATCCCCGGGGCATAAATGACGTAAAAGTACATCTTCTGAGCTTCAGATCGCTGTAACTGCTGACTTGAGAAATGGATGAAGAGGTTGAGGGCCAGGAGTGGGAACAGAGAGAGCAAGACGATGAAGGTGCCTGCGGAAAAATCACAGAAGACTGATGCCAGGGTGCCAAAGCTTGTGTCACCACTCTCACAATTTTACCAAGGACCGATCATTACCCTAGGAATGGCTCCATGAGAAGTGTACCCCAGAACTTCTGATGTTCCTGTGACCTCCATTATTTCGCCCGACAGCCCTCCCCATTAATGTACTCCTCACATGTCATACAGTGTGTGAATGTGTTTCTTCCTTTTGCTTTGAAAGTGGATTTTCTTCTTATTATTTTATTTCATAGTTCAGTGTTTATGGAAAGATCTTTAGGAATTAATACAAAACCAATGCAATTTAAAGATCTCAGAGCCAAAAGACTTTGGAAGAAAGAGTTTTAAGCCTTCAAAGTATAGATGGCAGCCAACAGCTTCAGCTATTGAGATATTTTTGGTCAGGAAAACGCTGGAATACTAGAATGAGACTTTCTTCCTCTCTGTTTTTCTCTTCTGTCTCCAAATTGTTCCATAGGTCACATATTGAAATGAAGAAGACTTCCAAATCCAATCCCCCAAACTATGCTTTACCTCCACAAATTTAGAGGAAGGAAAAACAAAGAGGAAAACTTCAGAAGAATGAAATTGTACATGTGTGGTGTTGGAAAGAGGACGGGATTGGAAGCCAGGAGACTTGGGTTTCTGGTCCTAACTTTGCCACTGAAAGTAGCTGAGTGACCTTGAACAAAACACTGACATTTCCTTGGCCTCCTTTCTAAAAGGAAGGGGCCTGGGCATGGTTATCTATACATCCCCCACCCACACACTGCTGTTTCTTTTCTTTTTTTAACTTTTAAAGCAGTTTTATTCTTGGTTCTCCTACTTCCCATTAAGTTTTCTCTGTGGGGCAAGGTTGTTTTCCATCCCTGGATAAAAACTTGGGCAGCTGGAATAACTTTTCTGGTAACTTGTAAGTCTAACTTTCCTTTAAATGCTGAGATTCTATTATTGACATAATTAGGAGTAACAATAACACACATTTGCAGAGTTATGTTAAAGTCAGCAACTTACCACATGTAGTAATTCATCTGATCCTCACAAATGCTGACAGTCCTATGGAGTAGGCTAGGCACATAGTAATAATTTTCCATTTTGCTGCTTGGGAAAGGAGTTTAGATACATTTAGTTACATAGTGTATTAGGGCTCTTTCAATCACAAGTTCTTCCTAAAAACCCAACTTAAACTGTCCCAGTCAGGTAGGTCTTCAGGTTCAACTGGATCCAAAAGCTCAAACTATGACATTAGCACCTTGTCTATTCTCCATAATCTAGTCATTCTCTTCTGTGTATGTTTTTTTCATTAAATTAGCAAGTATTTATTTGGACACCTGGTATGTGTTAGTTATTGTTGTAGGCACAGGGGATACAATGAATAAAACATTGTATTTAGAACAGTGACTAAAACATGACTATTTTAATATTCATGGAACCTATATTCTTACATTCATGGAAGTTTTAATAAAATGTACATTCTAGTGGAAGGAGAGGGCATAAGCAACAAATAATGTGTACTATGTCATAAAATACCACGTGCGGGTGCACACGTACAGTGCGGTTGAAACTTCATGGCCACACTCAAGGGCCCAAAGAGCCGCATGTGGCTCTCGAGCCGCAGTTTGCCGACCACTGTTCTAATGGAAGGAGAGGGCATAGCAACAAATAATGTGTACTGTGTCAGATTGTGATAAGGACTATGAAGACGACAAAATCAGGAAAAGTGTGAGGAAATGGGTATCTACTCTCTTTTAAAAAAATTAACTAATTGTTTTTAATCCTTCCCTTGACCCCGCCTCTTCCCCTCTAAATATCACATTACACTTCCCTTTAATTCTTTTTTTTTTTTTAACCCTCATCCAAGGATATTTTTTCCATTGATTTTTAGAGAAAGTGAATAGAAGGGAGGAGGGGAAGACACACACACACACACAGAGAGACATCAACATGAACGAGACATTGATTGTTTGCCTCCTGCATGTGTTCCGGGGGATTGAACCTGCAACCAAAGGATGTGTCCTTGACCAGGAATTGCACCCTCAGCCCTTCGGGCCACTCTTTCTGTTATCTCTTGCAATATAACAAACCACTTCAAAATTCATTGGCTGAAATCAACAAACATTTTATTATCTTCATACTTCTATAGGTTGACTGGCAGTTGTTCTCTAGTCTTACTTGGACTACAGTCAGATGGTGGCTGAGGATGGTCATCTGGAGATTCACCTGGGATGCTGGGACCGCTGGGTATCTTTACCTCTCTGTGTGATGACAAGGCCTCTCCTCTTCACATGCATCTTGTATGATCTCTCAAGCAAACTAGCCAAGCTCCTTAAATGGCAGTTCAAGGCTCCCAAAGCTAATTGTTCCAAGAGGGAAAAGTGGAAGATATGAGTCCTCTTAAAGACGAGATGTGCAGTGTTATTTCTGCTCAGTCTATTGGCTGACACAAGTCCAAGGCCAGCCCTGATTTAATGTGGGAATAGGGAATGTAGGCTAACCTTGCCCCAAATGGTGGGGTTGGCACAGCAGTGGCTGGAGTAAAACAGGGAGCTGAGAAGTTACAAAATGAGACATGAGGTTATGTTTGATATAGGTTACATTTCTTAAACTTATCTGCCAAAGGACCCCGTTTTTCAGATGAGTAAAAGTACCTTCCATTATCCCATATTGAAAAAGTTATTCAGGACAGACTTAGGGGTGCCTAGGTCTAAATAGACACTAAAGACAATGTAATACTGAAGCAATAAAAACCACCATCTCTCAGTTATGACTGATTTCTTACAGACTGTGTTCTTTCTGACATTATGGCTGAGTGCATCTTAGCATTGATTGAGCATCATCCATTGGAACATACCTGCACAGAATCTCCTTCCCCCTGTATACTCAGGATTCTGGGTTGTGGTGGACATAAGTTAATTGCCCACATAGCCCAATTTTTTCTTCTACTTTTCTAAAAGCACCCCACTTGGGGATTGGGTGACATTGGCCCCACTGCCAGCTCAAGAGGTGAGCTATGTTGGGTTTAAGGCAATCCGTTCATTCCATATGCTAACACTAGGGACTGGGTTGGAGACAACGCTCAGTGATTTTCTGGATGCAGATGAGGGAGTGTGTCACCTCAGTTACTATTGGTAGCCACCTTGTAACCACAGAGAGAGCCAGTTTTGGGATGAAGCCAACATGTGGGAGGCAGAGTTGAGGTAGAAGGACTCTGAAGAGCCTTGGGTCAGCTCTGAGCCTGAGTTCAACTGAAATCCAGATTTCTCAGTTGCCATGTGCCAGTAAATCTTCTCCCTCGCTTAAAGCAGTTTGAGTTTGCTTTTCTGTTGTTTGTAACTGACTGCACTCTACCTTATTGCTCCTTGGAGAAAGATGACCAAGCAGATTCAATTAACCACATAAGCTTTATGAGATTAATTGCACGAGGCTTTGTTTTATTTGGCATAATTTCACCATTTCCCCCCTAGCACACATTTGCTCACAGGAGTAGAACCCTGGCTCCCTTCAAAAATCTTGGTTGGAGGAATATGAACAGAGAGGCCATTCTTTAAGAATAGATTTCCCATTTTGAGGGGCATTCTATAAAATAATTGGAACCGTTAAGGTCATGAAAAATGAAGGAAGATCAAATATCTCTTCCAAATTTAAGGAGGCTGAAGAGACCTGACAAGTGAATGCTACATGGAATCCTGGATTGGATTAGTGGTTAAAAAAAGAAGATTAGTGAGACAACTAGCAAAATTGAATAGGCCTGAAGATTAGTTGATAGTATTGAGTCAATGTTAATTTTCTGATGATAATAGATCTGTGGTTACGTAGGTTGTCAACATTTGAGGAAGCTGGATGAGGTCATATGAGCATATTTGTACTATTTTTGCAATGTTTTTGAAAGTTGGAAATTATTTCAAAATAAAAATTTTAAAACATGTTTAAATTAAAAAATATAAAAGACAGGTTTGGAGTGATCCTTTTTTTAAAATTTGTTTATTGATTAAGTTATTACATATGTGTCCTTATCCCCACATTACTCCCCCATTCCCCCACTCATGCCCTCACCCCCCTGTTGTCTGTGTCCATTGGTTAGGCCTATATGCTAGCATATAAGTCCTTTGGTTGTGGAGTGATCCTTTTTTAATGCATTGATTAGAATTGCCATTGCCATGACATTTCGTGAATGTAGAGAGGATATGAGTCTATAAAACTGCCTGGAAGCACATGCATTTGCAAGACTTGGAATTCACAGTTGTACCCTGGAAAATGCTAAGCTGAAGGCAAATCTACTTCTGTTATGAGGCCTTGTTAAGGGTCTCTGACCTGGTCTTGGAAGAATGCAAAAAATGTTTTGGTTTGAGAGTAAGACAGATGTCAATCCAGAAAATTTTAAAAGCCGGCAATTGTTCAAATAAGACTTTCAGCCTCAGATTGGAGAGCAAAAACGATTTGACAGAGAAATGCAGAAGAGGCTCATCTGAGCGGGTTGTTTTGGCACCCAGGAGTGAGTTGTGAGCCAGCATTTAGAATGGGCGAGCCTGGAAAATAGATTTGGTGGAAAAAGATGATTCACGCACCAATAATAATAGTGATAAATACTGCTGACAAGAAACTTTTAATTAGCAAATGGAAAATAAGCCCAAGACACATATGCCGAGTCCCTTAGAAGTGAGGTCAGAACAAATTCTTTTCAAAAATGGGAACATTTGCAGTAGCTCCTGCCCTGGAGTCTATTGATCCTTTTTTTTTTTTTTTTTTTTTTTTTTTTTTTTTTTCGTGTTGGAAATATGTTCTCCTCTCTTTCAGAGGAAATCTAATTACTTTCCTGCTGAGTTAACATGAAGATTATTCTGAAATGCATCAGAAAAATCACTCACAGAGCATTTATTCCTTTCTCCAAGTACAAAGAAGTATCTTAAGTTTTATTTTTCAGAATCATTAACTATGATTCTGATTCATATTCTGCAATTGGAAAGGAGGCCAGGACCAAATTCTGGGAAGTGAGTTCAATCAAAACTTGGAGACTTGTTTTGAGGACTTCCTGTTCTAGAATGAGGCATTGGCTGGGGTGGGAGAGATGGAACCCTCAGGGCATTCAGGGGGAGCCGATGTTAAAGTTCTGTGCATGACACCTTTACCTGAATGTCTACCTCAGAGGTGGGCCACCCTTCGTTATATAGGATCATCTCTGATTTTACCTTTTTTTTCTTACCTTCTGACAGCAAATTTCCTTAAATTTCTTCTAGACTCCAAGTTTCCTCCTTCTCCTTTCTCTTCTTCTCTTGTCTTTTTACTTCTTCTCAGGTCGATGACCACAGTCTTCTTTTCCATTATCTGGAGAGTTTCATTTTGCATACGGTGTTGAGGAGAGGAAAAAAGTGACAGCCAATAAGCATTAAAAATCTTTTCCCATGGAGGCTTACTGGGCCCTCCAACTCCAACTTCAGTCCCACCCAGGGATGGTTTAACCAAACAAAAAAACATTATCATTTGTATCATTCCCTTGAGGGCCAGTGCTGATTTACAACCTGGCCTCACCTCTTGCTTAAGTCCAAGTCCCATTTACAAACGTTCTTGATCTTTCTTTTATACCTTGGAGGGCCAGGAGTTGGTTGCAATATTATTATTATTATTATTGTTGTTGTTATTATTATTATTATTATTATTATTATTATTATGTTTGTCAATCTTCACCCAAGGATATTTTTCCATTAGTTTTTAGAGAAAGTGGAAGGAGTGGGGGATAGGGGGTGGGAGAGAAATATTAATGTGAGAGAGACACATTGATTGGTTGCCTCCTGCATGCGCCTCAACCAGGGCTAGGGATCGAATCTGCAATCCAGGTATGTGCCCTGACCGGGAATCAAATCAGAAACTCTTCAATGAATGGGTCCAGTTTCCTCATGTATAAAATGGACATAATAAATTGGATATAAAAAGGGTTTTGAACCCCATACAGCTATACAGAAGGAAGTTGCTGTTGTAACTTTCTGAGTATAGAGTTCTCTACCTATCTCCTCAATGAGAAAGAAAAAGAAAAGGGAAATAATAAACTTTATGGAAAGATTGATTGCTAGTGGCCATTTCTGGCAAGCAATGAGCATTGCAATAGGAACGGAAAAAAAAAAGTACAAGATTTAGGCTTCTTGAGGTTTTTGGCTTGGCCCCCAGGTAGTCATGATTCCAAAGGTTGGCCGGCAAAACGACACAATCACATTGAGTTAGGCTTTGTTGAGATGTTATGGAACATGCGTTGGAAAGAGCGAGCTGGGCTGTGATGCACCTGGGACTCCCAAGAATGCTGCAGGAGCTCAGCCAGGAGAGGCCGCGGAGGCGTTCCAATCATGTAAACTGAGTGATTCTGTGAACCAAGTGTTCCTATTTGACTGGACATCAGAAAAATGGCCCAGCTAGTATGGAGGTGTAGGTAGCGTGTGTGCAGGGTTGGGCTTATCCTGAGCGACTTCTCCTCAGAAGTACTGCCAGGCTCTTGGTAAGTCATACAGCCTAACCCAGAGATTGGCTCTGTTCCCGGTTTTTGCCTTCTTGACTGCACCTTTCCAAAACAAACCCTCCTGTAGAAGTACTTTAATGAATGAATCTGTTAATACAGATTAATGGATGACTCCTATTTCGAGTCAACAACCTCCTTCCCGGAAAAACAGTAGTTCCCAAAGTGTGGCACCCAAACCAGCAGCACCAGCAATTATCTGGGAACTTAGAAATGCAAATTCTCAGGTTCCATCTCAAACCCATGGAATCAGAAACTCTGGGAGTGGGGCTCAGCAATCCGTCTTTTGACAGGCCCTCTAGGGAAGTGGTTCTCAACCTGTGGGTCGCGACCCCTTTGGCAGTCGAACGACCCTTTCACAGGGGTCGCCTAAGACCATCCTGCATATCAGATATTTACATTATGATTCATAACAGTAGCAACATTACAGTTATGAAGTAGCAACGAAAATAATTTTATGGTTGGGTCACAACATGAGGAACTGTATTTAAAGGGCCAGAAGGCTGAGAATCTCTAGGGGATTCTGAATCACACTAAAGCTGCTCTATGCCATCTTCTTTGGCCCATTCACAATCAGAGCTCTAATAATTCTTCCCTCTGCTCTGACATTATCAATTTCTCCTCTCTATTGGATCATTTCCATCAGCACACTTATTCATGCTGCTACTTTTCCCACTGTAAAGCAAACATTCTCTTTTTAAAAAATATATATTTTTATTGATTTCAGAGAGAAAGGGAAAGGGAGAGAGAGATAGAAACATCAATGAGAGAGAATTATCAATCGGCTGCCTCCTGCATGCCCCATACTGGGGATCGAGTCCACAACCTGGCATATGCCCTTGATTGGAATCAAACCTGGGGCCCTATGGTCTGCAGGCCAACACTCTACCCACTGAGCCAAACCAGTTAGGGCCTGACTTATATCCTTTTATAATAAACCAGTAAGTAAAATGTTTGTAAGCCATTGTAATAAATTAAACCCAAGGGAGAGTGTGGTGTTGGAACCTCCAATCTATAGCTAGTGGATCAGAAGTACAGCTGACAACCTAGACTTCTGATTGGCATTGAGGCAGGGGCTGGGGGCAGGGCAGTCTTATAGGACTGATCCCTTAACCATTCAGATGTGACACTAACTTCAGGTAGACAGTGTCAGAACTGAGTTGAGTTGTAAGACACCAGGCTGGTATTTGAGAATAGATTGCTGTGGGGGTAAACCCCACACATTGTAATTGGGTACAGAATCCTAGCTCCCTCTTTTGTTCAAAGTCAAAGGCCTTCTCCTCAGTTGCCTCTCTGCCTCATCTCCTAACTCTCTCCCCTGGCTCCTGCTCCAGCTATACTAACCTTGCTGTTTCTTGAACCCTTCAGGCTTGCTCTTGCCTTATACCCATTGAACTGGTGTTTCTTTCATTTGAAGTGGCTGGGTCCCTCCATTTCTTTAAGTCTTTTCACAAATGTCACTTTTTACAGTGAAGCTTACCCTTTCCACCCAAATTAAATCACAGCACCACCACTCCATCGTACATACCTGCTCTTTTTTTCTCATTGCACTTACCATCTTTAACATAGTATATTACTTACCTATCTAGGTTTTTTTTTTGCCTGCCTCCCTGCACCAGAATATAAATTTCACAAGGGCAGAGATCTGTCACAATGAATCCCCAGCTCCTAGAGCAGTCCCTGGCACATGGTGAGCACTCAATAAGTATTTGTTAATGTTCAATTGAATGAATACATGAATAAATTACTCCATGAGTAAATGCATGTGGAGTTATTTGGGGCCTCAGTGATACTGACGTCACCACTCTGTGTCTTTGATCTTAGCGTATCTTGTCCAGAGGAGCTGGAAGTTTTCCTCCCGCTGTCATAAACCCATATGGATTTCATTTTTTATTGCTATCATCACTGAACATCATATCTCCAAAATCTCAAATTAAAAAGAATATGAAAGTGGAAAGGGAAACAGAAAAGGAAGCTGAACACTCCAAACTGAAAATTGCCAGGGGAACTAGCACGTCTAAGCTTGAAAATATTCACTGTTGTTGGTGTTAGTTTTGTACTGAGGCCAGAAGAAACTGATGGGACTTGGAACATGACAGCAGTCAAGTTCAGTATACAGAGGGTGGGGAAACATACAGGAGACCCTGGTGACAGCCAAAAAGAGTGGCAGGACATTTCAAATACAGATCTTGGGAATCAAAACCGAGTGAATAACAAATGCATTATGACTGTAACACATTGAGAAGGTTTTGCAGTTTCTTCAGAAGCAGCATTGGACCTACAAAGCAAATGGTATCAGTTTCCTATTGTTGCTGTAACAAATTATCACAAACTTGCCTTTTTCAGCTTCTGGTGGGGGCTCACATGCTTTGGCGCATGGCTTTGCTTCCATCTTCAAAGCCAGCTATGGCGATTCAAGTCTTCCTTACTTTCTCACGGAAGCTTCTGGTTTCCTCCGCCACAATTATTTATACTGTGCCCATCTGGGAAATCTAGGATAATCTTCTATTTTAAAATCAGCTGAGTAGCAACCCCCATTCCATCTGCAACTGTAATTCCCCTTTGCCTTGTACAATAACATATTCAAAGATTCTAGAGATTAGTACATAAGCATCTTTGGGGGAGGCATTATTTTGCTTACCACAAACCTGAATCACAACAGTTTCTTGTTTATTTGTTTAGAAATGGGTTCTAGAAAAACACAGGACCAGCCCAGACAGCCTCCCATTATCCCTGTTTCTCACTGGCAATTCAAACTATTGAGTACCCAGAAGCTGTGAAAAAATATAATATGACTGGTGAAAAACTAGGAAGTATCCCTGGCCGACACTCAGGAAATATTTATTGAACGGAGGATTAAAAAGTAGAGTGGGATTAGAGGTGCTTTTACTGGCACCTTCCCTAAGGGGCGTTTAGGATCCCTTGGGGGCAAATAAGACTACTTCCTACAATTTCCTATCTGTCATTATGTTTGTTTGTTTTAAAATATATACTTTTATTGATTTCAGAGAGGGGAGAGGGTGAGAGAGATAGAAACATCCATGATGAGAGAGAATCATTGATTGGTTGCCTCCTGCATGCACCCAACTTGAGATCTAGCTTGAAACCCAGGCATGTGCCCTGAACGGGGAATCGAACTGTGACCTCCCTGGTCCATATAGGTGGATTCTCAACCACGGAGCCACACAAGCCTGGCAATATATTGTGAACCTTGGAGATAAGAAGAGAGACTAGAAGAAAATTATACTAAGAATCACATAATAATGTTTCTGAGTTTCTCAGTGAATGCGTTTGGACCTGGGTGAATCTATAGATATTTTTCTACTTGCCTGCTTTCCAGTGGTGTAGATGATTTTTGTAACTTTCCAATCAATCTTCATTCAATGTCTCTCTTTCCCAGCTTCCACGAGTTAATAATCCTATATAATAAAAGGCTAATATGCAAATCGACAGAATGGCAGAACGACCAATCGCTATGATGCACACTGACCACCAGGGGGCAGATGCTCAACACGGGAGCTGCCCCCTGGTGGTCAGTGCGCTCCCACAGGGGGAGCACCACTCAGCCAGAAGCCAGAAGCTGGGCTTATGGCTGGCGAGTGCAGCAGCAGTGGCGGGAGCCTGCCTCCGTGGCAGTGCTAAGGACCCCTCAGGGGATGTCCACAAGGAGCGGGCCTAAGCCAGTAGGCAGACATCCCCTGAGGGGTCCTGGACTGTGAGAGGGCACAGGCCAGGCTGAGGGTCTCCCCCCTCCCCCTGCCCAGTGCACAAACGTCGTGCACCAGGCTTCTAGTGTACAAATAAGCACTGCATGATTAATGCACGAATTCATGCATTTGTCATCAGTAACCCTCTCCCCTGGACTCTTGAACTGACCCTGACAGAAGATAATGCGCACTCTGCATCAGGAGACGGTTTTTCACTTTCCTAGAGATGCACTTCTCGATGCCTAGCTGTGCCCAGCACATAGTAGGCCTCAATAGATATGTGTGGGTTTATAGAATGGGTTAATCATCTGTAAAATGAGTGGAATGGAGCAGAGGCACTTCCTCTCAGGCCTTACATGGGGTTCTTCAGAAGCAGGCCCTGAAACAAGGATTTGTGTGCATGTCATATGTGAAGGCAGGACTTCTGAGGAGACAGGTACAGGAGGAGGGGGACAAGATGATGGGGAAGAGGAAGAAGCCAGGCAGAGGAGTGACTTAGGGCAGAGTACCAGCCTCCGCTTGGTCCCACAGGGAGGCTCTAGGGTCTAAGCCAGTGATGGCGAACCTATGACACGTGTGTCAGAGGTGACACGTGAACTCATTTTTTGGTTGATTTTTCTCTGTTAAATGGCATTCAAATATATAAAATAAATATCAAAAATATAAGTCTTTGTTTTACTATGGTTGCAAATATAAAAAAATTTCTATATGTGACACGGCACCAGAGTTAAGTTAGGGTTTTTCAAAAGGTTTGCCATCACTGGTCTAAGCTATACCTTAGAAATTGTACTTTCTCAAGGAAAGGGACGTGGGGCTTTTACATTCCAGTACCAAAGGCCAGCCAGGGGGACGTGAACTACTAAGTACTTGAAGCTCTCAGCAAAGTGGACAAAGTGGTTCCAACAGCCCAAAGAATGGCCTCCAAATAGAGCCCCAGGGCTGGCTGTTGTAAGCAAAAAGCACAGAAGCCAACGGAGGGGCACCGGAATGAGCAAAGAAATCCGAGGGGCACGAGGTGGAGCCCCAACAGTGTTCACCAGAGCTTCTTTCAGCTCTAATTGTAGAAATGGGATGTAAAGTGACGCAATGCGTCCATGTCGGTATGTGCAACAATTCACATTTTGAGAATTTGAAGAGACATCTCTTTACTTGAGGTGCATTTGTCTTTAATAAATATGGCTTTCGGAGGGAAGGGGGGCATCTGTAATACTTTCAACAATAAAGATAAATTTTTAAAACCATAAAATAAATGTGGCTTTGCTCCCAGGAAATAAAATTTTCCAGTTGTAAATATGGCTTTAAATGACCATGGTCTATATAATTTCTGCCTTTAAAAAATTCCATTTGGTTGTTTCTAGGGATATTTTGGCCTTTTCTAGTCCAATCTATTATACTTGTAGAATTGGACTAGAAAAATACAGTTGACCACATACCAGATCCAAATGTTCTCCTCATTGGTTATGGTATTAATTTGGTTTAATATTGATGTTTTGGACATTATTCATGGCATGGTTAGAAAACCATAAAAGTAAAACTTGAAGCATATGTCTCTGGCTCATTTCTGAACAAATATCCCAACAATTAAAGTAGAAAATAACTGAAAATAAAAGAAAGTGAAGAGGCCCATCTCCTTACGATCCTGGAACCACAGAAGGTAGAATGGCCCCTTGGAAGATTAAGACATTTCACTTACAAAGTTTTAAATTAATCTGGTTTCCACCGAGGGCAGGTCAAAAAAGGCACTTGAAAGCAATGCAAAGTGTTGGTTTTGGATCATTTTAATGTTAAAACACATATTTAAGCCATTTACACAAGATAAACTAACAATGTTTTTGGCCAAGGGCCTGCCAATTACAATGTTAAAAGAGCAGCATAAGAAACCATGAGTTGTTTGGGATGTAACTTGAGCCTGTTCTTTGGGCCAGCAAAATTGTGAAAGACCAACATGTTCCTGGTTTAGACCAGCTTGTTTCTGTAGGCTTATGGGCTTCTGTGTGTCAAAATACTCTTGGAGCTGTTTATCTCTTTGTCTAAAAAGTGACTGGCAGGGTTACTAAGATACCATTTGGCCAGCAGAGTTACAAACAAGACACAAGAACTCCAGTCACCTAGGAGCTGCAGTAACGGGTTATTAAGTATACCACCCGTACTTCCTGTCATCCTGAGGATGGTGATGATGGTGGTGAGGAGGGGATGGAGCTCCTTTTTGTTGCTAGAGCACCCTGGGGCTTTCGCACTGGCCTTTCCTCTTCCTGGATCTTGTTCCTCCAGATCTTGGCTCTTTTCTTCATTGAGGTATAATCCAAGTCATCTCTTCTATGAGGCTTTCTTAGGGCAAATCTAATATTGTTTTCCCTGACATGCAGACATGCACGATGACATGACTCTGCTTTATTTTCTTCAGAACACTCAACACCAACAGAAGGTATTTGTTCACTTACGTTTTTAGTTATTTTTTGTGGGCCTCTTTTAGGCTCACCATTCATTTATGGAGCCTCCTGACTCACAGTCCAACTGCCTTCCTTTCCCTTCCCTGGATCCATCCTGTACCATGAGGGCCCCCATACGTGCACAAGCTCCATCTACCACACCACCATGCCTATAAAGGCTGAGGTATGGCAAACAAAAAGAGAACCGGTTGCAATTTATCTTGAATTTCATTTTTAAAAATAATATAGGTTTATGCCTGGATAGAAAAATGGCTAGATATGTGATAAAGCAAGTACATTTAAATAAATGTCGCATGATTCATTTAAGTATACTTGTAAGAAGGTAGAATCTAAGTGGTAGATAAACGGGTGTTTGCTTTTTAATTTTTCAAGTTTTCTGTGTTTGAAAATTTTCATCACAAAGATTGGAAGAAACACACAAAAAAAGGAAAGAATTGGTTTGGAAGTTAGGAGATTTGTAATTGGGTCACAGCTTTGCTACTCACTGGCCATGTAACCTTGGACAAATCCCAAACACTGTGATAATTGTATTTAAAAAATAGTTTGACTATTTGTTAGTCAGTCAGGACTCTTGGTTGGAAGTGACAGAAAGCCACCTCAAACTAGGAGAGAGACTGGCACCCGTAACCAGACCATGTGAAATTTCTCCCCACTTCTTGACTCTGCTTCTCTTTTCTAGTCTTCGAAAAACTAAGATGGACTTTTCAGATGGACTTTCTCCATGCAACAGGGAAGAAGAATGGCCACAGATTATACCTGGTTCCAATTTAGTAGCCCTGAATTCTCCCTCAAAAAATCCAGGGGAAAACTTGGATTGGCCTGGAATGAGTCATGAGATTAGATTTACCTCCAGGGATGGTATGTAATTAGCGAGGCGTGGATCATATGCTCATACCTGGGCCAGTCTGCCAGGACACTTTGACTAAAAGGTCCAGCAAAGCCACATAAAATGGGGGTGGGTGGGTGGGTGGGCCGGGGGAGATCAGTCTCCATAGTCCAAGGGACATTATTACCAGGGCGCAGGGGTTGGGAAGGGATGATGGAGAGAGAAAGGAAAACAGATGCCTACCACGGCCTGGGCTCTGTAAGGAATCTTCTAGGGGTGATATTTTGTAAGCGCTGATCAGACTCCTGTGTACCTAATAGATGCTCAGAAAATGGTTTTCAGATGAAAGGATATAGTAAAAAGCCATGAAAATAACCAATTGTTTAAAATGTTAGTAATGGGAAGGCTCTTTAGAGAACAGCCAGTCTAACTCTTTCATTTCACAGATAAAGGAAAATGAGGCCCAAAAATGGTAAGTGATATTCTCAAGGACACGCGGTTACATCTAGAACCCAGACATCCTGATTCCCCACACTGCCTCTCAGACTCTCTTTCCAGCCTTCTTATTTCAAACAGATTCCCTTTGCCCTCAACCCTCAATAGATTAACCATCAGCTAATACCACCCAGGCTAATCCAGACCAGCTAATAGCAAAGAAAATAGAGGCTAAAAATTACAAAGAAAGGAAAAGAAAAAAAGAATCCACTTTTGTTTAATTGTTATTCTAATGAGTTAAGCCTTGGATTCAACATAGGCAGGCTCTTCTAACAGCAAAGGAGACAGAGCAGTTGGCTGCCCCCACAGTCAGCTTGTGGATAAAAGTGTGTTTATACAGCTGGGCTGGTCCAGAAGGAGCCAGGGCTGCAAACAGTTGGTGAGCAGGCCGATGGCAGGCGACAGCTGGGAGCATCTGTTTCCCATTAGAGACACGAGTGCTGTCCTCTGACCCTTGGGCCCAGCTTCCCTGGGGGGCCTGGGTGTGCTCCCAGGTCTCAAGGTGCTGACAGCCAACTCACTTGCTAACACATCCTAAGGGTACTCATGGGTTAGAAAGCTCTAGTCTGGGATTTGGAAGTAAAGCTCAGAATTCAGATAGGGCCGGTGAAGTTATTTATGATCAGCGCCTAAAGCACACTTTAATTCTGTAGTAAAATCTGTCAGAAAGAAAAGGTCTTCTATTTCCTCTCCCTTCCCTTCCCTTCCCTTCCCTTCCCTTCCCTTCCCTTCCCTTCCCTTCCCTTCCCCTTCTCTCTCCTCCCCTTTCCTTCCTCCCTTCCTCCCTTCCTCCCTTCCTTCCTTCCTTCCTTCCTTCCTTCCTTCCTTCCTTCCTTCCTTCCTTCCTTCCTCCTTTTTAGCTAAGAAAGGATATTGGAAGAGAAAGCTACTCTTAATTTTTATTGAAAAACAGAATTATGCTACTCCTAATTTCTCTACAGCCACTAGCCACATTGGTCAGCATCTTGAAAAACATTTTTTGAGTCCTGTCTGTAAAATGAGCCTCATATAAATGAATATTCAACTTTGACAGTAATCAAAACTTATGACTGGATAAAGTATGCCAGTCTTAGTTTGGATCCCCCTGAATACAAACCCGGAGACAGGAACTTAGGTGCAGGAAGCTTTATAAAAAAACACAAAACTTAACTGTTGAAAGTATTACATATGTCCCCCCCTTTTCCCCATTGACTCCTTCTAGCCCGCCCCTGCCCCTACCCCAGATCTTCACTACCCTATGAAGCTTTTTATTTTTTTGTAATCCTCACCTGAGGATGCTTTTTATTTTTTTTAATTAATTTTTTTTTGGGGGGGGGCAGGGAGAGAGAGAAACATTAACTGATCAGTTGCCTCCTGACCGTGAGCGAATCTGCAATCTACTAGGTATGTGCCTTGACCGGGAATTGAACCTGCAACCTCTTGGTGTACGGGACAATACTCCAACCAACTGGGCCACCTGGCCAGGGCACTGCAGAAAGCTTTTTGAAAGGTGGTTGTAGACAACAAAGTGGGGGACAATGAAGAACAAAGTAGGGAGGAGGAAAAGCCAAGGTGTAGTAGCTTCATCAATGGCTGCTGCAGGCAACTCAGGACTTAGTACCCCAAGAACACTAAGAAGTTTAAAAGATGCCTTGCAGAAATGGCCTGCAGGACAGAAGGCTGGAACATTTACATCCTTCTGTGGTTGAAGGTTGCTCCTGGGGTGTGTATTAACTTCCAGGCTATGCTTCTTGGGCATTAAGGTTGAGCAAGCTACTGCAGCATCTCTACCTGGGCCAGAAAGAAGAACACAGGGAAGCTGCCGGCCAGAGATGAAAGCAGAGGTAGTCATGGAGATGTAGTAGGGATACCAGACGCATCTGACAACAGAGCGTGAGTAGCCAGAATAAACCCAGGTAAACTAGACTAACTGCTGATTTCCAGAAGGAATTCCATTATACTATCCTCTCTACTTTTGCATATCTTTAAAAATTTCCTTAATAAGAAGTAAAAAAAAAACTTTCATAGCTTAATACTGTATGCAAATTTCTTTAATGTCATCTTCATGCTTAAAAGAAACATTGTTCTTCCCAATACTATCAGGTGCACTCTTCTTTGTAAACATTATAAAGGATGGAGAGAGAGATGTTTTTGGTTCTAAACTGCATAAAATAAAAAGGGTTAATAATTCCAAATAAAGGATATGCTTTAGGTTTGCTTGGACTGCATTGAATTCACAGAAATAGACAATGTAATATAGGCAGATATTAAGAAAAGTATAGAGGGGGTCCTCTTATCTTAGACAAACTTCCACCCAAAGCACCCTAGACCAAGCATGTCAAACTCAAAGGCTAACACAGGCCAAATAAACAAGGCATGCAGCCCACGGGCCTCGAGCTTGACATGCTTGCCCTAGAAAATGGGCATCTGTTGTTTGTGCAGCCTAGCTTTCATGTCCGCTACTCATAGGAAAGTTTCCCAATTTCCTTCTTCCATTTTATGCAGTTTACTGAGCAGGATGCAAGGGTGATTTCTTTTCTGAGTCCTTGTGCTGGGGTCCAATCCCATGAAGCCACGGACAAAAGGTGGTAGATCAGCGGTTCTCAACCTGTGGGTCTCAACCCCTTTGGGGGTCGAACAACCCTTTCACAGGGGTTGCCTAAGACCATCGGAAAACATATATATAATTACTTATTGTTTTTGTGATAAATCACTATGCTTTAATTATGTTCAATTTGTAACAATGAAAATACATCCTGCATATCAGATATTTACATTACGATTCATAACAGTAGCAAAATTACAGTTATGAAGTAGCAATGAAAATAATTTTATGGTTGGGGGTCACCACAACATGAGGAACTGTATTAAAGGGTCACAGCATTAGGAAGGTTGAGAACCACTGTGGTAGATGAAAAGGGTATAAATTTATTGGAAGCAAATACAGACACCCACGTAGGGAGGAGGTCTCAAGGGGGTAAGCCACAAAGCCCCTTTTTCTAAGGTTTATAAATGCTGTAGTTCTTTGTCTCTTGATACTCCCTTCTAATTGGTCATTCTTTTTGCAGAATATCAGCTTCAAAGCCAAAACACCATGTGGTGACCGCCCCCCCGCTTTCTCTACCTCTTATCTTGTAACATTTCTCTATCTCCTGTGAAAATCAGCTTTCCTCTTTCTCCCATTTGTCAGCATTTCTCTATCCTCTATGAAAGTTTGTTTCCTTTTCCCCCCATACACTGTGGCTTTTCCTTATCTCCTGTGAATGGCTGTGAATGGATGTCTTCCTCTCCCCTTATCCTGTAGCACCTTCTCTCTCTCTCTCTCTCTCTCTCTCTCTCTCTCTCTCTCTCTCTCTCTCTCTGTGAATGTATGCCTTCTGGCGGCTCCAAACTCTCACCTATGCATTCCTCCCCCATAGACCCTCTTTATTCCTAAAACTCCCTAAACCTGCCTATTTTATCCCTAAAACTCCTTTCACAACTATACTGTGGCCTCCATGCTGTGAGGAAGCTCAGGTTGCATGGAGAGGCTTCATGGAGAGAGAGAGAAAGATGCCCAATTATTGCCCAGCTGTTCCAGCTATACCCGCCCAGCTATCAGACATGTGAGTGAAGAAGCCTTCAGGTGACTCGAGCCCCAGCTGCCATGTAGCTACAACTACATGAGTGAGAACTGCTCAGCTGAGTTCAGTCAACCTTAGAACTGTCAGTGTAAAAAAATGTGTGCGTGGGTATAGCAAAAGGCATGTACTAAAAGGGTCATAGAAGTACTACCTGGATTAGTTTCTTAGGATTGCCATAATAAAGTATGACAAAATGGGTGGTTAAAACAAGAGAAATCTATCCTCTCACAGTTGTGGAGAAAGATCCATCTTTTTTGTTGTTGTTAATCCTCACCCTTTGGATATATATAATTTTTTTTCATTGATTTTTAGATAGAGTGAAAGGAAGGGATGGGGAGAGAGGGAGAAAAACATCATTGTGATAGAGACAAATAAATTGGTTGCCTCCCTCACGAGACCCACCTGATCCAAGCTTGGGGTCGAACCTGCAACCCAGCTATGTGCCCTTGACTGGAAATCGAATCCAAGACTCTCTGTTGTGTGAGCAGATGCTCTGACCACTTAGCAGCACAGTCAGGACTAGAGGAAGTTCAAAATCAAAGTGTCAGCAGGGTCATGCTCACTCTCAGACTCAGGCCTCATCCTCTCCTAGCCTCTAGTGGTGGCCTTTGATCCTTGGGATTCCTTGGCTTCAACTGCATCACTCCAATCTCTGCCCCTGTCATTAAATGGTGTTTTCTCTTTGTGTGTCTGTCTGTATCTATGTCCAAATTTTCTTCTCCTTCTAAGTACACCAGTCGTATTGGACTAGGGCTCACCCTAATGACCTAATCTTAGCTTGATTACATCTGCAAAGACCCTGTTTCCAAATAAGATCACATTCACAGGTGCCAGTGGGAACACACTTCAACCCGTAACAAGCCCAAGTGGAAGGTGCCCAAATGCCTATCAGCAGTGGTCACGCCATGACCGGTTTGGCTCAGTGGATAGAGCGTCGGCCTGTGGACTCAAGGGTCCCGGGTTCGATTCCAGTCAAGGGCATGTACCTTGGTTGCAGGCACATCCCCAGTGGGGGGTATGCAGGAGGCAGCTGATCGATGTTTCTCTCTCATTGATGTTTCTAACTCTCTATCCCTCTCCCTTCCTGTCTGTAAAAAATCAATAAAATATATTTTTTAAAAAAATGGTCACGTACTGAAATACCACAGAGCAGTGAGAGTAAACATACAATATGGAATAATCTCAAAGCATGATGTTGATGGACACAATAGAGTTCATACTGCAAAATTCCCTTTACATAAAGTTCAAAACCTTGGGGAGAGGTCGTGAATTCTTTCAACTTGGTCTCAGTGATTACGCAGTATATTCACTTTGTAGAGCCATCAATCTATACTTTTATTTATGTTAAATACCAGTAAAATGTTTTTTTTCTTTTAAAGTCCCTTTACTCATGAAGCTGACCATTCAGGAGAGATGGTCAATAATCAAAATAAATAGGAAAAAATGATAGAGTATTAGTTGGAGCTATGTGCCACAGACAGAGATAAAGCAAGAAGGGGACCAGCGAGGACTGGAAGAGGCATGTGATGATCCAGCAATCCCATTCCTGAATATCTATCCAAAAGTATTAAAATTAAGAACTGGAAGATATAGCTTTACTAGAGGCCCGGTGCACAAAAATTTGTGCACTCAAGGGTCCCTCAGCCCAGCCTGTGCCCTCTCGCAGTCTGGGACCCCTCGGGGGATGTCCACCTGCTGGCTTAGGCCTGCTCCCCGGGGGATTGTCCACTTGCCAGCAGGCCAAAGCTGCAGTTGAACATCCACAGAGCTGCTGAGGAGGCAGGAGAGGCACCCACCATCGCCGCTGTGATGCCGTCAGCCTGGCTTGTGGCTGAGCAGAGCTCCCGCTGTGGGAGTGCACTGACTACCAGGGGGCAGCTCCTGCATTGAGCATCTGCCCCCTGGTGGTCAGTGTGTGTCATAGTGACCAGTCATTCCTAGTCGTTCTGCTGTTAGGGTCAATTTGCACATTACCACCCTAATGGGTTTGGCTCAGTGGATAGAGCATCGGCCTGCGGACTGAAGGGTCCCAGGTTCGATTCTCGTCAAGGGCATGTACTCTGGTTGCGTACACATCCCCAGTAGGGGGTGTGCAGGAGGCAGCTGATCGAAGTTTCGCTCTTATCGATGTTTCTAACTCTCTATCCCTCTCCTTCCTCTCTGTAAAAAATCAATAAAATATATTTGGAAAAAAAAATTTCATGTGCACATTACCCTTTTATTATATAGGATAGAAGCCTGGTGCACGGGTGGGAGCCAGCTGGTTTGCCCTGAAGGGTGTCCCGGATCAGGGTGGGCAGGGGACCCCCAGCGCCCTACGATCGCCCACGCCATCCCTGCTCACGATCACTGGCTCTGCCCATGCTCAGGCCTAACACCTCTGGCCAAGGCATTAGGCCTGGGCAAGGGACCCCCAGCACCCCACCATCGCCAACTTGGCCCCTGCTCCCTGCGATTGACGGCTCTGCCCTAATGCCTCTCACCCAGGCATTAGGCCTGGGCAGGGGACCCACAGCTCTCCAAGGGACCTCCTGCTCCACCCCTTCCCAGGCCTAACGCCTGTGGCCAAGGCATTAGGCCTGGGCAGAGGACCCCAAGCTCCCACCATCAGAGACTCTGCCCCAGCCCCCCATGATCGCTGGCACTGCTCCTGCCCAGGCCTAATGCCTCTGGCCGAGGCGTTAGGCCTGGGCAGGGGACCCCCCCAGCTGCAGCCGCCCCCCGATCGTGGGCTCCGCCCCTGCCCGGGCCTAACGCCTCTGTGCGAGGCGTTAGGCCCGTACAGCGGGGACCCCCAGCTGCAGCCGCCCCTGATCGCTCCGCCCCTGCCCAGCTCCCATTGCTGGCTCCACCCCTACTTCCCGCTATCACTGGCCAGTGCGGCAAAGGCGCAGGATTCTCCGATCATGGCTGGGAGGCAGGGCAATGGCAGCCCTGGGGGCAGCCATTGCCCTGCCCTCCGGCTCTTAGCTCCCCCCTGTGTTTCCGATCACTGTCAGTGCCAGGGGGCTTCTTCCGTGCTTTCCCTTTTGCTCCCTGCATTGTGCCTACATATGCAAATTAACCGCCATCTTTGTTGGCAGTTAACCGCCATCTTGGCTGACAGTTAATTTGCATATACTCACTGATTAGCCAATGAAAAGGGTAGCGGTCGTACGCTAATTACCATGTTCTCTTTTATTAGTGTAGATTCCCATGTTCATTGCAGAATTATTCACAATAGCCAAGATATGGAAACAATGTAACTATCTGCTGACAGATGAATGGGTACAGAAAATGTGGTATATGCATATGAGAGAACTTAAAAAAAAGGAAAGCCCTTGCAGGTGTGGCTCAGTGATTGAACCAGGAGGTCAGGGCATATGCCCTGGTTGCAGACTCAATCCCCAGTAGGGGGCGCACAGGAGGCAGCTGATCAATGATTCTCATCATTGATATTCCTCTCTCTTCCTCTCTGAAATCAATTAAATATATTTATGAAGGAAATCCTGCCCTTTGTGATATAGAGGACATTATGCTAAGTAAAATAAACCAGTAATAGAAGAGCAAATACTGCATGATTCCACTTATATGAGGCATTAAAATAGTTAAACTCACAGAATCAGAGAATAGAATGGTGGTTTCCAGGGGTTGAAAAGAGAAGAAATGGGGAAGTGTTGTTCAATAAATATAAGTTATAGTTATACAAAATATGTGCACTTGAAATTTTGTTGAAAAGGTAGCTCTCATGTTAATTTTTCTTACCTTCCCCCACACCCTTCAAATAAATAACAAAGGGACACAAGAAATCTTTTGCAGGTGATGGATATTTTTATTACCTTGTGAAGACAGTATCAAAGGTGTATGCATGTGTCAAACTCAGCAAAATGTATAGATTAAATATGTGCATTTTTTGTGTATTACATATACCTCAATAAAGCTGAAAAAAATAAAACAGTGGTTAGAAAAAGGCAGTTAAGATGCTAACATTGATTTGATTCAGTAAGTTTCATTTAATCTTCACAACAAGCTTATGAGTAAGGGATTGTTACATATTAAAATAAGTTAAGGAAGGCAAATGTGGAGAAAGGCACTAAATTAAGCAGCCACAAACGGGTTAGACGGTTTGCTGCTCAGGAAACATATTTTTATTACCATATGAATCAGGGATGATGACATAGATGGCCAGATAATTCATAGAGAGACAGATAGACGGACAGACAGACAGACTACATGTATAAAAACAGAGTTGGCGACTGGGCTTTCTATAACCTTGGTAGTTTTTGTCAGGGCTCAGAAGACAATGTGTTTGTTGTCATCAGAGCTTGAAATGAGAGTCAAGTAATCTTTGGTTTGTTTGTCTTGCTCAAGTTTTAAAAACTGTGAAAGAAAAAAGGAATTTGTGGGAAGGATAGGGAACATATACTTGAAAGAATGTGATATTTATCACATTACATAATTATAGTACAATATTATTGCCTATATTGATTATACTGTGGATTAGCTCTTTATGGCTTATTTACTACTCGTTACAAATTTGCACCCTTGAACACATTAATTTTATCTCTCTCATCCCCTGGCAACCACCATTTTACTCTTTTTGTTTTTTTTTCAGATTTTCTATATTCCATACTAGAGGCCCAGTGCACGAATTCATGCACCAGTGGAGTCCCTGGGCCTGGCCTGTGGAATCAGGCTGAAACCAGTTCTCCGACATCTCCCAAGGGGTCCCAGATTTCGAGAGGGCACAGGCCAGGCCGAAGGACCCCACTGGTGCACGATTGGAGCCTGGGAGGGACGCAGGTGGTTGGCCAGCCAGGGAGGGACTGCGGGAGGGCTCCAGGGCGTGTCCGGCCTGTCTCATTCAGTCCCCATCAGCCAGACCCCAGCAAGCTAACCTACCGGTTGAAGCGTCTACCCCCTGGTAGTCAGTGCACGTCATAGCAAGCAGTTTAGCAGCCTTAGCATATCACTAGCATATTACGCTTTGATTGGTTGAACAGCCGATCAGACGACTGGACACTTAGCATATTAGGCTTTTATTATCCTATATAATAAAACCTTAATATGCAAATCGACCAAACGATGGAACGACCAGTCACTATGTAATGCACTGACCACCGGAGGCAGATGCTCAACGCAGGAGCTGCCCCCTGGTGGTCAGTACACTACCACAGAGTGAGTGCTGGTCAGCCAGAAGCTGGGCTCATGGCTGGAGAACACAGCGGAAATGGCTGGAGCCTCTCCTACCTCTGCTGCAGGCAGGCGGTAAGGAGCGAGTGGTCCGGGACTGTTGAGAGGGATGTCTGACTGCCAGCAGGAGGATATCCCCTGAGGGGTCCCAGACTGAGAGAGGGCGCAGGCCGGGCTGAGGGAACCCCCCAGCCCAGTGCATGAAATTTCATGCACCGGGCCTCTAGTATAGGATAGAAGTGATATCATACAGTTCTGTCTTTCCCTGTCCGACTTATCTCGCTTAGCATAATGTGCTTAAGGTCCATCCATGTTGTCACAAATGGAAGGAAATTCTCCTTTCTCAAGGCTGAATAATATTCCATTGTGTATATACCACATCTTTTAAAAAAATCTATTCATCCAGTGATGAGGATTTGGGTAGTTTCTACATCTTGGTTATTGTGAATAATGCTGTGATATACATGGGAGTGCATATATCTCATCAAAATCCTGTTTTCATTTTCTTGGGTATACACCCAGAAGTGGAATTGCTGAATTATGATAGATCTATTTTTACTTCTTTGAGTAACCTCCATATTGTTTTCTACCCTTTTACTTTTGACCATAGGGAAGAATATTAGCAGAAAAATACATTGGATAATACAAAAGTTATTAAAATGAATTTGAGATTACTAACAGTTGAGAAATTTTTCCCATATAATTTACGCACATTTTAATCTAGGAATACCAAAATGGGAATCTGTTTAGGGTCTCATTCCCATACTTGTCTAAAACTGCCTTTCTGACTTTTTTCTTGATTGCTGGAGGCACAAATTCTTGGTTGCTCCTCTCTCTTCTGAGGAGCTCCTTCCATCAGCCTTCCTATCCCATCTCTACAAGTAAACTACAGAGAAAGTCCCTCGAGTTCTGTGGTTCTCAAATTTTAGAAGCACCAGAACCACCTAGAGAGCTTATTCAAGCAGATTTTTTTTTTTTTTTTTTTTTTTTTTTTTGCTGGCTCAATAGGTAGAATGTCAGCCCATCTGCTGAAGGGTTTCAGGTTGGATTCCCAGTCAAGGGCAGGTATCTGGGTTGCAGGTTCAATCCCCTAGCCCCGGTCTGGAGCATGTGGGAGCCAACTGATCCAGGTGTCTCTCTCACATCAATGTTTCTCTCTTCCCCTTCCTTCCTCTCTATCTAAAATCAATGGAAAAAACTCCTCCGGTGAGGATTGCTAGTAACAACAGCAAACTAAAAAACACAACACATTGTTGAGTCTCAAACCCACAGTTTCTGATTTAGTAAGTCTGAAGAGAGGCTTCAGAATTTGAGCCCAGGTAATGCTGACGTTGCTGGTCTGGGGACCATACCTGGAGAACTGCTTTATTCCTTTCAAGCTGCTTTCCAAGGCAGGTTTACAAGCGGTTATACAGGATTCTTGTTAATGGTTACAAGGCGACATTAAAGGGATTACATTGTTACTAGATGGTCAAAGAAAGGCCACCCACACTTTCATTCTCTCCAGGGCAAGGCTGGTCCCCACCCCCCACACGCAACCCAGGGAGAACCCCAGTTTCCCCTACTGTATATTGCAAGGATTTAATAAAATTAAGCTCCTAAGGGACAGGTCTCTAAATGGTGGCTACTTTAGTTTCCTCTCACATCGCTAGTCATCCAACCACTCAGATCAGATGCAGTCACATCCTGCCGGCTCATTAAGGGGTGGGCTGAAGAGATACAGGCAATGGCGCCACTCAGGACCCAAGGAGGTCCCAGGTGCGGTCCCCACGGGCACCTCGCTGGCCAGGTGCAAGGCTCGGGAGCAGAGGGTGGAGTTAGCGCCGTGCGGGAGCGTATGCTTCCGGCCACGTGATCACGCTCCGCGCCAATGGGAGGGCTGGACGAGCCCCGCTTCCTCACCGTGGCAACGGGCTGGTGACTACTTCCGGTGCTGTGAGGGCTCGGGGCTGATGCGGGTGAGTGTCCTTCTTGTCACGCTGTCCGCGCGGCCGCCGCTGCCGCGCCGTTTCCTCGCCCCCGGCCCGTGCGCTCGCCGGGACCCTCCTCTCCAGGGCCGGGAGGGGGCGGTGCGCAGGATGCCCCTGGCCTGGGCGGGGGTGACGGAGCGGACCCGGGACGCTCCTCGTTCCCGCGGTCGCGCGTGGGGCCCGCGCCGGCCCCCCCTTCCCAGCCGTGGCTCCAGCGTGGCGGCCGCATTCCCTCGCCGGGGAAGGGCGTGTGTGTGTGTGTGGGGAGTCCTCGCTGTCCTCCGCCCACTCGGCAGTCTTCGGCTGTGGGTTTCTCCAAGTCTGAGGCTCGCGGGAGACCCGGGGGTGCGCGCTGTCGCCCCGCGTGTAATCGAGGCCCGGTGGGGTCCGCAGGACGTTAGCGGTTCCTGCTCAGTCGGAGGAAGAGGACCGAGAAGAAGGAGGAGCGGCTTTTGGAGAGGAGGGTGGAGAGCTGGAGCTGGAGGTGCCCTGGAAGGAGAGGGCATCGTGTTTCCCGAAGGAGGGAGTGCAACTGGACTGGCCTCTGTAGGGGAGGGAATGAAAGGTATTTTGGGGACCATGTGACCGAAATCCTTCAATAGTCAGCTAAGGAATTTTTATACGCCCAAGAGTTCAAGAGTTTAATAATTTCCTTTTTTTTTTTTTGCTGGTTTTAAATAAAGCTTTTCCCCTCCACTTCTAAGGAACGGTGCATGGCTATTAAAGAAAATCTGGGAGATGCAGAACTATTTTAAGAGATCACCTATAGTTCCACCAACCCAGCTTTTTAAAAAAAAATCATTCTTTGTAATTTCCATAGCATATTCTTAATCTACTTATGATCATAGTGTATGCATATAAAATAGGATTGCTGTTGGCCCTATCTATCCACGGATCCATGCAGATTCAACCAACCACAGATCGAAAATATTTGGGGGCGGAAAAAAAAGCTATATTGTAAAGGATTTAGCATCCTTGGATTTTGGTATCCAGGGTGCAGTTAATCTCCTAGATTGATTCCTAGGAAGGACTTTGTAACTAGGAAGCCTAATTTTTGTACATTGCATCCATGATATGGATAGATGTGTTTTTTTCTGAGATACAATTCACATACCATAACATCCATTCTTTTAAATTGTAAATTTGATTTTTCAAGCACTCATCACCACTATCTAATTCCAGAATATTTGTATTGCCTCCAAAAGAAACTTTGTACCTATTATAGACACTCCTCTTGCTTCTTCAGTCCCTTGCATCCATTAGTCTACTTTTTGTGTCTGTGGATTTTTCTATTCTGGATATTTCATGTAAATGGAACCATATACTATGTGTCCTTTTGTGTCTGGCTTCTTTCACTTAGCTTAATGTTTTCAAGGTTAATCCATATGCTATGCATTATTACTACATTCCTTTTTATGGCCGAATAATATTCCATATATGAATATGCTGCATTTTGTTGATGGACATATGGGCTGTTTCCACTTTTTGACTATTATGAATACTTTTGCTTTATAAACATCCATGCACAAGCTTTTGTGTGGACGAATGTTTTCAGTTCTCTTGGGTGTATACCTAGAAACAATTTCTGGGTCATACAGTAATTCTTTTTGAGGAACTGCCATGTTTTCCAAAGTGGCCTGCACCAGCAGGATATGAGGGTTCAGATTTCTCTATATCATTGTTAATATTTACCTGTCTTTTTGATTGCTGCCATTGGTTGTGAAATGATATGTCATTGTGGTTTTGATTTGCATTTTCTGGATGGCTGAAAATGTTGAGCATCTTTTCCCTTCTTGGCCTTTTGCAAATCTTTGGAGAAATGTCAGTTTAATTACTTTGCCCTTTTTAAAATGAAATTTTTAAAAACTTATTTTAAAGTTTTATGAGTTCTTTACATAGTCCAGGTAAGTCCCTTATCACATACACAATTTGTAATATTCCCCCCCCCCCCCATTTTCTCCATTTTTTGGAGTTTCTTTTCACTTTCTTGAATGGTGTTCTTGAAGTACAAAAGTTTAAAATTTTGGTGAAGTTCACTTTATAGTTTTTTGGTTGCTTGTGCTTTTAGTGTCATATCTGAAACCATTGCCAAATTTAAGGTCATGAAGACTTACCTCTTTTTTCACCTAAGAGTTTTATAGTTTTACCTCTTGCATTTAGGTCTTGATATATGTAGAGTTAAGGTCTATATATGGTGTGAGGTAGGCATGCAAATTCATCCTTTTGCATGTAGCTATACAATTGTCCCAGCACTATTTATTGGATACTCTGTCCTTTCCCCATTGAATGGCCCTGGCACCCTTGTCAAAAACCAACTGACCATAATATATAGGTTATTCTTATTTTAGGCATTTCTCTATGCTGGGCATTTCTCTCTCTCTCTCTCTCTCTCTTTTAATTATCCTGTGTTAAACACAACATTAAAGGCATAAAACATTTTCTGTATTTGAAGTTATTTTGGTAGAAAGTGTTCTCAGAAGTGGAATTACTGTGTCAAAGATGAAATAAGTAGGCTTTGGAGCTTACTTAATGGGGCATTAAACCTTCAGTGTCATCATGATGGTAAGAGCAACAAAACGTTTCTTTATTCAGCTATAGCTTCAGGGCTGGATTTCTGTAAAAGCTTTTTTCTGTAAGATGGATTTCACAGTTTCCTCTTTCAACTGCTTCTAAAAGTCACTAAGTAAATCTAGAGCAAAAACTTCAACATGAGGGGCAAACAGAACATGTGGTAGTTTTCTAAATGGGTTAAAGGGAAAAAAACAGTGTCATCACATGCAGTAGGAAAATAAAACAATCTTTGAGAGAAATGGGGTCAAAATTTAGACCTTAAATCAATGCCATGAATGTCCCTGGAGCAAAAACAATGTTTTATTCTGAGTTTCTCTCCTGGCCTTGATAATCAGGTTAATTACATTCATTGTGGTCTCAGAGATGGCTAATTACATATTCTCTTTGTAGTAGAGTACCTAGTTAAAAAAACGTTCAAATACAAAAGGTTATTAGGAAAAAAATCAAGTTTCCCTTTTATCCTTTCCCCTCAACCTCCCTGTTCTCCTTAGAGGTATCCATGGTACTGTTACTTGTGCATGTTTAGTTTAAGCATAGAGTATCTCTGGAAAGATAGCATATACAAATCATACATTTTAAGGTTCTTGATACTGACAAATGCTTTTTAAAAATGGTTACATCAGTTTATGGTGGCAGTTACAGTGCTAGTTAGAAATACTTCATTTTTGTTTGTCTTTCTTTGACCATTCTTTCCTTAATATTGGGATCCAGTTTATATTTCCTCTTTTATGTATTGTCTGCTCATGTCTTTTGGCATGCTATTTGTTTTTATTGGAACTGTTCTTTATGAGATTTATTTTGGCAGCTTTTTGTGGATGGATGTTTTATGATAGCCTGGACTTGAGAAAAGTTAAAATGCTTTTTGTAATATTTATGCTAAGAGGTCTGTGAGCTGAACAAGGGGTCAAGGCAGTAAGGAAAGTTAAATGCTTGAGGGAGAAATCAGTAGGATTTGGAACCTGGGTGCAGTTGAAGATGACTTCAAGTTGCGTTAGGAAAGGATGGTGCTATTAAGAAAAATAAGGAGTAATGTGGAAAGACCTAGATTTCTGGGGAGAGATGAATTTTTTTAGGGCAGGCTAAGAGTGAGGATGATCCAGGTTGAACTATCCAGACTTGTGGCTAGAGCTCAAGAGACAGAAGATAAAGAGTTAGGAATCATCTGGTTTACTAAGAGAATAGTTTGAAAGGTTGGTGGTGGATAAAATTGCTGAAGGAGACATTTGAGAATAGGCCCATCTGCCAGTCATGTGAGAGGACAAAGTTGGGAGGCATCAGGGGGCCTTGAAGAGCTAGCTAGCACAGTAGATGGGTGTGCTTGCCAAGAAGAGCAGGGTATCTAGAGAATCAGAGGTTACAAGCAGAGGGTTAAAAAAAAAGGCTATGAGGTTTGGTATTTTGGAAAATATACATCTTATGGATAAGGAAATAATTTATGGGAAGCAAGAAGTTTTTCTTTGTTCCCAAACAGCTTTATTAAGATAGGATTTATTTATCATATAATTTACCCACTTAGAGTGTATAATTCAGTGGTATTTAGAATATTTAGAACTGTGCAGCCACTGCCACAATCAATTTTGGAACACTTTATTGCCCCCAAGGGAAACCGTGCCCCTGTTAGCAGTCCTTCCCTAATCCACTCCATCCTTCCAGTTCCAGGCAACCACTAATCTACTTACTGTCTCTTTATATTTGCCTATGGTAGACATTTCATGTAAATGAAAACATACAACATGTGGCCTTTTGTGTCTGATTTTTTAAATTGTTTTCAAAGTTCATAATGCCATAGTATGTATCAACACTTCATTCCTTTTAATGGCTGAATAATGTTCCATTGTATGAATATATCATTTTTAATTATCATCAGTTCGTGGACATTTGAGTTGTTTTCACTTTTTGCTTTTTATGAACAGTTCAGCTCTAAACATCCATGTACAAGATTTTATGTGGATATGTTTTCAGTTCTCTTGGGTCTATACCTAGGAGTAGAATTGCTGGGTCATACGCTAACTTTATGTTTAACTTTTCAAGCAACTGTTGCAGAGGATGGGCAAGTTACCAGTGTTTTTTAGAAATAATAAAACTAATTTTAATATCATTAGTAGGAAGTTGCAAAATGTCTATATTCAGACATATTCAGAAATAAAGGCATGATAAAATGGGTCTATAAAATTGTTTGTCTTTTTGTCCTATGAAACTGTAACATGTTTATGCATCTCCTTACAGTGGAAACCTTTTGTGATGGCTTGTTACCTAAAAAGTTTGCGGAATTGTTTGATAGTTTTCTTGTGACTATATTGATGTATGCTTCATCAGTTTTAAATAGTGATTTGTTAATAATGACTACAAATATGATAAAAACATCACAGGGATATTTGATGTTAATATATGGTCATGATTTAATATTTACTCTTTAGTCTTAACTGTAGAGACCAAATACTGTGATTTATTTTTAATTTGAATTACCTATAACACTGTAGTTTGTACGGGCCCCAAAAGTTCAAGATCCAGAGAAACAAAACCAAAAAAGACCTATTGGGCCAGTAGTATTGTTGGTTGGCCATGTTTTTATCCTTTTGTTCCCTATGTAGGAAAAATGTTGAGGAGTTTTCCCTCTTACTGCAGTTTTTAGTGGTATCTCATAGGCTCATCCTATTTTTGAACTTGGACTTAGTTACCTTGTGTTCCTATAAATAAAAAAAAAAATTTCTTTAATATATTCAGATTGTTTAAAATTGAAAGGTACAAAATGATGAACAGTAGCATTTTTGTATTACCTCTGTCGATCAGTCATCGAAATCTACTGGTAAATACTATTATACTATTTTTTGGTATATTCTTTCAGATTTATACTTTGTGTGTGTGTGTGTGTGTGTGTGTGTGTGTGTGTATTATATATATATATATATATATATATATATATATATATATCCATATTATTTTTTCTCCCCTTCCTCAGAGTATGGTACGGCATATAATTCTGTACTAGGTTTTGTTTTTTTTTACTTACCAAAATATCTTCAAGATCTGTCATTCCATATTTATATATTAACCCCTAGAGTGCTGGGGAGCGCAATCGCACTCCTGTCTTTCGCCAAAAGTGCCGGGAGCGCTATCTCGCTCCTCCTGCAGTGTCACTATTAGATGCTAGTAGTTCATTCTTTATTGACAGATGGCACCTAAGTGCAGATTACTGAATGTTTGTAGTTCTAAAATTGACCACTGGCATTTATCTGCCTAATTTTTTACAGGTACTAGGATATATGTCAAAGATGAAAACAAATGTAGTAAAGGTTTCCTTAAGTTTTTGAATATGTAACTTCATTTACTTGCGATTTATAATTTTTTTCCTAAACTGTAAAATCAGCAAAAATGCCTTGGCAATTTTAGCATAGTTCCTAGGATATTGGTTGGCACTCAAAGGGTTAAGAACATTCTGATTTTTTCCAATGGCTGCTTTTATTTTTAACCACTTCCACTGAGACATGTTGTTGGTTTATGTCTTCCCTATTATAGATAGTCTTTCAGTATACACTTGTAATTTTGTTCAGTTTTGCCAAATTGTCCTTGTTGAGTTGTATTATTTTATTTTATTTATTAATTTCTTCTTAAATTTTTTTTTATTGATTTCAGAGAGGAAGGGAGAGGGAGAGAGAGATAAAAACATCAATGATGAGAGAGAATCATTGATCAGCCTCCTCCTGCATGCCCCCCACTGGGGATCGAGCCCACAATCTGGGCATGTGCCCTTTACTGAAATAGAACCCGGGACTCTTTAGTCGGCAGGCCGATGCTCTATTCACTAAGCCAAACTGGCTAGGGCAAGTTGTATTATTTTACTAGAGGCCTGGTGCACGAATTCGTGCACGAATGGGGTCCCCTGGGGTGGCCTGCAGAGATTGGGTCCCAGCTTGCGCCCCCAGCCTCGCAGCCCTGCAGCTCTGCAGCCCTGCAGCTCTGCAGCCCTGCCTGGCACCCTGCCTTGGCCTGGCACTGCCCCCTGACCTGCTCCACCATTCCGCCTGTGGGGTGATTGATCAGAGCTGAGTCCCCTGCCTGGCTCCCTCAGCGCCTGGGAGCTGGGTGGTGGCCCCGCCCCCACCGCTGCCGCAGCTGGTTGCTGTTTGCAGGGCGATTGGCGGGGTGATTGGGCCCCCACTCACAACTGCCTTGGCCTGGTGCCGCCCACTCACCTGCTCCACCATCCTGCTGCAATCCCACTCTCATCGGGGCCCATTGGGGCCGGCAGTGCCTCCATTGCCACCCGCTGCCAACATCGCGTCGCCGATGCCTGCCATGTTCTGCGCCACCCCCAGGTGGTCAGCGCATGTCATAGTGGGTGGTTGAACTCTTGGTCTCTCGGTCAAACTCCTGGTAGAATGACCGCCCGAGGAGACAATTTGCATATTAGACTTTTACTATATAGGATGCTCCTACTAGTAATGTGTGAAAACTCCTGTTTCTCATACCCTCAAAACAAAGATGTTATCTTACTTTTTGATATTTGCCAATCCAAGTTAAAAAATGGTATTTCAGTGTAGTTTTATTATGCATCTTTCTTTTGAGTGAGTTTTAGCATCTTTTGATCTGTTTAAACTGTTGTGTAATTTTCTGTTAATTGGCAGTTGCCCATTAGCCCTTTTTTGTCTTTTTTTAGTCATTTGTTGGAACTCTTTATTTATGAGGTAGGTCAGACCTTTAATGGGTTTTGAGTTAAACAAAAACTGATGTTGGAGTAGAAGTTGCTTCATTTCTAATTGAATTAAAAACATTCCAGTAACCATTGTGAGCTGAAGGCCAGAGTTGTGTGCTGGATAGCCTGTATCCTTGAGTTATTTTCCCAGTCCAGCAGAACTTTGAGGCCAGCATTTTTGGAGGAGTTTATTGAGATGACATGGTTTGCAAAATAAATATATTTCAGAGAATCTCTGAGGGATGGTAGGTTGCTCAGGAAATAACATTAATTCATCTTCTACATTTTAATTTTTTCAGACAAGCTTGAGAAGCAATGTTTTAAAATCTTTCATAGATGTATGTTAAAAAGCCTATTACTGCAAACTTTACTCATTATAAAATGTTGATGTTCTAATTTTTTATTTATGAAAAAATGCATCTGATGACAGAGTAGCTTGAAGATTAATAACTCATACTACTTGGATGTGTTTGTGTTTTAACTGAAGCTTTTAGTTTTCCAAAGCCTGAGTTTTTACTCAACCTGTTTTTGTGGGGATAAGTTGGCCCAAGCTCATTTCATGGCTAGGCCAGACTTGATGGCCTGTATAGGCTGGCAGATGAACCATGGTCATTTAAATTCAACTGACACATGAATAAATAGAAACCTATCTCAGAGAAATAACCAGAGTCAGTAAAGATAATTGAGGAGATCCTTGTGAAGTCTTTGAAAGAAAATCCATCCTTAGAAAGACAGGCACCACCACAAAGCAAAAACAAAAACAGGCATTTAAATTCACTGTTTATTTAATCAGCTCAGCACTCTTTTGTAAAATAAAAATTTTCTCTGTGTTTACGAATATATGTAAACATTTTAATATAACAGCATATATCATTTGTCCTTTAAATAAAATGTCATATAGTAAAATTTAAATGGACTCTTTAACGAAGAATTAAAGCAAGTTAAAATACAATATTGCAGTGCTTCTCAGGCTATCTCTGGTGTAAAGGACCAGCTTAAAAAATGTTCAGTTCATTTGGGACCATTTCTTTTATAAAATACAAAACCAAAAAGCAAACCCCAAACAAAACTGAAATATGGAAATGTGAATGAAAGATATAAATAAAAGCTCAAGTTTTTATTAGATTTAGTAGATAAAATTGTATCAAAAATATAAGTATAAAAATCATGAGGAAATAGAAAAGAAATTCAAAGCTGTACATTATATATTGAAAATGTACATATGAAGCAATTAATATATTAATAAAATAATTTATTTCAGACTGGTAACAAACCCTAGTATACAGACTGCACTTTGCATACACTGCTTTTTTGGGCTAAGCAACTGAATCACTTTTAAAAAAAATTTATATTGTTGTCAGTATTCCAGATGTCCCCCATTTTCTTTACTTTGACCCCCTCTACCCAGGCCCCACCCCACACCAGGCCTTCATCTCACTATTGTCTGTGTTCATGGGCTATGCATATATGCATATAAGTTCTTTGGTTAATCTCTCCCTAACCTCACTGCTACCCCTTTCCCTCTGAGATCTGCCGGGTCTGTTCCATGCAGCCAGGTCTCTGGACCTATTTTGTTTGTCAGTTTATTTTATTAGATTCCACATATAAGTGAAATCATGTGATATTTGTCTCACCCTTACTTGCTTATTTCGCTTAGCATAACAATCTCCACGTTCATCCATGCTGTCACAAAGGGTAAGAGATCCTTCTTTTTTACAGCCACATAGTATTCCATGGTGTAAATGTACCATAGCTTTTTTATCCACTTATTTACTGACTAGAGACCCGGTGCACAAAAATTCATGCACTTGTTGGAGGGGGGTGGGTCCCTCAGCCCAGCCTGTGCCTTCTTGCAGTCCGGGACCCCTCAGGGGATGTCCACCTGCTTGGCTTAGGCCTGCTCCCTGGGGGATCAGGCCTAAGCTGTCAGTCAATCATCTCTCTGGCAGCCCGGGAGCCCTTGGGGGATGTCCAACTAACGGCTTAGGCCCTCTCCCTGGGGGCAATGGGCCGAAGCCTTTAGTTGGACATCTTCAGCGTTGCCACGGAAGTGGGAGAGGCTCGTGCCACTGCTGCTGTGCTGGCCAGCCAAGAGCTGGATTCTGGCTGAGCGGGGCTCCCCCTGTGGAAGCGCACTGACCATCGGGGGGCAGCTCCTGTTTTGAGCATTTGCCCCCTGGTGGTCAGTGCGCATCATAGCGACTGGTCATTCCCGGTCGTTCCCGCTGTTAAGCTCAATTTGCATATTACCCTTTTATTATATAGGTAGATGGGCACTTGGGCTGTTTGCAGATCTCAGGTAGAGTAAGCTATGAACATGGGGATGCATGTATTCTTTTATATTCCCAGAAGTGGGATAACTGGATCAAACAGCAGTTCCATTTTTAATTTTTTGAGGAAACTCCATACTGTTTTTCACAGTGGCTGCACCAGTCTGCATTCCCACCAGCAGTGTACTAGGGTTTCCTTTTCTCCTCATCCTCACCAGCACTTGTTTGTTGATTTATTGATGGTAGCCATTCTGGCAGGTGTGAGGTGATACCTCATTTTCATTTTTATCTCTCTGATGATTAGTGATGTTGAGCATTTTTTTCATATGTCTCTTGGCAATCTGTATGTTCTCTTTGGAGAAGTGTCTATTCAGGTCCTTCGCCTATTTTTTAACTGGATTGTTTATGTTCCTTTTGTTGAGTTGTATGAGTTCTTGATATATTTTGGAATTAACTCCTTATGAGATGTATCATTGGTTAATATGTTCTCTCATACAGTGGGTTCTCTTTTCATTTTAATGCTGGTTTCTTTTGCTGTGCAGCAGCTTTTTAGTTTGATGTGGTCCCATTTGTTTATTTATTTTTCTTCTTTTTTCTTGTCCTAGGAGATGTATCTGTGGAAATTCTGCTATGTGAGATTTATTTTTTTTTTTATTTTTTTTTAAATATATTTTATTGATTTTTTACAGAGAGGAAGGGAGAGAGATAGAGAGTTAGAAACATCGATGAGAGAGAAACATCGATCAGCTGCCTCCTGCACATCTCCTACTGGGGATGTGCCCGCAACCCAAGTACATGCCCTTGACCGGAATCGAACCTGTGACCTTTCAGTCCGCAGGCCGACGCTCTATCCACTGAGCCAAACCGGTTTTGGCTCTGCTATGTGAGATTTAACTGCCTATGTTTTCTTCTAGGATTTTTATGGTTTTGCAACTTACATTTAAGTCTTTTATCCATTTTGATTTTTTTATTGTGTATGGTGTAGGTTGGTGGTCTAGTTTCATATTTTTGCATGTACTTGTCCAGTTTCCCCAACACCATTTATTGAAGAGACTGTCTTTACTTCATTGTATGTTCTTGTGTCACTTGTCAAATATTAATTGACCATAATGGTGTGGGTCGTTTTTTGGGATCTCTATTCTGTTCCATTGATCTACTATATACCTATTCTTATGCCACTAACCAGGCTGTTTTGATTACAGTGGCTTTGTAGTTTAGTTTGATATCCTTGATTGTGATCCCTCTGATTTTATTCTTCTTTTGCAAGATTGCTGCGTCTGTTCGGGATCTTATTTTATTCCATGTATATTTTTGGAATATTTATTCTAGATCTGTGAAATATGCTGATGGTATTTTAATAGGGGTTGTGTTGAATCTAATTTAATAGGGATTGCATTTAATATAGATTGCTTTGGGTAGTATGGACATTTTAATGATGTTAATTCTTTGAATCCATGAACACAGTATATGCTTCCACTTGTTTGTATTTTTATTTCTTATTTTAATGTAGTGTAGTTTTCCAAGTGCAGGTCTTTTACCTCATTGCTTAATTTTATTCCTAGTATCTTTTTTGTTGTTGTGATGGTAAATGGTGTTTTTTTTTAGTTTCTCTTTCTGAGAGTGCATTATTGGAGTATAATAATGCCATTGATTTCTGGATGTTAATTTTGTATCTTGCTACTTTGCCGAATTCATTTATTAAATCTAATAGTTTTTTGGTGCAATCTTTAGGGTTTTCTATATATAATATTATTTCACCTGCCAATAATGCGAGTTTTACTTCTTCCTTTCCAATTTGGATGCCTTTTATTTTTTGTTCTTGTCTGATCACTGTGGCTTGGACTTCCAGTACTGTGTTGAATAAAGATGGTGAAAGTGGACAACCCTGTCTTGTTCCAGTTCTTAAAGGAAACACTTTTATTTTTGCCCATTGAGTATGATGTTGGTTGCAGGTTGTCATATATAGCCTTTATTATGTGAGATATGTTCCCACTATTTCCACTTTGCTGAGATTTTTTATTAAAAATTGGGTGCTGGAGCCCTGGCCCACATGGCTCAGTGGTTAGAACTCTGGCCTGTGCACCAAAGGGTGTTGGGTTCGATTCCTGGTCAAGGGCATGTACCTGGGTTGCAGGTATGATCCCTGCCCCAGGTCAGGGTGTCTGGGGGAGGCAACCAATCAATGTGTTTCACATTGGTGTTTTTCTCCCTCTCTCTCCCCTCTCCATGCCCTTCCACTCTCTCTAAAAATAAAAAAATAAAAAAAAAAGGAAAAAATATCCACAATCATTATGTGAGAATTAGAAAAAAATTGGGTGCTGAATTTTGTTAAATGCTTTTTCTGCATCTATTGATATGATCATGTGATTTTCATCTTTCATTTTATTTATGTGATATATCAGATTTATCGATTTGGGAATATTGTACCAGCCTTGTGTCCCCAGAGTAAATCCCATCTGGGCATGGTGTATGATCTTTCTAATGTATTGCTAGATCTGATTTGCTAATATTTTGTTGAGGATTTTAGCATCTGTGTTCATCAGGGATATTGGCCTGTAATTTTCTTTGTTGTGTTTTCATCTGGTTTTGGAATTAGGATAATGCAGGCCTTGTAAAAACACCTTGCAAGTCTTTCCTTCACTTGAATTTTTTGGAATAGTTTGAGGAGGATATGTGTTAGTTTTTTTTTGAATGTTTGCTAAAACTCACCGGTGAATCCATTTGGTCCAGGACTTTTGTTTGCTGGGAGTTTTTTGATTACTGCTTCAATTTCATTAGTTGTTATTAGCCTATCCAGATTTTCTGATTACTCCTGATTGATTTTTAGAAGATTGTATGTTTCCATGAATTTGTCCATTTCATCCAAGTTGTCCAGTTTGTTGGCATATAGATGTTCTTAGTATTTTCTTACAATCCTTTTTACTTTTCTGTTGTCAGTTCTTACTTTGCCTCTTTCATTTCTGACTTTATTTATTTGGGTCCTCTCTCTTTGTTTCTTGGTAAGTTTTGCTAAAGATTCATCAATCTTGTTTATCTTTTCAAAGAACCAGCTCTTGGTTGCTTTGATCTTTTATATTGTTATTGTTATTTTAGTCTCTATCATTTATTCACACTCTGATCTTTATTATTTCCTTTCTTCTACTTCCTCTGAGCTTTTCTTGTTCTCTTTCTAATTCTTTTAGTTGTAGGGTTCTGTCGTTTATTTGACCTTTTCTTGTTTCTTCAGGTAGGTCTGTAATGTTATGAACTTTTCCTCTCAGGACTGTTTTCGCTGTATCCCATAGATTTGGGGTTGTTGTGTGTTCATTTTCATTTGTTTCCAGAAAATTTTTGATTTCTTCCTTGATTTCATTATTACCTGTTCATTGCTAATAACCTGCTATTTAATCTTCGTGTGTCCTAATGTTTTTGAGTTTTTTTTTTTATTGTAGTTGATGTCTAGTTTCATGCCGTTGTAATCTGAGAAGATGCTTGGTATGATTTCAGTCTTGAACTTGTAAATACTTATTTTGTGTCCTCACATGTAATCTATCTTTGAGAATGTTCCATGTGCACTTGAGAAGAATGTGTATTCTGCAACTTTGGGATGAAATGTTCTGTAAATATCAATTAAATCCATCTGATCTAGTGTGTCATTTAAGGTCGCTGGTTCCTTGTTGATTTTTTGTCTGGAAATTCTATCCAATGATGTCAGTGGAGTGTTTAAGTCTCCTACTCTGACGGTTTTGCTGTCTATCTCTTCCTTCAAGTCTTCCAGGAGTTTTAACAAAAGTATCTTTAGGTGCTCCTATATTGGGTGCATATATGTTTACCAGGGTTATATAGTCTTGTTGGATTGAGACCATTATCATGTAGTAAGCTCCTTTGTCTCTTTTATAGCCTTTGTTTTGAAGTCTATTTTGTCAGGTATAAATATTGCTACCCAGTTTTTTTTTAAATTTCCATTTGTTTGGAAAAAAATTTTCCATTCCTTTACTTTTTTCCTGTGTGAGTCTTTTGTTCTGAGGTAGATTTCTTGTGAACAGGATATATTTGGGTCATGTTTTCTCATCCATTCAGCTACCCTATGTCTTTTGATTGGAGCATTTAATGCATTTACACTTAAGGTTATTATTGATAGGTACTTATTTATTGCCACTTTTATGCTTTATGCCTATGTTCCTCTCTCTTTCTATTTCTTCTTCTTATAACAGTTGCTTTAGCATTTCTTGCAATGCTGATTTGGTTGTAGTAAACTCATTTAGCCTTTTTTTTTTTTTGGTCTGGGAAGCTCATTATTTCACATTCAATTTTGAATGATAGCCTTGATGGACAGAGTAGTCTTGGTTTCAGATCCTTACTTTTCATTACTTTGAATACTTCATGCCTTCCCTTCTGGCCTGTAGTGTTTCTGTTGAGAAATCAGCTGACAGTCTTATGGGAGCTCCCTTGTCGGTAACTATCCATTTCTGTCTTGCTGCCCTTAAGATTCTCTCTTTGTAATTAACATTTGCAGTTTTAATTATGATGTGTCTTGGTGGGTGGCATTTTGTGTTCATCTTGGTTGGGACTTTCTGATCTAGTGTGTCATTTAAGGTCGCTGGTTCCTTGTTGATTTTTTTTCTGCTTAGTCGCTAATTTGATCCTCTGCTTTATCACTTTTAATTCCTTCCAGTGTATCATTTTTTAAAAGTATGTTTTTATTGATTTTTAGAGAGACAGGAAGGGAGAGGGATGGAGAGAGAGAAATATTGATAAGAGAGAAACATCAACAATCCACTGCCTCCTGCACACCCCCTACTGGAGATTGAGCCCACAACCTGGGCATGTGCCCTGACTGGAAATTGAACTGGCGACTTCTTGGTTCATGGGTTGATGCTCAACCACTGAGCCACACTTGCTGGGCTCCAGTGTATTCTTGATGTTAGATATAGTATTCTTCATTTCTGACTGGTTCGTTTTTAAAAAAATATATTTTTATTGATTTCAAAGAGGAAGGGAGAGGGAAAGAGCGATGGAAACATCAGTGATGAGAGAGAATCATTGATTGCTGCCTCCTGTATACCCCCCTTTGGGGATTGAGCCAGTAACCCCGGGCCTATGCCCTGACTGGGAATCGAACTGTGATCTCCTGATTCACAGGTTGACACTCAACTACTTAGCCATGCTGGCCCGGGCCTGACTGGTTCTTATTCTTGGTTTTTATGTTGTTGTTTTTTTCATGCTGATGTAGTTCCCACTAAGTTCCTTGTATTTCTTACTAAGTTCCTTGAACATCCTTATAACCCTTCCTCTGAACTCTGTATCTGTAAATTGCTTTCCTCCATCTCATTTAGGTCTTTTTCTCAAGATTCCTTCTTTTCTTTGGAGGTTATTTCATGTCTCCCCACTTCAGTTGTCTCTTGGTGTTTGTTTCTATGTATTAGCTATATGTGCTATGACTCCCAGTCTTCATGGGGTGGGACCCATTGGTACAGTTTCCTTGAACTTCTGAGCTATATGCTCTAGGAGAGACCCTTTTGTTGATTATTTGGGCCCTCCTGTTGTAATTGGGTCTTGATTGTTTTTGTCCCAATCGTGGGTGGGATCTCCTGTCAGGCTGGTTGACTGTGAGGCTCAACCCCAATGTGTGAGCTGTTATACAGGTGCAGTCTCCAGGTAGTTTTTGTACTTCCTTGTTTAAAAGTCTTCTCCTCAGCAAGTCTTCAGCTGGTAATTCAGGATGAATCCAGACTTCCCTTTCTTACCTTCTTATATGTATCCAGGCTGTACGCAGCAGCTCTAAGCAGTCATCTAACTCAGTGTTTATATTACTATTTATATTGGAAAAAATGAATTCTGTCCCTTCTCATTTCTCACTTTCGAATAAGGTATAGATTTTACTTAACAGTGTGAATCTAGGTTTAAGTAGTTTCAATCACCTTCCTCTCAGATGTATCTGTGTTGATTTTTAAATGTTCAATTTTTCCTTAATATAAAATGTGTTCTGCCATTTTTATTGTTAAGCCAAGATTGCTAGAAACTTCTGAGAAAAAATTAGAAACTTTGTGGTATAAGTTGCTTGTGATTCATTTTATATTTCATTATTTGTTGAGAATCTCAGAAATAATGCTTTCATAAAAATTAACAAGTATTTGCGCAAGTGTTATTTGAATTTCTTGGTTCAGTCATATAATTTTGTTTGCATTTTTGTTTTACATTGTGCTATGGAGCATTAGGTTTTTCTTAAGAGGTTCTGCATAGACAGTGTAAATATATATGTTGCTTTATTTCTTTTTGCTTTATTTCTTTAAGCAGCAATCTATACACCTTAAATGTTCTTACAGCACGCAAAAATTTGTAATTATGTTGAGGTGATAGATGTGTAAACTAACCTTATTGTGGTAATCATTTTGCAGTATGTACGAGTATCAAATCATCACATTGTACACCTTAAACTTACATAATATTACATGTCAATTATATCGCAATAAAGCCGGAAAAAAAAGTAAGCAGCAATCCAAGTTTGGTGATGTAGCCAGCATTGCCCGTGATTCTAAAATGTCCCGCAGATTATTAGCATTTGGTTTGCAGGCAGTAGAAAGTGGTATTTAAGTTATATTGAGGTTTTCTTTAATGTAGATAAAATGAAAGATAAAATATATTTGGACTTGGTATGAAGTGTATTTATAACAGTTCTTTTGTTTATATAGTGGACAGAAAGATTTAAATTCTAGTATTTTTATAGTCTTTGTATTACTAAGTTAAATAACTTTAAACTTTGTTTTTTTTGAAAGATATCTCTGTACTAATTTGTATCAGTTATGTGGGTGCTAGTACAAAGGGATGTATACCATCTTTGTCTGTTTTCTTTTAGGGTAATTCCTCTCCTGCAATTACTTTTGGATGGAAATATGCTTTTTTTCCAGTAGAAGATGGTAAACTTGGAGAATGACCATGGAGAAGGGGATGAGTTCTGGAGAAGGGCTGCCTTCCAGATCATCTCAGGTTTCGGCTGTTAAAATAACAGCCAAAGAGTTGGAAACAAAGCAGTCCCATAAAGAGAAGCGAGGGGGCTTTGTGCTGGTACATGCAGGTAAGCTCTATGTGAGTGAGTCAAAAGATGAAAATAATGTTGATTTTTTTTCTTGCCTTTAAGTACACTGAGAATTGAATTTTACCTTAGGAGAAGGCACAGTACCAGAAAGGAATTGGAACAAAAGAGATTGACTTCGATATAGTGAGGGCCTCCCCTAATTACTCACTTGGGAAGATCTTGAAATGACAGCTCTTCTTATGTCTTCTTTACTCCCCTACCCTATTATTTACTTTCTCTTTCTTCCTTACCTCCCTCCTTCCTTCCTTCCTCCCTCCCTCCCTCTCTCCCTCCCTCCCTCCCTCCCTTCCTTCCTTCCTTCCTTCCTTCCTTCATCTATCTATCTATCTATCTATCTATCTATCTATCTATCTATCTATCTATCCATCCATCCATCCATCCATCCATCCATCCATCCATCCATCATCTATCATCTATCGCAGTGGTTCTCAACCTTCTGGCCCTTTAAATACAGTTCCTCATGTTGTGACCCCCAACTATAAAATTATTTTCGTTGCTACTTCATAACGGTAATGTTGCCACTGTTATGAATTGTAATGTAAATATCTGATATGCAGGATGGTCTTAGGGGACCCCTGTGAAAGGGTCGTTCGACCGCCAAAGGGGTCTCGACCCACAGGTTTAGAACCGCTGATCTAGAGCCTAATATGCAAATTGTCCCCATGGGAGTTTGACTGGGAGACCGGGAGTTTGATTGCTCGCTATGATGTGTGCTGACCACCAGGGGGCGGCGCGGAACAAAGGAAGGCCCCGGCCAGCAGCCGGGGAAGGGAGGTCCAGGCCGGCAGCTGGAAGGAAGGCCCTGGCTGGCATCTGGAAGGCCTCGATCTGCCCTGATCGCTGACCAGGCCTAGGGACCCTACCCGTGCATGAATTTTGTGCACCGGGCCTCTAGTATAAATATATTTAGGTAGTGTTAAAACCAGACAAAGTAATTTTTTATACTCTGGTTTGTAGTTTTAAAAATAATTCTGTTGAAAAAAAATTTTTTGACCCCCATATTTGAGTATGGCCATCTTAGAGTCCATTTACACAGTGTTAGAACTAGTTTGCCTTTTTAATATGATATGTGAGGGATCTTAAAACCAGAGAGATTGAGTGGCTTCAGCCACATGGCTAGTTCCTGCTAAAGCCAGGTTGACAAACCCTTAAATGTGTCCTTAAGTCCTAATCTAGTGTGTTTGGCAATATATCAGCTTATAATCTCTACTTCAGAGGACAACACAGACAGACACTGTGAAATTTAACCCTTGGGTCCCTTATTATTGAAGAGTTTTGAGTTACAGAGCTGTGCACCTCTGCAAGGTCTGTTCAAGTAGGCTTTTTTTCCCCCCCGTAGTCATTTTTTACTTACCTGTATTCAGTTTCTAAAGTTTATGACCTCCCGGAAAGAAGAAGGAATGGCTGGGTCTCCTTTTAACTTTGCTCAGACAGTCATAGAGTATGAGAGCAAGGTTAGCTTTGACCTGGCATTGAGGAGTGGAATTGTTTCTTCTTGTCAAACTGGTGGACTTCTGGGAAGTCTTATAGAATCTAATCCAGAAGAATTAACAAAAAGCAGATATATTTTCATTTTCTTTCAAATGGTTGAGAAAAGATAGGTTAAGTTTGTGTCAATCTTCAGCCTCACACGAGGACCCAGGAGGCTTCGAGATGTAGTTCTTAACCTTCCTTATGCTGTACTCTTATAGGGCTTTGGGGCCTGGGTGGGGATGGGGTGGGGTTGGGGGTTCAGAACTTTGATTAGAAGCCTAATTATCACAACAGTTTAAGGACTCTTGTCTTGGTTTCTTTCTTATTTACTAAACAATTAACCTTTTTAGGGAAACAAATTTCAGGGCCATTCTCTTGAGGAAGTTGCTGGGTGTTTATTAAGAGCCAGGGACCAGCCCTAACCAGTTTGGCTCAGTGGATAGAGCGACGGCCTGCGGACTGAAGGGTCCCGGGTTCGATTCCGGTCAAGGGCATGTACCTTGGTTGCGGGCACATCCCCAGTCAGGGTTGTGCAGGAGACAGCTGATCCATGTTTCTCTCTCATCGATGTTTCTAACTCTCTATCCCTCTCCCTTCCTCTCTGTAAAAAAATCAATAAAATATATTAAAAAAAAAAAAAGAGCCAGGGACCAATAGAATTTCTAATAGGCAGGCAGGAATACACCATCAGTGAGGTTTCAGAGACACCCTGGGCTTAAATTCCAGAGGATGTAAACGTTTGGGTAGGAGTGGTAGTATTGGTGGTGCGTGTGGTAGTATAGGTATGCTGTAACAACCCTCAGCTTCAAATGCTATTTAGAAACTAACTAGTTTTGTAAAGTTACTTTTAAGAATTCTGGATTCCCAAATAGCAGGTGCTTTCTTTTGGTCAACCAAGAAGAACTTGAAGGGACTCTTTTCCCTGACACTACTTGGGTTATCATCTCCGGGCCAAAAAACTCCTGACTTTGGAGACAGGTTTTTCAAAAAGGAGGAGAGGTGACCTTGATGAAACTTCTTTGGGGACCTGAGCTATTTCTGGTGCTTCTCCCGAGAGAATAGTTTTTGAAAAAGAAGATAAGGCATGGTATTAAAAAGGCTTCTGGTGGAGAAAGAAGCGATTAGATTTTTAAAACCACGTACAGTTAAGACAATAGTTTTATTTTTACTAGGAGAGCATCAGTTTGTAAGGACTATTTATATAATACTACAGGCTCAGTGCACAAATTCATGCACAGGTGGGGTTCCTTGGCCTGGCCAGCAATTGGGGCGATTGGGGCCACTGGTGGTTGTCCAGGGAGAGGGGTCGCAGGAGGTTGGTCAGCCGCCCTGATTGGGGCCGATGGGACCGGCTAGCTGGGGGGAGGGACTGTGGGAGGTTTGGCCGGCTTGGGGGAGGGACCATGGGAGGTTGGCTGTGGGAGCACACTGACCACCATGGGGCAGCTCCTGCAGTGAGCGCCTGCCCCCTGGTGGTGAGTGCACGTCATAGTGACCAGTTGTTCCGTTGTTCAATCACTTAGCCATTTATATCCTATATGATAAAGAGGTAATATGCAAATTGACCATCACGCCCTCACACAAGATGGCCACCCCCATGTGGTCACAAGATGGCCGCCACAAGATGGCTGGCAGGGGAGGGCAGTTGTGGGTGATCAGGCCAGCAGGGGAGGGCAGTTAGGGGTGACTAGGCCAGCAGGGGAGGGCAGTTGGGGGCAACTGGGCCTGCAAGGGAGGGCAGTTAGGGGCGACCGGGCTGGCAGGAGAGGGCAGTTGGGGGTGACCGGGCCGGCAGGGCAGGGCAATTGGGGGCAATCGGGCCAGCAGGGGAGCAGTTAGTCATCGATTAGGCTGGCAGGGGAGTGGTTAGGGTGTGATCAGGCTGGTAGGCAGAAGCGGTTAGGGGCAATCAAGCAGGCAGGCAGGTAGACAAGCGGTTGGGAGCCAGCAGTCCCAGATTGTGAGAGAGATATCTGACTGCCGGTTTATGGGATCAGGCCTAAACCGGCAGTCGGATAACCCCGAGGGGTCCCAGATTGGAGAGGGTGCAGGTGGGGCTATGGGACACACCCCCCCTCAGTGCACGAATTTCGTGCACCTGGCCTCTAGTATATAGATAAGCAAAGTCTGTGACATTTTAATGAATACTAATAATTGGTTGGTTTGTTTCACTACAGGTGCAGGTTATCATTCGGAATCCAAAGCCAAGGAATATAAACATGTATGCAAACGAGCTTGTCAGAAGGTATAATAAAAATTTCCGTTTTGACTATAGAGGAGCTTTACTTTGAAATTCAAAATTTTAAGGGTTGTTGTATAAAATCATCCTTGGTTTGAACCATCAAATAATTTAGCTCATATTTGTGAGGTCTTTGTTTTATTTTGTGTTGTTTTATTCTCCAAATCATGCTTAGAACTTTCCTTCCTTTCCCAGATTAAAATCTGTATTTTTGGAATTATGGGCCCTTAATCATATATCTTTTAGTCTTTGCCAAGCCGTTGAGCTCTATAGAAACAGCTCAAAGGCAGCCAATGTGTCTTTCTGTGAAGGTAAAAAAATACTAACAAATGAAAATGGATGCTTTTCTTAGGGAGATCATCCCTTACATTTTCCTTCTGTTTTTCATCATGTAGTTTGTATCATGGAAGTTCATTATCATTCCTGAGTTAGCTTTGCCCTTGTACTGAGTTGTGTTTTTTTTCTCTTTGGTTTTTGAGGTTTTGCTAAATTGTTGAATACTTAATGTGGAATCAGGAATGGAATCAGAAGAAATATTGTTTGTTTTTATTTTGATCCTGACTAAATACTCTTATAGGGAAACCCTTCATTTACTTCTACTTAAATAGAATGTTAATTGCGTATTGTATATCAAGTGAATGAATCTTTCAACCCTTTTTATTTCTATTTACATACCATTTAAAAGAAAGATTATACTTTGTTAGAGATCCAGGCTTTCTGTTACGAATGAAATCCCATAAATAAATAAGAATATTTTCTTATAGAGATATTTTTTAAAATTTATAATAAAGCGAAAAGTTCTCAAAGTGCTTTTATATTTTTTGTCCTTTATTTTCAGAGTGTGAAATCTTTTCATTATCTAAAAAGAAATGTTTTTCTTATGTAGAACAACTATAGTCCTAGAAACTTAATACATTAGGAGTATATACTCAGCCTCCTCAATTTATACAATGAAACAACTTCTTAAAAGTTTAATGCAATTCTGACAGATCAATGATTTTCTCTCATCCTTGATGTTCTTTCTCTCTCTTCTTCTCTGAAATTAATAAAAAATGTATTAAAAGTTTAATCCAGTTCTGTTTGAGCTTTCTCTTTATAGACTAACTTGGAGCTTTAATAGTTCATTTAGCAATCAGTCTTCCTTATCTTTCTTGCCTCTCTTAACTTATATTCAATAAGCAAGGAAGCAAGGTGATTTTATAGACCTTTACTCTGTGTAATTTATATTACAAAAGAATATGATTTGTGCCTGGCCAGTGTGGCTCAGTGGTTGAGTGTTGACCTATGAACCAGGAGGTCACGGTTTGATTCCTGAGCAGGGCACATGCTCGGGTTGTTGGAGGTGTGGAGGAGGCAGCCAATCAATGATTCGCTCTCATCATTAATGTTCCTATCTCTCTCTCCCTCTCCCTTCCTCTCTGAAATCAATAAAAATATATTAAAACAAAACAAACGCCAATTTTGTTTCCCTTGTCGGAGGAGATATATGAGAAAAAATATTGCTGTGAGAAATGTCTGATATTTTACTGCCTATGTTTTCGAGAAGTTGTGGTTTTACAATGAAAAATCTCTCCCCTTGGTTTCATAGGCAATTGAAAAGCTACAGGCTGGTGCTCTTGCAACAGATGCAGTGACTGCAGCTCTGGTGGAACTTGAGGTATTTCTTTTCTTTACATTTTATTTAAAATATTTGTGAGTATGTTTGTTATTCTTAAATGACATGAAACTGCTGAGTTAGTCAACCATCAATTATATGACCAGTGTTTACCAACAATATTAACTAAGTTGTGAAGAAGCCTGTGATATTGTTAGATTGTTTTTATTAGGGATTTCTCTGAGTAATATAAGAAAGTTAGTTAAGTTCCTTTTTCCCGTTTTGTGATATTCATGGATATAAAAGTCACTAGTTACTTAATATTACTGGATACTTACATATCCTCCATTTTAGTAGGAAAATTCCTGAAGTTAACTCCCCTAAAAGTAATATGTTTAAAAAACAAAAATTTCCAACTATTTATAAGTGTCTTAAGTGGAAGGGAAAATTTCCTTACCAACCTAATGGTTCAGTATATATTCTGAAGCTATGCTCTGTGAAGCATGTCTTGTCCAGCGTGGTTGTTAGGTTGGTTTCCAGTTACTGGAGACATTTAGGAATTCAGTGGGGAGGTGCTCAAGTTTGCTCTAATTCTTTGTACTCCAGATTGAGGGTCTCTCAGCTCTCTTAGTGTGGAACTGTGACTATGAGTTTGTCCAGGGGATGTTGAGGCCTTCAGAAGACCAACTTCTGCCACTCATACTTAGAGAAGATAGATTTATGTTAGTTAGTTTAGAGCGGTGATGGCGAACCTTTTGAGCTCGGCGTGTCAGCATTTTGAAAAACCCTAACTTAACTCTGGTGCTGTGTCACATATAGAAATTTTTTGATATTTGCAACCATAGTAAAACAAAGACTTATATTTTTGATATTTATTTTATATATTTAAATGCCATTTAACAAAGAAAAATCAACCAAAAAATGAGTTCGCGTGTCACCTCTGACACGTGTCATAGGTTTGCCATCACTGGTTTAGAGGAGTAGAATAAATAAATAGTTTGTTGGTTGAGAAGACTACTTGGGGAATCAAATAAGATAGGAAGATAAAATAGTGGTGAGTTTGAGGGAGAAGGGATGGTTAGAGTAGATCTTCCCAAGTTGACTAGATTGTGGCCCTTGTGTTTAGGCTCTCATATCAGGACACCTACCCTGTCATGCCAGGCCCTGCTTTTCCCTGTGAAAATTGCCCAGTGCCTAAAGTCATAGCACTGTTTTCTGTATATTCCCTGAGCTGCACTTTTGATCATGCTTTATACATTTTAATTTCTCCTGTTAATACTTTCAGCTTGGTTTTAGCCAAGGAAGGTAAACAAACATGGTGGGCACCAGTTCTATTATAGTTTGGTCCCAGAGGCATCTGACTTGGGGATATGTGGTCCTTTCCTATTGTGACTGATACCAGTTCTACTAATTATTAGCCATATGTCTGTGGGAACCTCACACCTCTCTTTGATCCAGTTTTTTCATTATAATATGGGGATAATAATGCTTGCTTTACAGAGCTGTGAAGATTAACTGAATTAATATGACAATGTGTGGTACATAGTAAGCAGTTCATAACTGTTAGCAATTACTACTATTAAGAGGTGTTTTAGAAATGATATATATGATGTGAATATTTATAGTAACTATTAATAACAAGTTTTATAATGTCAAAGAAAGGTTAATTATATATTGTGGATAAGAGGAGAAAAGAAATGCAAGAAAGAAGATTGATGTATACTTATACCAAATCTTACCTTTACTCAACACATCCACACAAGGAAAGCTTCATCTAATTTAATTCAGTTGTTAATTGCAAATTACTCTCCTTTGTGCAGAAGATGATGTTCTGAGATTATCGGAGATTACTGGTGTATGGAGTCACTGTGGGTCTGGGGAATGAAGGTTAATGAATAGCTAAAGGATATACTATAATGGCAACTATGAATACAAAATTGAGTAAAATTAAGTTTTCCTTTTTCTTTTCATTTTAGAATAACTTTTATTTCTCCAAGTCATATTTATATCATATTGACTATTTCATTACATTCCTCCCCAGTGAAGTATCAATCATTTCTTAAAAATTTACTTATTTATACTTAAAATGATTTAAATTATATTTGGAATAATGTGTTACACATAAGTAAGTGAACTTTATAATTCTGAATGATGATCTGTGTTTTTTAAGAGTGTGGGCATGTGAAGTTTTTTTTAAACATGTTTTATTATTTTTGATTGTTATAGAATACTGTTCTAAGTGAGATTAGTGTACTTTCCCCCATTAATTTATTAAATTTGGGGAAGACTTTCAGTGAATTATCTTTATTTTTATTTATTTATTTTTTCAGTGAATTATCTTTAAAAATCATTCTTATGTGGAATCTGATTAAAATGTATATTAGTAGCTTAAAGGCTAAGGCTAACCTGGAAGAATCTTTCTGAATCTTAAAAATTACGTTGGGCCTGGCTGGCATGGCTCAGTGGTTGATTGTCGACCTATGAACCAGGAGGTCATGGTTTGGGGTGCATGCCTGGGTTGTGGCTAGATCCCAGCGGGAGGTGGGGGGGGGCATGCAGGAGGCAGCCGATTAATGATTCTCTCTCATCATTGATGTTTCTATCTCTCTTTCCCTCTCTCTTCCTCTCTGAAATCAATAAAAATATATTAAAAAAAGAATTATGTTGGAAGTCATGTTATAGTGTCTCCTACAGTTTCAGTCACCTTGCATAATTGTGATTCGTAACCTTTAAACAGGGTGAGGTTTTCTTTCGTTCTTTTTTTAAAATTATTTATTGCTGAGAGAGAGAGCGAGAGAGAGAGAGAGAGAGAGAGAGAGAGAGAGAGAGAGAAAGAAAGATTGATTTGTTCTCCCACTTATGTATGCAGGCATTGATTGATTCTTATCTATGTCCCCACTGGGATGGAATTTGCAACCTGGATATATCGGCGACAACACTCTTAACAAACTGAGCTACTTGGCCAAGGCTAGGTAGAGTGAGGTTTCAAATAAAGAGCTGAAGTATTGTATAGTTTGGGTCAATGGGAAGACATATGAAAATTAGATTCTAATATTTTCTGTACTTCGAGAATGTAAGCAACAATATTGAGTCCTTTCACTCTACTGAAAAGTCCCAGAGGCTGATTTATACTGTTATGTTTATTGGACATAATTACTTATCTTTAGTTTTGATCAATCTATTCAGTAGAGTTTTAATTCGATCTTTTAAGTCTTGTCCTACTTATTGACTAGATATGGACAGTCATACCGTTTCTTTTGGACTTCGGGATATACTTTTTGACTAAAACAAAACTGTACTTTTAAAACTTGCCTGTTACATTATTACTTAGGCAGATAATGAAAATCAATTTGAATTTCTTGAACACTTTACTGATAATAAATTGATAAGACTGAAATGCTTTATTGTTCCATGTTGGCTAGAAGGGGTTTCTGGCTTTGTATTTTGAAAAATATGAAAATTTGCAGTTAACCCAAGTAGTATAAAGTTCTCTGATCTCAATTCGACATCATACAGGAGGAAGAGACCAAGTGAAAGAAAAGAAAGTTTATATATGTATGTATGATATACAACCAAAAAATGATGTGGCTAAGTGACCTACATTTAATATAGTCCATCTAGAGTCATCATTGTTCAGCTTTTCTTGGAACCTATTACCTTGTGTAGTTACCTATATCTCATCTACCAGTACAGACAAGTGGTGTTTTCCTAAGATTACCATTCTGAGCACTAGATTCGGTGTTTCTTACATTTAAATAAGGGAGGAAGGTTGAGCTCATAAGTTCCTACCTATTAAACTGATTAGCTTCTCTCTTCAGGGTTTTGGGAGGGAAGTGGCCACTCCGTAGGAGAGGTGTTTTGTAGTGTGAAAGTGAAAATGATATGACACCAGTACAATTTGTTTATCTTCAAAATATGGGGAAGGAAATAGATCAGTTTTTAGATCATGTTTTAATAATTTATTATTAAATTTATTTGGTCCCATTGTTTCATTTAGCTATATATAGCTTTTTTGAGATTATCTTTATAACTAATGGTGACTTATATCCATTGGATAGTACAACTCTGATTTCACTCACACTAGAGAAGATAAATATTGTGAAACAATTTGATCTTTATAGCTAGGGCTATGCATTTGGAAGATAGTTGCTTTCATGGCTGCTTTTGCAATAGTTTTGGTTCAGGTAATGACAGTGAATTTTAAATTCTAAAGATAATTTTGCACATTTTACATGCACATTTTAAATTCTGATATGAATTTTTTCTTTGAGAAAATTAGATATAGATCTGGGTGGGTCATGATGCCACTTCTAAAGTAGGAAGTGTTTTATAGATTGGGATAGAAAATGAGCTAGAACTCATAAAATAATTACGGAAGCTCCCTTTGCAAATCGATTTTAAAAAAAATATACTTTTATTGATTTCAGAGAGGAAGGGAGAGGGAGAGAGAGAAACATCCTATATAATAAAAGCATAGTATGCAAATTGTGGTGGCAGCAGGCGGCCAGGGGAAGGGAGGGAGTACCCAGCCAGCAGCCGGCAGCCGGCAGCCGCTGGGGACCCTACCAGTGCACGAATTTCACTCACTGGGCCTCAATGATGAGAGAGAATCATTGATCAGCTGCCTCCTGCATGCTTCCTACTGGGGTTTGAGCCCACAACCCGGGTATGTGCCCTTGACTGAAATCGAGCCCAGGACCCTTCAGTCTGTAGACTGATGCTCTATCCATTGATCCAAACCAGCCAGGGCTTGATTTTTTTTTTTTTAAATACTAAGGCCTGGTTATAAAATTCTAATAAGAAATAATAGATGAAATTTGAGTGACAAACCTTTGAGAAATTATTTGTAGTTGTGTGTGAGAAAACTGATGAAAGTGAGATTTTGAAACTCTTGATGTAGCTAGCCTTTGAGAGATTTTGGTTAATTCATTTTAAAATCTGGTTATTTTGGTAGGTGGAATACTCTGCGTTAAAAGTAGTGATGGGTATAGCTTTTACATTTCATATAGTGAAAGACAAATTGTATAGGCTCCTTTATTAAAAATATTTTGTTGAGTTTATGTTATTCTAAGTGGACCCTGCAGTTATTTCATTCATCCTTAAAGGCTCCCTATGGTCAGGGGAGATGGTAATTAATAGTTGAAACTAGTTTATTGTCCAAATGCTTCAGCATTTAAAGAGCAGATTCTGTTGGGCATAAGTTTTTATATTTGTCTGCTAAAAATAGTCTGTTGTCTTTGGATCTCTATATAATCTAATATAATACTTATAAACTTAGGAAAATACTTTAAGAAGTAACTTTTTATCCAGATGGCTAGTAATTTGGGATATGAGAGAAAAATAAACCTATTACATTGTTATATACTTATTATATGTAATACTAGAGGCCCGGTGCACGACATTCGTGCACTTAGGGGAGGCAGACCCTCAGCCTGGCCTGTGCCTTTTCGCAGTCCAGGAGCCCATGGGAGTGGGCTTAAGCCTCAGTCGGACATCCTTAGTCTTGCCACGGAGGTGGGCTGCTGTGCTTTGCCAGCCATCAGCCCGGCTTTGTGGCTGAGCGGCGCTCCCCTGTGAGAGTGCACTGACCACCAGGGGGCAGCTCCTGCATTGAGCGTCTGCCCCCTGGTGGTCAGTGTGCATCATAGTGACCGGTCATTTTGCCGTTCAGTTGATTTGCATATTACCCTTTTATTATATAGGATTGTTACACATTTATTTGTATCTCTGCATCTCTTATAGCCACAGCTAGCTCAGCATGCATTTCTCTAAAATAGAAATCCTGAAAATGTCATCACTGTTGACTAGTCAGCTGTTGGTGGACCATTGCCAGGCACCTCTGTGCAGCTGCAGGATTAGGCCACACCTTCTTCCTTTGGCTGGAATTATTTGTGTGCCCAGACGGGAGGGGGAGCACCTAAGGCCTGCTAGTCCTTGAAATGCTTAGTGGTATGGAGATGATGTGACTAGCTGCTGGCATATCTAGGTTGGAAGGGAACACTGGGAAGGAATGATCTGACCCCTTTTCTCTCACCAAACCTATAGCGAGTTCACTTGTGGGACTTCTTTGTGAGTAGATGCTTCACCACACCCTGTTCCCTATCCCACTTAAGTGTTTGCATTTTATTGCAAAAAAGTGGGGGTATCTGCTTTGCAGTCATTTTTGTTTATTTGGTAGGTTAAAAATTACTTAAATTAATGAGCATCTTCACTTGGCTGCATATTTTCTTTCTTTTCAGAAATCATCTTTTCATGAGCAGAGGGTAGCTGAGTATTTCCGTGGTTCCTTGTTTCCTCCTTCCCTCCCCTCCCCCATAGGACTGACCACATTGGAAAGACAGCTTGATGCATTTAGCTCACAAGTGCCCATTAACTGTAATGTGACTGATGAGTCTAATTTTAGACCTACTACCATTGAAAGTCCCATTTTTCTTTTCTATTGATAATATCCTTTATTCTCTGTAATGGGAAGAGGTCCTGTTTTTATGTATGTGAAGCAAGGAGTTTTACCTTTTTTCTTTTTTAGTGCTTAAAATGTTTTTATTGCATGAAATTTGAGTTTTGACTTTAGATGCTCTTTTTCCTCTTCTTCAACTTAGTGTCATTGATTATTTTAGTCAAATCCCTATTTTGCCTGTCTGTTTAGCAGTATTTCCAGGGGTGCTTCAATATTTCTGTGTATTCTACCTGTTTATAGAGTCTTTATGTTTCTCTGCATTTTTTGTTTTATTTTTTGAGGTGTACACACACAGTTACACTTCATGGAGTTGCATCCAGCCAAGTGTCCATGTTCTTCTTGTGAAGAGGCAGAGAAAATCACCTCTCCCAAGAATTTCCACCTTCTGACCAAGGGAAATGTGTCGTGAAGAGCTGTACGCAGATGGAGGCAACTTGTTTGCTTGTTCTGCTGCTACAGCATTGATTTAATTAGAAGACAGGCTGTGGGTGGCCATGTGCAGACAAAGAAGCACCAGACAAGAGCCCAGTTAGCCTGGGACAGTAAAAGTAAGTTACGCTCTTTTAAGAACACTTCTGAGTACTGATGCTGATTCTTGCCTTTCATACTAAGGGGCAACTTGTAACTTACTGTTTGTGCTTACGCATTAGGTACATCTGTTCTTTTTCTGAGATCCTAGAAATGAAACGTACTCTCTAGCCCAAAGTACCTGCTTAATGGAAAAGCGGTGCTCTTGTTTCTTTCAGGCTTTTTTTAGACTAAAAAGAACCCTGAATGCATTATTACATTCTAGATTAATTTTACACGGCATCAACACTGTGTGTCAGTTTTTAACTAGGTCAAACCCTTAAGTACAGAACTTGTTATGTTTTACTTTGTACTGATAGTTCCCCTTTCTAGCCATTTCTTAATGAGCTGTATTCATTTGGCTGAGTCTTTTAGAAGATGTGGCCCAAGACCAGTTCCCAAGGAACATGTAGCTTTATATGTGAACCCTTATTTTGCTTTGGGAATTGTTTCTCTCTGAGAATATATTGCATTTTGGTGCTGGGGTCCAATCCCAGCGGGTCCAGGGGTCCCCAAAGGTGTGGACGGAGTCGGCGAAGAAGGAATGACACGAAGACAGCCTTCAGTTGATCAGCAGCCTAGTCAGGACCTCTAGCCAGGATCTCCAGCCAAAGTTCTGGTCGGAGTTCTGGTTAGGAACTGACGAGGATCTGACGTTTATTGTCTTGTTACATCCATATTTATACCAGCCGATTTTAATCCTGTCAATTTCTATTACAAAGGTTAGGGCGTTTCTTATCTCCATTCCAGGGAGTAAAGATTATGTAGCTTAACTACCCGCCTGGCACTTAATTAAGGGGTTGTATCCCCTCCCTAACCTCAGGGAAAGATCCCCACCTGGGGAAACAACCTTTCTCGGAGAGGTGACCTTGGTTAAAACACATGGCGCTAAAGAGAGCAAACATATTAAGAACAATATGCTATATATGCCAGGTCCCTTGAAACATATGCTGTGCAGATGTTTCTTTCCTGCAGCAACTGTGTCAAGCAGCAAGGATGGACCGGCTCCCGGCATTTTGGAATTCAGTTTTGAGCTACTTTAAGCTACATTTGGTAGTAATCCTGTGTTTTAGCTCTGTGGAAGCAATTTAGACTTTTGGATTAAGTGTAACATGTCTTCTTGTCCTGTATTAATAGAGATATTAGATTCATTGGCCTTTGGATTTACAGTGTGACTTTTGAATCATTGTGTGTGTGTGTGTGTGTGTGTGTGTGTGTATCTATATCATTTGGGCATCAATTTTATAATCTGATTTTATTTATTTATTTTGTGCTTTTGGTAATGAAGCATCTAGGCTAAGAAGAGTTTTCTGTGTTCAGCAAAATCACAGGCTGATGTCATGATGTCAAGCTGAAAGACTGCCTTTAGATTTTACATTTTTGTCCATCTCTCAAACCCAGGCCCTTATTCAGAATCTGGATAGGAATGAGAAAGTGATATAATTTTTAGGAATCCCATCAAGATAACCTGATCCAAAGCAGAATAAACTATTTTTTAAATTTATTTTCTCTATCATCTAATTTTTATATGGGTAGCAGGCTTTACCTAAGTGTTAGAATAATGAAGGCTGCATCTCACTATAGGAAAACAAACAGCTTAAGGTTGAATTCTAGGCATCTTTGTGCTTTTGCCATTCCAGCTGCCAGGGAGTTTGTGCTGGCAGCCATTCTCACTCAGGTCAGCCTCCGGCATGGTAGACACGCTTACTGACAGTTCATGACATGTATATACTGTAACATAGGGCGTCAACACTACAACACTTATTAGACTTCTCAGAAAATTCAGAGTGAAGAGCTTATGTTTTCCTCTCTTGGAATATGTGCAGATGTTAACATTTTCTAGTGGGTTGGAAGTCTTTTTAATAAAAAGCACAGTTATAAGTTTCTACTCAAAAGTTAGCAACCCCCTCCCCATTCTGACCATGTCCTCACCTCATGATAGAAGGATGGTTTAAGTTATTATAATTCCATGGTCTGTTGGGATTTTTTTGAGTGATATTTTCATATTATTGTCAACATGGCTAAAAGGTGTAATTATTTAGGTTGAAGGGAAGTGAAAGTGGATGCCAAATTTAGCTTTACTAGAGCAGCAGCTACATTTGTCTTTTCCATTGTAGTTCATGTGGAAAAGACAATTCCAGGTACCACGTGTGCTAAGCTCTTCCCGGACATCATAAAGAATCCAACTAAAATAAAGTTTAAAACTATTTCAGATGTGCACGTCTGCTGAAGCCAATACTTTATTTTAGAGATCTGTGTTATATTTGACAAGTAACTCTTTGTACTGTGATTCTGTGGCTTTCAATTAAAAAAATAAAAATAAGCTGCTGTGATGTCATTTTTCTGCATAATTATATATGTTTATGTGATAATTAGGCAGATTGCTAATAGAAATGAGGTAAGGACAGATGTGCAGTGCTTTTTTATTAAAATATTTTCAATAATAAATTAGTGCCGAAACCGGTTTGGCTCAGTGGATAGAGCGTCGGTCTGTGGACTGAAGGGTCCCAGGTTCGATTCCGGTCAGGGGCATGTACCTGGGTTGCGGGCACATCCCCAGTAGGAGATGTGCAGGAGGCAGCTGATCGATGTTCCTCTCTCATCGATGTTTCTAACTCTCTATCTCTCTCTTCCTCTCTGTAAAAAATCAATAAAATATATTTTTAAAAAAAAAATAAATAAGAGAAAAATATGGTGCCATTTTTGACAGACTATTGTATGCTAGATTAACATGTGCTCTAATGAACAAATATAAACATTTGTGGCATTTATTCTGGCTTTTCCCAAAGAGCTTGATGCTTCAAGAAGATCATAAAATGTCCTAGTTCCTAATACATATGCTGTTGTGTGTGAGGTTTTTTTTTTTTTTTAAACAAACTATGTTTTCTTTTGTGTAATTGAATAGTTAAAAAAATGAACTGTCACAGATACTAAAATTGCATATTCAACATACTGTATTTGACTCAAGTGTTCACAGTATGATGCAAACAAACGTTCTCTCAACTTGCTTCCAGGATAGCTAAAATATTACTTTAACACACGTTTAAAGCAGAGCACTATAACGATTTGGCTAGATGTAATTCTGGACTGTCTAAGTTGAGTAATTTCCTCAGGCATTCCAACTTTGATCAACCACAGCAAGAACTTTTAGCTTGTTTGTAAAGCAGCCAGTGGATCTGTAAATATGTCCTGAGGTAGAGAGAAAAGAGAGAATGCCAGAAACGAAAGAACACTTTCTATCCTAAGAAGCAGCTACAGAATGAAAATGGAAAGTTTTTTGTTTTCCTAGGAACTCATTTTAGGCAGTTGAGGCTCTGATGCCTAACTATGCCCTGTGGTTCTGTACTAATGAATGAAAGATACTTCATTTGGGCCTAATAAAAATGTTTTCTGGCTAACTCTGCTGAAACTTATTGGTTAAAGTTCATTAATTGTTAAATTTTTCATTCTTTATTAATATATTAATTGACTAAAAACCTAAGCATATGTATCTCAGTAAAGCATGTCTTAGTTTTTAATTGGCTAATATTTGGGTGAAAATATTCTTACATGACCCTGTTTTGGATAGTAACTCTAAGAACAGGCAGTACCACTAAACAAATAATCTCATATACCTTTTGTTTTTAATACATGGATGAAAATAGATTTTCTGGTTTTTATTTTCAGTCACCTGAAAATGAATTTGCAAACTTCTACAGTTTTCTGTATGGAAGCATTAACTAAGAATATTTATAATGGCCGTAGCCGGTTTGGCTCAGTGGATAGAGTGTCCGCCCGCGGACTGAAAGGTCCCAAAAGGTCCCAGGTTCGATTCCGGTCAAGGGCATGTACCTTGGTTGCGGGCACATCTCTGGTGGGAGGTGTGCAGGAGGCAGCTGATCGATGTTTCTCTCTCATCGATGTTTCTAACTCTCTATCTCTCTCCCTTCCTCTCTGTAAAAAATCAAATTTATATATATATATATATATATATATATATATATATAATATTTATAATGGTAAATCAGTCTCTGCTATATGGGAACTGCAAGTTTCCTGTATTTTTAGATATAGCATGTTCATATCACATGAAGATAACTTCCCCTGGAAATCATTTAAGGTGCAGTTAACAACTGCTTGCAAACTGGATATTTAAATTGGATAATCTGTCTAGTTTCTTTCTGATCTTGTTTTTGTAGTTCCATGATATCAGATACCATGACCTCCAGTTAGCTTCCATTGTGAAAATTCTGCTTTTTTAGGTCATTGTGTACCAAACATTAGGAGGAATCCATAATCTTGTGATTCTCATGTTGCAGATATCTATTCTCCAATTAGTGAGTCATGGAGAACAAGGTTAACATAGTTAAAGAAAATTTACTACTAATGAAAAAAGGCTTATCATGTTTCGCTTTCATTTCATTGAGCATTTTTTTCAGCACTGGACAAAGGGCAGTATAATTGGTAAATTTACACCTTTAAGCCTTTCCCCTGTAAACTAGGAGAGGTGCAGAGAAATGAAGAATGGGCAAGTTGGGGGAAGATGGAAGGGCAAGGCCTAGATAAGCTAATTGTGATGTTCATAGGCAGGATACTTGAGTGGATTTCTGAGTTGGTTACCGTCTTACTGTTTCTTTGTTTACCCCGCACTTTTTCTTCCTCTAAATATTGTCCATCTGAATGGCATAATTTCTTCAAAATTTAATACTTGTTTAATTTTATGTGGTTATTGTCTTGATCTCAAAAGCATTAAAATTTGCACTGAGAATATAAGAGCTAACTTTTATAAAAACTATCTGGGATCTGGGATCTAATTTATAGATTGATTCTCATTATCCTTTAACTATTTTACCTGATTATCTCTTTGTCATATTTTGCATGTTATTTGAACGTTTATTTTCTCCCTCCCATATAACTATGTAAGTTTTGTATTCGGGTTACAATTCTTTTAAAAAGAATTTTACTCTAAACTACTAGCTCCAAAGAGAATGCTATCTGTTAACATCTTGATAATTACAGTTTACCATTGCATAAAGTTGTAGGCGAAGTTGTGTATCAAGGTATTGAACCTGGGACCCTTAAGTGCACAGGCGCTGATGCTCTAACCACTTACCACACTGTCCAGGGCTGAATCCACTACTTCTTAATGAAAAACATACCCCCCCCCCCAATAATCATTGATTTGCATATAATGTTTGTGGCTGCCTCTATGATGGTTATCCAGAAAGCTCTGTATGTCCTTTTACTAGTGCTTCTTTCACATTTTATTTTATTTTATTTTTTTTTATAAATTTTATTGATTTTTTTTACAGAGAGGAAGGGAGAGGGATAGAGAGTTAGAAACATTGATGAGAGAGAAACATCGATCAGCTGCCTCCTGCACACTCCCTACTGGGAATGTGCCCGCAACCAAGGTACATGCCCTTGACCGGAATGGAACCTGGGACCCTTGAGTCCGCAGGCCGACGCTCTATCCACTGAGCCAAACCGGTTAGGGCTCTTTCACATTTTATTAATGTTTTTTCAATTCATCTAATTTTTCTCCAGTACAAGTTGAATTCTGGCTTTCAGATTGGTTAATTTTTGTAGCGCTCATGGCTTATTTTGTGCTTTCTTATTCTCTACCTCCTCTGTGCTGTTGCTGATAGATGCCTTTATAAACCTCTTCATGAATGGGGTTTGCAGAGAAAGTGAAGGTAAACAGCTTATGAAGTTCATTTAGGTTGGAGTTTCTCCAGGTGAGGGCCATGGTCCCTCTGGATCAGGATCACTTGAGATAGCTTGTTCAGAAAGATGAAGGTTCCCTATCTTCTCACATGGCCTAAATCACAGTCTTTGGGGATGGCAGTCTGGAAATTTTCATTGCTGATTATTTTTTAAAAACCTGACTATTGTTTATTTTTAGATAACTGTAGATTCACATGCAATTGTAAGAAATAATACAGAGAGAACCCTTGGAACTTGATCCCACAATGGTAACAGTTTTTTAAAAATTTGCAGTTAATCTTTTATTTTAAAAAAATTACTTGATAGTTTAAAAACTTTTGTCGAAGCAGAGTATACATATACAAAAATATACACATTTATTTTAAAGAGACAATTTCTTGAAATTTTCAGAGTGAACATAGCTGTGTGTAATCAGCCCCCAGATCAGGAAACAGAATATTGTCAGCCCCTAGAACAGCGGTTCTCAACCTGTGGGCCGAGACCCCTCTGGGGGTCGAACGACCCTTTCACAGGGGTCGCCTAAGACCATCGGAAAACACATATATAATTACATATTGTTTTTGTGATTAATCACTATGCTTTAATTATGTTCAATTTGTAACAATGAAATTGGAGGTCACCACAACATGAGGAACTGTATTAAAGGGTCGCGGCATTAGGAAGGTTGAGAACCTCTGCCCTAGAAGGTTCCTCATGCCCCCTCCACTCCCTCCAGCGTCATGCCTGTTCTGAAATGGAGTCATGGAGTATGTAATCTTTTGTATCTGCCTTTTTTGTTCATTAATTGAGGGGAAATTTATAGAACACAAAATTAATCATTTTAAAGTAAGTAATTCAGTGGCATTTAAACATTCCTAATGTTATGCTACATCCACCTCTGTCTTGTTCTAAAACATTTTCACCTCTTTAAAGGCAACCCTGTACCCATTAAGCAGTTGCTCCCCATTCATTCCTCCTCCAACCCTTGGTGACCACCAATCTGCTTTCTCTCTCTATGGGTTTACCCATTCTGGAGATTTCATGCAAATTAAATCACACAATATGTGATCTTTTGTGTCTCTGGCTTCTTTCAGTTAGCATGATGTTTTCAAGGTTCATCCACTTATTCCTTTTTGTGGGATATTATTCAACATTTTTCATGTATATACTATAATTTTCTTCATCCATTCATCTATTGGTGGACATTTGAGTTGTTTCCACTCTTGCTATTGGGAACAGTGTTGCTGTGAACATTCCAGTACAAGTATTTGTTTGAGTCAAATTTGTTGGGTTGTATGCTAATTTTATATTTAACTTTTTGTGAAACAACCATACTTTCTACAGGAGCTCAACCATTTTGCATTACCAATAGCAATGTACAAGGGTTACAGTTTCTCCACATTCTGCTAGCACTTGTTATTTTTGTGATTATAGCCAACCTCGTGTGGTTATGATTTTAATTTTTCTAATGACTAATGATGTTGAGCATCTTTCCCTGTGCTTGTTGTCCATTTGTATATCTTAAGAGAATTGTTGAAGTCTATTCAAGTCCATCCATTTTTTAAATTGGGTTGTTGTTATTGAAAGTTGTAGGAATTCTTCATATATTCTGGATACCGTATTACTATTGCATTTCCCCGTATTTCTGAATTTGTGTCAAAGTACACACTTAAAAGGGAAAATAAATGATAACTAACCCTGTGATCTTTTATCTCTCCCTTATAGTCCTTTGACCATGCCCAGTACAAGAATGGTTTTTACTTTTTTAAATGGTTGAAAACATGAAGTATTTACTTTGAAAAAAATTAGAATGTTCAAAGTAGGTTTGGAAAAAATGGTTGAAAAATTTCATGACACTTGAAAGTTATATGAAATTCAAATTTCAGTGTTTATAAATGAAGTTTTATTGGAACATAGCCATGATCATTCATTTATGTATTTTTTCTGGCTGCTTTTACACTAAAATAGCAGACTTGAGTAGTTGTAGAATTTTCTGTGTGGCCTGCAAAGCCTGAACTATATAATATATCTGGCTCTTTATAGAAAAGACTTGCCTGGCACATAGATGTCCAATAAATATTTTTTGAATGAATGAATCTTGACCTATACCACCACAGAAGACTCTTAATTGGAAATCTTTCAGCAATCCAGTTCTTGAAAATTTGAGCTTAATTGGCTACTAAACAACAAAAAAAATTCTTCAATGAGTTTTTGGCAGTACATTTTCATTGGCCTCCATTCATCCTGTAAATATTGAGAATTGATGATGAAATACCAGGGAATTTGTAATTCTTGGGATAGTATCTGGTAAGATAGCTATATTGTGCAAGTTTTACTAGTGTTAGTTTGAAAAAGGCTATAGCAACAGTGGAGTATACATCCCGTTTTTATTCTCTGTTGTAAAAAAATAAAAAAGATAGTTTGTTTCAAAGCTCTTTGTTTTTTTCCCTTTCCCATTAGCTTTACATCACTAAAGGTATCTGTTTCTTAATAAAGACAGTAATTCAATTACAGTTTGATTTTTTAGCCTACTTAATTTTGGATAAGAGACTATATTAACACAAAGTTTTATTCTTCTATATTTTAATCATCTAATGATGTTTTTTGTTGAATTTGTACTTGAAAAACAGTGTGAATACTAATATATTAGTAATTTCCTATAAATGTCTAACTAAAAAATAGATTGTAAATTGGACAGACATAAATCTTTTTATATAAAAATAACTTTATAGTGTGCCAGTCTAGTTTTTCTACATTTGAAAACTAAATTGGTTGCATCTGTAAGAACTGTTAATAGAAGTCTCATAATAGATCTGCACCCCAAAGGTACAGTGTACCTTATACTCATAGCCTTGCAAATAGTTCTTTTATGTTAGGCTTTCAGCAATGGACATTAAATGGGTAATACAGATTGTGGTTTATAATGCAAGAGCAGTGCTTTGCAGATCTTTGCCTTGGCCTGTTGTTTCCAGATTTCATTAATAGGCAAGGGTTTCCGTGTCATGGTGGGCATGTAGCTCCTGACTTGCGTCTTCGCCTTCCTGCCCTCTCTGTGCTGGGTTAAGCAAAGGGATCTTACTTTTTATAAGCTTTGTTTCTTCTGAAAGGTATGAATAAGCTTAAACAAGATTTTACTTTTAATAAAAACTAAAGATACTATTGCCTGAATTTATTTTATTTCTCTTGTTTTAATTGTGAAAAGATTGTATACTTAACACTCTATTACATTTTCCTGGCATTTCTCTATAGGAGTAACCTGTAAGAAACATCAGTTTGCTTAAAGAACTATTGTTCACAATGATTAATCTATTTATATCTAATTGCAGTTAACTCCTATTCATTCATTCTGCAAATATTTATTGAGTACCTACTGTGTGCCAAGCATTACTTTAGACATGGGTATATAGCACTTAAACTTATAGAATTTACAGTCTATGGAGGGAATAAGACAAACAAAAGTATATGTAATTTCAGGTAGTAAAAAGTGCTATAAAGAAGAATGAAATAGTAGAGAAAAGAAATTGGTTGGGGAAATGCTAAGTTAGTAAGGGGAGGGCCCTCTGATAAGATGTCACTTGAGCAGAGACATGAACATCATAAGGAAAAAAACCGTGGTAAGGTGTTGGGGAAGGGAGTTTTTGGTTAGAGAGAAAAGTATCCCAATGTCCCTTCTTATCACACTTATTCTTCTTTATAATACTTCATTGGACAGCAGCTATTTATATATACACTAGAGGCCCAGTGCACGAAATTTGTGCATGGGGGCAGGGTCCCCTTAGCCCAGCCTGCACCCTCTTCAATCCGGGACATCCCTCTCACAATCCAGGACCGCTGGCTCCTAACTGCTCACCTGCCTGCCTGCCTGATCGCCCCTAACTGCACTTGAGAATTTATTCTATGTATGATGGGAAACTGTGGTAGGTTTTGGAATGAGAGTAATAGTGTCTGATAGGTTTTTAAAGTATTGTTGGCTTCTGATTGGGCATAATGATTACTAGTTGTATAAAATTATTCGGGTCAGAAGGTAACTATAGTTGAACATTTGAAAAGCTTATGCATATTATTTATAAGAATAAAGTTAGTATATAAAGTGACCGGTTTATATCAAGTGATAGATATACTTTTTGTCAACTTTATTGAAGTACAATTTATATACAACAAAACTTGCCAATTTTAAGTGAGCAGTGTAATGAGTTTTGACAAATGTATACAATCATGTAACTACCAATACAGTCATGATGCATATAACATTTAATCACCGCAAAATTCCCTCATGTGCCTATCTGCCATTGATTCCCTTCTCTCACTGGCCCCTAATTACCACTCTGCTTTTTATAATAATTTGGCCTTTTCTAGAATTTGGTATAAATGAAATCATACAATATGTGGTCTTTTGTGACTGACTTCTTTCACTTAGCATAATGATTTTGAAATTCATCCACATTGTTGGGTACGTTAGGATTTTGTTTCCTTTAATCCGGAGTAGTATTTCATTGTATTGTTACGTCACAATTCGTTTATCTGTTCACCAGTTGATGGGCATTTGGATTGTTTCCAGTGTTTGGCTGTTCTGATTAAAACTAATATGAGCATTTGAATAAAAGTCTTTATGCAGATATATACTTTCATTTTTCTTAGATAAATATTTAGGAGTACAATTGATGGATCTATGGTAAGTGTATGCTTAACTTTAAAGAAAACTGTCAAACTCTTTGCCATTTTCATTCTCACCATCAATGTAGGCTGAAGTTCCTTCACATTCTTGCCAATACTCAATATTGTCAGTCTATCTAATTTTAGCCATTTCAGTGGTTATGTAGTAGTATCTTGTGGTAGTAATTTGCATATCCCTAATGACTAATGGTATTATGCATCTTTTCATGTGTTATTTGCAATCTGTACATAAAATTGCCCATTAAAAACTTTGGATGGTTTGCTTTAATGAATTGTATGGATTTTGAATATATATGTACATATTCTGGATGCAAGTCCTTTATGTTTTGTTAAAATTTTCTTCTAGGCAGTGGTTTGATTTTTTTTAAAATAAACTTTTTATTTTAGAATAGTTTTAGATTTATAGAAAAATTGAGAAGATAGTGAAACCAATATTGTTTTGAGTCTGAAAAAAATTGAAGAATGAAGTCGCAGACAAAAATGACTAACAGAATCAAAGTTTATTGGGAGAAGCCAGTCCTAGAAAAGGTGTAACTGGGTTTCCAGGAACAGACTCGTGTCCACAGCTTTCTTTTCATGTTACAGTCAGGAGTAGTTTAGCATCCAGGCTAATTAAAATCTAATAGTCTATGTGTGAAGGCCCACATAACCATAAGCCACGTGGGCACAGCGGATATCCTCCCCCACAACAGTAATCACAACAGTAATGTCAAGTATCCATTGTGTGCTGCCCTGGGAGAGAAAGGGATGGAGGGTACCCTTTTTGGGGTATATATGCTTGCCTCACTGCCTTGAGATTGGTTATCTACACGCTGTCTGTCTTAGTAATATCCATACATTTTAAAGCTTATGTCTCTCCCACACATGACCTTCCTTCCCAGTCCAGTTGGGATGTCTTAATAACTTCTAGTTGGGTTCCCAATTCTATTTCCCTGCCCCCAGGGTCCTAATTCCTGACTACCTAGCTTCCTTTTGTCTCCTAAATAGTACAGAGAATTCCCGTGTACCTAAGACCTAATTTCCTGCTATTAACATTTTACATTAGTATGTACATTGTTTATAATTAATGAACCTATATTGACACATTATTATTAAAGTCCATACTTCATTAAGATTTCCTTAGTTTTTACCTAATGTAAAAGTCTTTTTTTTTGTTCCAAAGTGTTTTTCATCTTATTTTAGTTTTCATTTCTAGAAATTCAGTTTATTTTTTTTAATACCTTTTCTTTCCTCCTTATCCTTATTTTTTCTTATACCTCCTTAAATATGTAGAGTGTTCATATGAAAACTAGTTTAACATTGTTAGCTAACATTATAATTGTTTGCTAATTCTATCTGTGTCATTTCTGGGTGTCTCTCCATTGTTTGATCATTCTGGTTATGGGCCATATGTTTCTGATTATTTGCATGTCTCGTTATCTTTGGTTTTGTGCTAAATGTTGTGAAATTTATATTTTGGGGAGTTGGATATTGTAGTATTTCTTCAAATATTGTAGGACTTTGTTCTAGGACACTGTTGTTAGTTTAAGTCACTTCAATCCTTTTGAGGCCTTGCTTTAAATTCTTGTTAGTGCAGGTTTAGAGTAGCCTTCCTTCGGGCTCAACTTTCTTTTTTTCCTTTCTTTTTCTTAAATTTTATTTTATTGTTTAAAGTATTACAAATAGTAGTGCATATGTCTTCTTTTTTCCCCCCATTGACCTTCCCCCGGCTCCCCTACCCCCCGGCACATGCCCTCACCCCCAAGTGTCTTGCGTCCATTGGTTATGCTTATATGCATGCATACAAGTCCTTAGGTTGATCTCTTACCTCTCCCCCTCCCCAAACCCTTCCAGCATTCCTGCTGTAGTTTGACAGTCTGTTTGATGCTTCTCTGCCTCTGTATCTATGTTTGTTCATCAGTTTATAATGTTCTTTATTATCCATAAATGAGTGAGATCATGAGGTATTTTTCTTTCACTGACTAGCTTATTTCACTTAGCATAATGCTCTCCAGTTCCATTCATGCTGTTGCAAATGGTAAGAATTCCTTCTTTTTTACAGCAGCATCGTATCCACAAATCAATAAATGTGATACACCACATAAACCAGGGGTCCTCAAACTTTTTAAACAGGGGGCCACTTCACTGTCCCTCAGACCGTTGGAGGGCCGGACTATAGTTTAAAAAAAAAAACTATGAACAAATTCCTATGCACACTGCACATATCTTATTTTGAAGTAAAAAAACAAAACGGGAACAAATACAATATTTGTATTTGCATGTGGCCCGCAGGCCGTAGTTTGAGGACCCCTGACATAAACAAACTGAGAGATAAAAACCATATAATCATATCCATTGATGCAGAAAAAGCATTTGACAAAATCCAGCATCCTTTCATGATAAAAACTCTCAGCAAGGTGGGAATAGAAGGATCATACCTCAACATAATAAAAGCCATATATGACAAACCCACAGCCAGCATCATACTCAATGGGCAAACACTAAAACCATTTCCCCTAAGAACAGGAACAAGACAGGGATGCCCACTCTCACCACTCCTGTTCGACATAGTACTAGAAGTACTAGCCATTGCGATGAGACAAGAAGAAGAAATAAAAGGCATCCAAATTGGAAAAGAAGTAAAACTGTTTTTATTCGAAGATGACATGATATTGTACATAGAAAACCCCAAAGACTCCATCAAAAAACTACTAGACATAATAAATGAATTCGGCAATGTAGCAGGATACAAAATTCACACCCAGAAGTCTATGGCTTTTCTGTACACCAATAATGAACTCACAGAAAGAGAAATTTAAAAAGCAATCCCATTTACTATTGCAACAAAAAAATTAAGATACCTAGAAATAAACTTAACCAAGTAGACAAAGGACCTGTACTCAGAAAATTTCAGGATGCTGAAAAAAGAGATAGAGGAAGATATGACCAAATGGAAGAATATGCCATGTTCATGGGTTGGTAGAATCAACATCATTAAAATGTCCATACTACCCAAAGCAATCTATAAATTCAATGCAATCCCCATTAAAATACCAATGGCATACTTCAAAGACGTAGAACAAATTCTCCAAAAATTTATCCGAAATAAAAAAAGACCCCGAATAGTGGGCCCAACTCTTGAGGCATTACCTCCTAAGATTTTTCTGATACCCTCATCCTGGCTGATGGGACCATGATCTATTCTCACCTCTGTGTGAGCTCCAGAAATTATTTAGCTTACTAAAGTTCTGTAGATGTTCTTTCCTTGGCCTTGCTTGTTTTCTTACAAGTGTAATACTTCATTTAAAGACTAAGGGTCTCTGGAGCTCTCACCATATAGCTTTCTTTTCTTTGTACCCTGTACTGCATATTCTAGCCTTCCTGGCCTCCTTGAACTCATAATGGTCTCCTCAGCTCTAGAAGAATATTGGCTCATCTTTGGGTTCCTCTTTCCTGTGCTATGGCCTAGAAAGTATCTCTAGGAATTATGTTGAAGTGTTTGATTTGTGTCTCTTCTCACATGATCAGAGTCCTGTGCTAGCAATTGAATGAAGTACATTTGTCTCATATATTTTGTCTGATTTTCTAGTTAGAACAAATATGATCCCTATTATGCCTTTAGTATCAGAAGGACAAGTTTAGTAGGCATACCTTGAAGTTATAAATATATTTTGAAGTATGAGAAATGTTTTTGAACATTCTTCAACTTTCTTGCATACTGTTTCCTTATGTTTTATAAAAACGTCAAATTTAAACCATCATGCAAGAGCCATTTTCAGAATAACTTAGTTCAGCTTCTGATTTCTAATTGGATATTATGTTGAATTGAATTTTTAGAGCTGATTAGCTGATATATCCTATTTCAGAAATTGTTGAGATAGTGTATATGTTGTGATATTATATGTGTATTTTAGGAATTATTTAATATGGATGCTTTACATTTTCTAACATTTCAACTCCTTTATTATATACTTTGAAGAGATACATGATTAAGCAAGGGAAGTTATATAGATAGAATTAAAAAGACCTCTGGTAATTTACTTTGCTTACGATCTCTGTTATATGCCTATAGAGGCTTCTGATCTGGATTTTTATGCTTTTCAAAATATGAAATAATCCAGGCAAGAATTTAGTCTTCATCTGTTTTAAACCATAATTTTTCTTTAGTTGTGATCTCTTTCCCAAGATTTGTAACTGATTTAGCTAGAAATATTCACTTGGGAAGCCTTCTTAGAAGTCATTATGCCTAGTTATGCACACTCTTCTCTCCACCTTATAAATGCCTTTTCTTCCTAATGATTTTATTTTATTTGCCTCTGAAGTTTGTAAGTTCTGATTTTTTCCTCTCCTTCCTTTCTGTTCTCCCTGCTATCATTCCATACCAAGTCTCCTCCCTTTCTTTTTCATACAATATATGCATGTCAGTTTATATTTCTTTGGCCAATATACTCATCTTGTCTTTCTCTTATACAGAAAAAGACAAGCTTCTTTTTCTGGCTTCCCAATGTTTTCCCATATATTAGTAAGTCCAGATTCTCATGATTTGCATAGGGCAATCTCCATATTTGGTTCCTACCAAGCCTTTTTGTTGAGTAGTATCTTCTGTAGTTCTGACACTTTCCTATTGCTTCCATGTTGCTCACCTCATTTCCACCAACTGGAATTTTCTAGCCTCCTGGCTACTATTTGCTTTTGTTTAACATCCTTCTGTTAAACAAAAGTCTGCTGTTAACTTCTCTATCTCATAGTGGGCTATTTCATTTTGAGTACTGAAAATATTCATCATTGGTATCATTCATTTTCTATCTACTTATACAGCCCTCTTGTTATTTTCTACTCTGTTATCTTTTAAAATTCTGTGGACAATTAAGTTGTCTAACTGCATTAGGACAAAAGCCCTGGTCTCAAATCTCTGACTCCTTTGCTCAGATTATAGGCACATATTAAGAAGGTTTTAATGTTGTCAGTTTTTCTTGAATTGGCAGAAATCCAGGAAACTGGGGACATTTGAAGATGATTTGGGGCATTTGGTGATCTTTAGGTTGATCCAAATTATACTGGTTCTCTCAGTGATACTGGTCTCACCTTAGAACAGTTAATTTTCTGGATTGACTCCAATTTCTGGAATGTGAGGTAGAGTTGTTCATATGTTATGCTGGGGTAGGCCCTTCATTTATGCAGTGATTCTCTAAGTGTCAATCTAATCTCTTTCCCCACCTCTCCCCTCCTTGTTTTAAAAAATGGAGTCTTTTGGGACTTTGTCCCCATAACATTTATTTTTATTGTAAGATTTTATATTATTACTAGAGGCCCGGTGCACGAAATTCGTGCACTGGGAGGGGGGGGGGGGTGTGTGTGTCCCTCAGCCCAGCCTGCACCCTCTCCAATCTGGAACCCCTTGAGGGATGTCCAACTGCCCGTTTAGGCCCGATCCCTGTGGGACATCCCTCTCACAATCCAGGACTGCTGGCTCCCAACCACTCGCCTGCCTGCCTGCCTGATTGCCCCTAACCACTTCTGCCTGCCAGCCTGATCACCTACTAATGACTCCCCTGCCAGCCTGATCGATGCCTAACTGCTCCCCTGCTGGCCCGATTGCCCCTAACTGCCCTCCCCTGCTGGCCCAATTGCCCCCAACTGCCCTCTCCTGTCAGCCCGGTCGCCCCCAACAGCCCTCCCCTGCAGGCCCGGTCCCCCCCAACTGCCCTCCCCTGCCGGCCCGGTCACCCCCAACTGCCCTCCCCTGCAGGCCCGGTCTCCCCCAACTGCCCTCCCCTGCTGGCTTGATCACTCCTAACTGCCCTCCCCTGCAGGCCATCTTTTGGCAGCCATCTTGTGGCCACATGAGGGCAGCCATCTTTGACCACATGGGGGTGGCCATCTTGTGTGTTGGAGTGATGGTCAATTTGCATCCTGGTCATGACTAATTAGCATATCTAGTCATGGATAATTAGCATATCTGGGCTAATTAGCATATCCTTATATAGGATTTTTAAAAAATATATTTTATTGATTTTTTTAAAGAAAGGAAGGGAGAGGGTTAGAGAGTTAGAAACATGGATGAGAGAGAAACATCGATCAGCTGCCTCCTGCACACTCCCTACTGGGGATGTGCCCTCAACCAAGGTACATGCCCTTGACCGGAATCGAACCTGGGACCTTTCAGTCCACAGGCCGACATTCTATCCACTGAGCCAAACCGGTTAGGGCAAGATTTTATATTATTAGCTTTTTCACATATTCTCTTGTTGGAGATCATGTGATATGGTCTTCATATAATAAAACTAGTGGTATATATTTTTTAAAAACTGTATTCACTGTATTAGAAAAACAAGGTAGTGGGTGTTTTTTTGTAACTTTATTGAATATTTAAACTTTATTTTTATCGTTGACACTATTACAAAAGTCCCCATTCTTTGCCCCCCCGCCCCCCACCTGCCTTTTGCCCAGTTCTAGCACTACCTTCCCTTCTGGCTGTCACTGCACTCTTGTCTGTGTCTATGTGTCATGCATATATGTCTATTATGTGTAGTTGTGCGTAGACACTATCATTCTCCATTCTATTTCTCTCATATGAAGTTGGACAAGATATGGTACTGCACTGAGGAACTTCCAGATGTTTTCCAAAGTGACTAAACCATTTTACATTCCTACCAGCAATGCATGAGGGTTCTAGTTTTTTCATGTCCTTGCCAACACATCTGTCTTTCTGTTTCTTTTTGATGTTATTGTAAGTGGAATTGTGGGTGTGAAATAGTATTTTATTGTGGTTTTGATGTGCTTTTCACTGATGACTAATGTTGTCAAGCATCTTTTTATGTGCTTATTGGCTATTTACATAGCTTCTTTGGAGAAATGTCTGTTTACATCTTTTGCCCATTTAAAAATTCAGATATTTTTTCATTTTAAAGTTGTAGAATTTTTTTATATATATATCCTGGATACAAATATCTTATGAGATAAACGATTTGGAGTTTTTCCCCACCTTTTTTTAGGGTGTACTTTGAAACATGAAGTTAATGTTGATGATCCAGTTTACTTAATTTTTTCCTTTGTTGCTTGTGCTTTTGGTGCCATGTAACATTTGCTCTTCATTTTCTTTGAAGGATTTTATAGTTTTAGCTCTTTCATTTAGGTCTTTGATCTCTTTGATTTAATTTTTGTCTATGGTGTGAGATAGTCTAACTTCATTCTCTTGCATATGGATATGTAATTGTCCCAGCACCATTTATGTTGATAGTTTCTTTATTGCATTGTTGTGGCATCCTGTTGAATTGACCATAAATGGGAGGCCTCTGTCTGGACTCTCAGTTCTATTGCATTGATGTATCTGTTTACCCTTAGCGGTATGTCTGTATCAAACTGTCTTGATTACTGTAGTTATGTATAGTAAGTTATAAAATCTAGAAGTGTGTTAGCCTTACTGTTTTGTTTCTCTTCTCAAGATTGTTTTGCCTATTCTGAATCCCTTGCATTTCCATATGAATTTTAGGATTAGTTTGCCAATTTCTGCAAATAAAAAAGGCTGGTAGGATTTGATAAGGGATTGTTTTGATTCAGATCAATTTGGGGACTATTACATCCTAAAGATATTAAGCCTTCTTGTCTATGTACATGGCTGTCCTTCCATGCTGGAGGTTAAAGCCAACAGCAGTTAGCATATTAATGCAAAAAGAAAACATCGTAAGGCCAATGGACTTTGATATTCAGCAGGGCTGAAAATCAGCATAATATTGCCCTGTTGTGGGCTCAGTGGCTCAAGGCAATTTCCTTACCTGATAATCCTTACATTGTTTACCAAACTCTACTTTTGATCTGCCTGTATGCCTTGCTGAAGGGCAAATGTATATTCAAGTAAATAAGTAGTGGACCAGGCCAGAAGTTGTTGTCTCTCTCTTCAAGAAAGAGGCTCCACCTGGCCCCAAATGCCTTCTAAATTCATATTTCTTGTATAGCATATTCATTTGTGCATCGGCCCCTCCTTCGGACCCTGAACCTAGCCTTGAAAGTCGTGGCACTTCCATTTGCTTAGGTCTTTTTTTAATCCTCACCTGAGGATATATTTTTATCGATTTTTAGAGAGAGGAAGGGACAGAGAGAGAGAAGAACATTGATGTGAGAGAGAAACATCAATCCATTGCCTCCCTTACTCGCCACAACCAGGGATTGAACCCGCAACCTAGGTATGTACCCTGACCAGGAATTGAACCCACAATTTTTTGGTGAATGGGACACTCCAACTAACTAAGCCATCCACCAAGGCAGGTCTTTAATTTTTTCAACATGCTTTGTAGTTCTCAGTGTACAGGTTTTATAGTTCTTTTGTTAAATTTATTCATAAATATTCTTTTTGCTGTTTTTATTAAGTGGAATTGTTTTCTTAATTTGATTTTTGGATTTTTCATTGCTAGTGTGTAGAAATAAGATTGAGTTTTGTTTGATCTTATATCTTACAGCCTTGTTGAACTTATCAGTTTTAATAGTTTTTTAGTGGAGTCCTGATAATTTTTTTGTATATAAGATCATTTCATCTTCAAATAGAGGTAGATAACTTTACTTCTTCCTTTCCAATATAGATTCTCTTTACTTTTCTTTTTTTGCCTAGACTCCTTTCCAGAATATCTGGTATAATGTTGAATAGAAGTGGTGAGAGTGAACATTGTTGTACTGTATGTATTGTTCCTGATCTTAGGGGAAAGCATTCTGTCTTTCACTATTAATTATGCTGCTAGTGCTCCAGTTTGTGTAGGTATCCTTTATTGTATTAGGGAAGTTCCCTTCTATTTTTACTTTGTTGAATGGTTTGTTTTTTCATGAAAGGATGTTGGATTTTTGTCAAATTCTTTTTCTGTGTTGAGATGATCATGGTGTTTTGTTTTTGGTTTTTGTTCCTTTATTAACATGGTGAATTACATTGATATTAAACCAAACTTGCTTTCTGGGATCCCTCTTTTTCATGGTATATAATCCTTTGTTGCAATTGGTTTGCTAGTATTTCCTTGAGGATTTTTGGTGACAATATTCATAAGGTATATTGGTCTGTAGTTTTCTTTCCTTATGATGCATTTGTTTTGTTCTGTAATCACAGTAGTATTGCTATCATATAATGAGTTGGGAAGCATTCTTTCCCTTTCTAGTTCATGGAACAGTTTATGAAGGATTGATATTAAATCTTCAAGACTAAAGGTATTTTAATTTTTGTTTTTATCTTTTAGGATTCTCCTTTTACAAATGCAGGAATGGGATCTAATCTAAATCTCCTGGGTGAAATTGAATGTGATGCCAGCATAATGGATGGAAAATCCTTAAATTTTGGAGCTGTTGGAGCATTGAGTGGTATGTGGACACTGTAACACACTATCTTTGTTCTTTATAAAACTATGAATATTACCATTCCATGGCATCTAAAGACCTAGTCCAGTTTTTTCCACCGTTCTTAATTGGAATAATGTTAAAAACAAACTTAAAAAATTTTTTTTACTAAATTCAAAACATGAAATTTTAGCTGTATATAGTCTTTATTAGAGTTTGATCATTCTCCATCCCCTCAAGAGATTATAGACATTTCAAATGTGTTAGCATATTCTCTTACTTTTATAATTATTTGAAATAATAATTTTATAATTACTTGAAATAATGTATTTTTGTTGTTAACAAACTCATATGACAGACAAGAATACCTCAGAAATATTGTGGGTTCTGTTCCAGACCACCTCTATAAAGTGAATATCCCAAAAAAGTATCACATGAAGTTTTTGTGTATATTAGAGTTAAAAAAAGATAGGCTCCCTTGGAATTTCTATACACACAATTATATCACCTGTGAATCATGGCAGGTTTGCTTTTTTCTTTCCAATGTTTAAATGTTTATTTATTTTTTTCTTGCATTATTATACTGCTATGACATCCAGGGCAATGTTGAATATAAGTGGTAATAGTGTACATCCTTGCTTTTTTCCTGATTTTAGAGCAAGAGCATTAAATATTTCACCATTTTGTATGCTGCTAGTTGTAGGATTTTCATAGATGCTCTTTATCATATTGAGAAAGTTCCCTTCTAATCTTAGTTTGCTGATAGTTATTATAAATGGGTATTGAATATCATTAAGTGCTTTTCTGCATCTACTGAGATATGAATTTTCTTCTTTATTTTGTTAAGGGAAATTTATGTTCCCTGCTTGGCATAAAATCTTCTTGGTCATAAGTTTTTATTTTTTATATTTTGCTGATGTTCAAGATTTTTGACATTTATGTCCGCATAATAGGCTTTAATTTTTCTTTCTTATAATATTCTTTTCAGGTTTTGGAATCATGGTATGGCTGGCCTCATAAAATGAGCTAAGGATTTTTTTTTCTCTCTGATCTTTGAAGGAGTTTGTGTATGATTGGAATGATTTCTTTTTAATTGTTTGGAGAAATTCATTAATTATTCTAAATTAGTAGTAGAGTTTTTGTGGGAAGTTTTTAAAAAAGGGATCCAATTTCTTTAACAGTTATAAGACTATATTTTCTTTTTCTCCTGTGTGTTTTTTCAAGGAATTTGTCTTATATAAGTGTTCAAATTTCTTAGCCTAAAGACTTTTTTTGTTAGCTTTCATTATTTATTTCTAGTCTTTAATTTCACTGTGGTCCTAAAACATACTCTGTAAGATTCCAAGCCCTTAAAGCCTTTTGAGACTTGCTTTATGGCCCAGATTATGATGTGTTTTTGATAAATGGTCCATGTGAACTTGAAAAGAGTATGTATCTTATAGTTGTTGGGTGCATGTTCTACATGTCAGGTCTATTTGATTATTCATTTATTCCAATATTCTATATTCTTTCTGATTTGTGTGATAAGAAATGGTATTTCAATTAGGTTTTATTTTCTTTTATTGTAAAATTTTATTGGTATTTAATAAAGTTTCACATGTTTAAAGGCCATTAACATTTTTCTGTGAACTGTTTATACCTCTTGTGTGGCTTGCCTTTTAAAACTCTATAATGTGCTTTATCATATTGGAATTTAAAATTTTTATTTGTCAAACTTATTTCTCTGTTGTGGATTTTGTATTTTGCATTTGTAAGGTTTCTCTCTCATAATTATGAGTTTGGTCACCTATATTTTCTTCTAATATGTGCATAATATATTTTTATTTAACTCTTTTTTGTTTTTATTTGTTTGTTTTAAAATTTCAACCATTAATGGCATTTTATTTAGGACAGTGATGGCGAACCTTTTGAGCTCGGCGTGTCAGCATTTTGAAAAACCCTAACTTAACTCTGGTGCCGTGTCACATATAGAAATTTTTTTATATTTGCAACCATAGTAAAACAAAGACTTATATATATTTTTTTAATATATTTTATTGATTTTTTACAGAGAGGAAGGGAGAGGGATAGAGAGTTAGAAACATCGATGAAAGAGGAACATCGATCAGCTGCCTCCTGCACATCTGCTCCTGGGGATGTGCCCGCAACCCAGGTACATGCCCTTGACCGGAATCGAACCCGGGACCTTTCAGTCCGCAGGCCGACGCTCTATCCACTGAGCCAAACCGGTTTGGGCAAGACTTATATTTTTGATATTTATTTTATATATTCAAATGCCATTTAACAAAGAAAAATCAATCAAAAAAATGAGTTCGTGTGTCACCTCTGACACGCGTGTCATAGGTTCGCCATCACTGATTTAGGAAGTTTCTATGTATCACACAGGTATTAACTTCCTCTCATAACCCCCCTAAAAATACAGAAAGATTAAAAAACAGGAAAAGCCCTTAACATATAAAATTTCAGTTTCTCTAAAGTCTTAGGTTAAAAAAGAAAAAGGTAGTGGCACTTCTCCTTTATGTGAAGAATTCAGTCTTTTCTTAGGCTCACTACAGATTTCTACTCCTTCCTGGGCAAAAAATGGTCAACGCTTCTGCTTCCTTTTAGTAAATTCATTTCTTGATTATTACACATTAGCATTCCCCACTTGACACCTTCTTAGACACTTGATTGTTGGATGCATTTCTCATTTGGCAAACATCCAACGTGGCTTTGCGTGGGATGTCTAAGTGTCAGGAACAGCAGTGTTGATGTTCTGCTTTTGAGGGGGAAATATATATAGCGACGCAGACATTCCCAGGAAGAACAAATGTAGGCGACTGAAAAGGGTGTGCACAGAGTGCAGAGGGCTGACAGGCACTGCGTGGTTTGAATTCTGTGGCCGTCAGCCACCGAAGACTGTAGTGCAGGCCAGAATATAAATCTTCGCAGAAAGAAGTTTGGTTGGACACTGAAATGGCAGAGCTGGCTTCATGTTGTTCCAAGGGTATCCAACAGATGCACACAAAAAGCAGTATGGGTCGTCTGCAGTGAGCAGTAGTCTGTGTGTGATCATGTATGGGCAGTTCTGGAAATGTTCTGTTAACGAGGCTCAGGGAGAAGGGACAAGAAGCATCCTATTAAAATACACTTCCACCTCTAACCTAAGCTCCCAGGCCTCCTTGGCTCTGTGATTCACAAGGCCAAAATGAAGTTCAAAGTGTGTCACCTAGGTCACCTGCAAACTGGTTCACTGGGCCATTTCAGAAGACCTGGCGAGCAGCAAGACTACCCAGAAGGTTATGCCTTGATGATCTTCACATCGTCCACAGGGCGGTCCTAGGAGTTTGTTTCCACCATTCCTACTCGATTCACCATTCCTATACCCTGGCACATGGGGCCAAAAATGGTGTGTTCGCCATCAAGCCACTGGGTGGGAGCTAGGGTCACAAAGAACTGGCCACCGTTGGTGTCTGGCCCTGCATTGGCCATTGCAAGAATTCCAGCCCCCGTGAATTTCAAGTCTGGATGAAACTCATCTTCAAACTGCTTGCCATAGATAGATGCACCACCTCGACCTGTTGGGTCACCTCCCTGGACCATGGAGGCTTTGATGATTCTGTGGAATTTGGTGCTATTGTAGTAACCTCGATGAGCCAACTCAGCAAAGTTCTTGCAGGTCTTTGGAGCATGCTTCCAGTACAGCTCCAGCACGATGGTCCCCATGCTGGTCTCCAAGTAGACGTTGGGCGGCTGCCAGGAGTCGGGGGTGGGGGTGGGGGGGAATAGCCGCCATAGCGGAGCCGGCGGAATCTTTCCCCAGCGGTTGCCACTCCCGGCGTCGATTCGCCGGGGACCCGCTGGTGCAGGGCACACTTCCAGTCCCCCCGGTTCAACCCTGCGATGCCAAGATTTGAAGAGTTGAGAAAAGGAAGAGGAAGGACACCACCTCCAAAGCCAGGAGGCTGGGGTCCGAGGCCTATTTAACTCTTTAAAAAAAAAAAATATATATATATATATATATATATACACACACACACACACACACACACACACACACACACATATATATAATTGATTTTTTACAGAGAGGAAGGGATAGGGATAGAGAGTTAGAAACATCGATGAGAGAGAAACATCGATCAGCTGCCGCCTGCACACTCCCTACTGGGGATGTGCCCACAACCAAGGTACATGCCCTTGACCGGAATCAAACCTGGGACCCTTGAGTCCGCAGGCAGACGCTCTATCCACTGAGCCAAACCGGTTAGGGCGAGACCTATTTAACTCTTAAATGCATTATTTATTTTTCTGAAATGACCAACAAATTGTCCCTACATAATTTATTGAATAAGAACAATAATAATTACCATTTATTAGATAACTATTGCATAATGTGCATTTTTCTCCAGTAGTTTATATATATTAAGTCATTTAGTTCTCACAATAACATGAGGTCAGTACTTTTCCTTCTATTTTACAGATGAGAAAACTGAGACACAGGAGAAGTTTAGTAATTTGTCCATGGTTACTGTATCAGTCTGGGTTCAACTAGGAGACAGAAACTACCCAGTAGTTTAAACAGGAGAGGTTTAATATAAAGAATTATTAAACAGTGATAAGAGAGTAACTCTATAAAGATGGAAAGAAAACTCAAAGTGTATTCTAGGACAGAAGAATACTGAAGTAGGGATTAACTTGGAAGGGAATTCAGACCTTGTTGTAGAAGGTATGGTTGCAGCCCACTGTCAGGCGGAGAAGTTGCTGGCCATTGTCTCTGTGAGAGCAGGAACAATCTTGGGTGGCTCAGGTGAGCTTGGCCTGGTAGGTGGGCACACAGAGGTCAGGAAGCCAGGTAACTAAACCTCTGTTGCACAGGATAGCAATTGGGCTTTTGGCTCATTAGTTAGTCAACTAGGTGGAGCATTTTACCATGTGTGCCTGTCGGACTGAGGAGAAGATGAGGGGATCAGTGACTTGAGCTGGGTGCAGCCCTATTCTTTCTGGGGCTGTCAGCTATGCTGCCATGGCCTGAATCAAGAACTGGGGAAAACATGTGGCGGCCAAATGCTGGAGAAAACTGTACCCTGCAGTCACTTAGCACTGGAGACTACCATGTGGGCCAAATAGTGGAGAAAAACTGGTATTCTCCAGGAGCTGGACAGCAAGCCACCCTTTCCTCCTGTAGTGTGTCTCCAGTGCCCTCTACTGACAAAGTATATCAGTGTGCCAGCTGGCAAAGGAAACATTTAAAGGGCCCTTTTCCATTTTTACAGATCAGGCAACAAAGGATGAATTGGTAGCCGAGAACCAATAAATTGATAGCTGGTACAGTAGTAAAATAGTTGGATCTCCAGCACTTGTGTGTTCTTTCTGCCTCTCATATGTACCCTATTTGTGCCCTACTCATTTGAAAACTATCTGTATCACATATTAAATATCCAAATTCATGTGTGTCTGTGTCTGAAGTTTAGCTTTATTCTATTCAATTGATATACTTGTCTATTTTGTACTCAAACCACACTCTTTTCATTAGAATAGTTTTTAATGAAAATGTTCTCATTGGGTGAAGTCTTAATTTTTTCCCAAAGTTTTCTCTTTCTAATGAATTTAAGAGTCAGCTTGGCATACTTCAGAAATTTTTTGAAGTTTTGAATTAATAGAGAATTTGTAAGTTACTTTGGTAATTGTTAATGTCTACAATATTGAGTCATTTATCCAGAAATATATTTAAGAGCTCAGAGACCTGAGCTTTTCCAATCTTTGGTATTTTATACATTTTTTTGTGTGACAGTTTTTTTTTAATGTCAATATAGTGGTCTTAATTGTAATTTTTATAGCCGCTTTATATCCCACTGCTGATTTTATATTTGCATTAGTAGTGTCCTGAGAGGCATCATAGCTTAGTGGTTTAGGGCATAGTCTCTGGCATTAGCTGCCTCTGTTAAAATCTCAGCACTAATCTTGGGCAGGTGAGTTAACCCTCTGTGAAAATGTTTCCTCAGTAATGAGATAGGGCTCATAAGGGTATTTATGTGAAAGGTTGAAGGGATCAATTAAGTAATCTGATTACATTTAAGGGATTGGCACTAGGTCTGACACGTATTAGATACTGAGTTACTGTCACTGTCTTCTGTCCTTATCATTGTCATATTTGTTGTTGTCATTGTCATCCTGATATAATGTTTTCTCACTAATACTTACTGCCGTCATTCTTCCCAGATAAGTGCCCATTTTTCACTTTTCACATTCTGTTTTCCTCCTGGAAACAATCTGAATCATACTTTAGGTTACAATCTGAACTATACTTTAGATCACAATCTTGTATATACTTGGTCTATTCTCCCTACCCTTACCTAGTTTGAAGGACTTCCTCTATATTCAGTCCTTCTTACAGGTGAGATTTAAAATATTTGGCCATTAATTTTCCTCCCCAATTAAATTTGAAGCTGTTTGTAATCATGCTTATTTTTTAAATATTTTTATTGATTTTCAGAGAGAGAGGGAGAGAGAGGGAGAGAGAAAGAGAAACATCGATGTGAGGGCAGAAAATCAGTTGGCTGCAGGCCCCCCACCAGTACCAAGCCCACAACCCGGACATGTGCCCAGACGGGAAATGGAACCGGCAACCTTTTGGTGCATGGGACGATGTCCAACCAACCAAGCCAAGCTGGCCAGGGCAATTCTTTAGAGGAAATATATGGTTTTGATTGTAAATGTCACATTTTCAGTTTATTTTTCTATTCTGTTATTCTGAAATCTATTAAAAAGGAACCTAATTTAAATATGTATTATTTCAAATTCAGTTTTTGCTGCTGTAGCATATGACAAAACACGAGAAGGTATGTTTTATATTTGTTCTTTTCTTGAATTTACTAGGTATTCATGTAGTTGTTGATTTGATCTGTATTGTTTATGATAATTAATGGTTTTTATTAATATATAAAAGGAGAGTTTTCCAAGATATTTAAAACTTGTGATTATTGAAATTGCCACAAAACTGAGTGGGAAAGTTGAAGACTTTTTTACTTCATTTTCTGCTAATTTTATTTTATAGGAATCAAGAACCCAGTCTCAGTTGCGAACAGACTCTTGTGTGAAGGGCAGAAGGGCAAGCTCTCTGCTGGCCGGATTCCTCCCTGGTAACCACTTTGTTCTGCCTGACTTTCCCTGGGTCTTTGGTCTTTGGTGCATGCAGTGTTTGAAGGCTATTTTTATCCACAGAAGGTTGATGCTGTTGGTTGTACACCAGCGGTAGCTTGCCTTTGAGTTGAAGACTCACTTTGTTCTGTGATCTTTGTACACTTGATAGAACTCCGGATGGAATTGAATATTGTGGATTAAAGCAGAAAAGAGATCAGAGTTATTTTTGGTTTTGTAGTTGATTATAGGGATGTTTTTGCTGTTACTAAGTACTCAACTGGGGTCTTTTTATTATGAAACTTTAAAAGTGTCTTGCACATTCTAGTCCAGAGTCTAAACTAATTGTTAATCTTGAGGAGTTCTTAGAAAAAAAGTACTTAATTTTTCTCATCTGCAGAAACACATTGTGACACTAAGATTAGTCAGATCACATCTCTTCTCCAGCATTAACATACAATTCTCATTAAAAACACTTTGAACTTTTCAAATAGTTATAAGAGTAGAGAGAATGTTGTAAAGTGCCCTCATGAACCTGTCATCCAGCTCCAATAATTAACAATGCTTTTGCTCTTCATCTCTTTAATGCATATATTTTTTCTCCTAGCATTTTAAAGCAAATCCTCGACATCCTATTTTACCTTCAGATAGTTCTGTAAATTTGTTTGCAAAGCATAACCACCATCCTGTTAGCATGTCTAACATTATTAACAAATATGCCTCAATACTGTCTCATACTCAGTATGTGTTCAGCATGCCAGGCGTGAAGGTTACATTAGTGTTCTGTGTGAAAGCTATGACAGTAGTACTGTAGGAATCACTTTATTTGACTGTTATAATTTTAAGTCATAGAAAATAAATTTATTAATAGTTTTGAAAAATCTTGAAACCTTTTACCTAAATAAATTAAAGGTATTCTTTTAATCATATACTTCTTAGGTGTTTAATTGTGGTATTAGAAAGGTTGATTATTTAAAATTTTCAAAGAAATATTTTTAATATTTGTTTTCAATAAAACAAGGGTAAGGGAAAGCAATCTCTAATATGTGTTTCATTATTTCCATCATGTTTAAGAAGTATAAAGTTAAGAAAAAGACAACCAAAATTCTAAAAATTAATAAAGGATACAAATAGACAACTTATAGAAAAGAAAATATTGATGACATATAAATACGTGAAAAGGTGCTCAATCATATATGAATCAAGGAATTGTGAATTAAAATGATACGATATTTTCACCTTATTTAAAGTAGTAAAATTAACTAATAAGACTAATTAGACTAATTATTAGACTAATATCCAGTCTTGTTGAGGGTGTGGAAAAATAGGATTTTTGTGTTACTAGTGCTGGTGGGAACATAGATTGATATAGCTACTTGAGAGACATTTTGACATTATTGATTAATGTAAAAATGACAATGCACATACTGCTTGCTCCAGCAATTACACCTTAAGACAGAACACCTTCACATGTACCCAGGAAGGCTTGTGCAGCAAAAGAGGGCTACAGCAATGTGGCTTGTGTATAAAACTATACACAACCTAGGTGTCCATCAATGGCTAAGTAAACTATTTTCTGGTTGTATTATTAACTATGTAGCATAAATGAAACAGAGACACATTTATATATAGTAACATGCATAGATCTCTAAGTTGCTGAATGTGTTCAGTTTAGTTTATGTTTCCTTAAAAAGTTACAAAATAATGTAATGAATACCTGTTTCCTACCACCCAGGTTAGGGAATAAAATATTACCAAAGATTTGAAGCTGAAGCTTTCTAATGGGATCCTTATCCTTCCCTTTGTCTGTCCTGTACTTTTACCCTGACCCCCATCTCTATCCCTGCCCCTGGGTAACAGTTGTCTTGCTTGAATGAAACTTTTCTCTTTCTAATTTGTTCCTTCATAGAATCACATTACGTATAATAGTATAATTTTCTAAGACACACACACACACACACACACACACGCACACACACACACACGCACACACGCGCACACACACACACTAGAGGCCCGGTGCACGAAATTTTTGCATTCGGAGGGCGTCCCTCAGCCTGGCCTGCGCCCTCACTTGGGGGATATCTGACTGACTGCCATCAGTCAGACAACACAACCTTAGCGCTGCCACGGAGGCGGGAGAGGCTCCTATCACTGCTGCTGCGCTCGCCAGCCGTGAGTGCTCCCCCTGTGGGAGTGCACTGACCATGAGGGGGCAGCTCCTGCGTCAAGCATCTTCCCCCTGGTGGTCAGTGCGCATCATAGTGACTGGTCATTTCGCAGTTTGGTCAATTTGCATATTAGCCTTTTATTATATAGGACACACACACACACACACACACACACACACACACACACACACACACATGTGGTGTGGTCTGGAAAGAAAGTTACCAAACTCACTGATTATTTTTGGGAAGGAGGAAAAAGGGAACAAGATGAGGTAATTATCAAAGAGGACATGTGTAATATTTTTATATTTTCCAAACATAAAATATGTGGGGAAAAAGTGATGGCCATTTTTCCACTAAAATGATGTCATATAGTAATCCTACACTTGTTTGGAACCAGCTATCTGATTTTTTCATGTACATAGTTGTTCTGCTTTGTTCTTTGTTTTCAAATTGTTTCGACTATTTTAGGCATTTTACATTTCCATGTGATTTTTAGAATCAGCCTGTCAATTTCTATAAATAGCTGCTGGAGTTTGATTAGAATTGCAACATATCCATTTACTAAGAATTTCTTTAACTTTTCTGGATGGTGTTTTATAGTTTTCACTATACAAGTCTTTCACAGCTTTTATCCAATTTATTCTTAAGTACTTCATTCTTTTTAATGCTTTGATAAATTGCATATTTTAAAAATGTTAATTTTCAATAGTTTATTGGCAATATATATAATTATATGAATGATTTTTATTATAGTGATGTTCTATCCTAGGAATCTGCTATACTCATTTGTTCTAGTACCACACTTACAGATTCCATAAAATTTTCTACATGGATAGTCATGTCTTCTAGGGATCTAATTTCACTTCTGCTGTGATAATCTGGATTCCTTTAATTAATTTCTTTTTCTTTATTACAGTTGGTAGGACCTCTGATGCAATATAGACTAGAAGTGTGATAGTGGACATTCTTGCCTTGTTGTCATCTTAGGGAAGTAACATTTGGTCTTTTACTGTTAAGTATGAAGGTTGCTATAGATTGTTATAGATGCTCTTTTTTATGTTGAGGAAGTCACCTTTTCTTTTTCTGCTTCATTTATTTTGTGTTTTTTTAAAGATCCATTTTGATAGATATATGTTCATTGCCATTTTGTTCATATTTTTAATCTTTATTTTTCTTCTTATTTTTCTTAAAGAAGACCCTTTAACATTTTATGTAATATTGGTTGTGATGGTCTCCTTTAGCCTTTCCTTGTCTGGGAAGCTCTTTATATGTCCTTTGGTTCTAAATGATAGCTTTGCTGAATAGAGTAATCCTGGTTGTAGGTCCTTGCTTTTCATCACTCTAAATATTTCTTGCCAATTCCTTCTGGCCTGCAAAGTTTCTTTTGAGAAATCAGCTGATAGTGTTATGGGAGTTCCCTTTTAGGTAGGTAACTGCTTTTCTCTTGCTGCTTTTAAGATTCTCTTTTTCTTTAACCTTTGGCATTTTAATTATGATGTGTCTTTTTGTATGGGCCCCTTTGGGTTCATCTTGTTTGGGACTCTGCACTTTCTGGACTTGCATGTCTATTTCCTTCACCAGGTTATGGAAGTTTTTCATCATTATTTTTTAAATAGGTTTTCAATCTCTTGCTATTTTTATTCTCCTTCTGGTACCCCAGCGATGCGAATGTTAGTACGCTTGATGTTGTCTCGAGGTACCTTTATACTATCTTCATTTTTATAGGTTCTTTTCCCTTTTTGCTATTTTGATTGGGTAGTTTTTACTTTCTTATATTTCAAATCATTAATTTGATTCTCTGCTTCATCTACTGTACTGTCGAGTCCCTGTAAATTATTCTTCATTTCAGTTGGTGTATCCTTCATTTCTAACTTTTTTTAAGGTTTCCATGTCTTCCTTTTTTTATGGTTCCCATGTCCTTTTTTATGCTGCTGAAGTTCTCTCTAAGTACAACTAATCTTCCCCTAAGTTCATTGAGCATCCTTATAACCAGTGTTTTGAACTCTTTCTAGTAGTTTGCTTCTCTCTATTTAGTTTTTTTCTGGAATTTTCTTCTGTTTTTTCATTTGGGACGTGTTTGTCTCCTCATTTTGGCAGCCTTCCTGTGTTTGTTTCTGTGTATTAGGTAGAGCTGCTACATCTCCCAGGCCTAATGTAGTAGGTGTCCTGTAGGGTCCAGTGGCATAGTCTCCCCCATCTCCCAAGTTGGGCACTCTAGGTGTGCCCCCCGAACCTGTGTGCACTTTCTATACCTTCCTGTTATAACTGACCCTTGATTGCTGCTGACACATCAATGGGAGCGATATACCCCAGGTCAGTTGTCTGCAAGGACTTGTTGTGACCACTGACTACCATAGAGGATCAGCTGTGCAGGGTCCTGCCTCACAAAACAGGACTTACTTCAGTGGGGCTCTGGTGCCTGCCAAGTCTTCCCCTTGAGTGTGTCACTGTGGTGGTGGTTGGATGGTGTTTTGATGTGGTCTGAAGCTGTCTAGTGGGTGCACTGGCTATGGGGCCTTCTGAGCTGCTACCTGTATTTTGCCAGGGTCACCCAGTTTGAGCTACAAAGTGATCTACAGATGGCTGCTACTTGTGGTAGGCTTGGAGGTACCCAAGAGAGGCAAAGCTGCGAACCATGGCCAGTTGCTGCTAGTGCCGAGTCTGGAACCACTTAGTGAAAAGTACAGGGTACACTGAGGCCAGATGCTGCTTGTATGAGAGATTTTAGAAAAGTCTGAAGTGTGAGCCAAGACAGACCATTCATATGGAAAAGCGACTGTAAACAGCTTGGGTAGGCTTGCAAGTTTGTTGGGGTGGCGTCTCAGGGAATCACTCGGACAGGCAAACAGTGATAGGTTGATGGAGACTCAGATATAGTGCATGCCTGCTAACTTTGTAATGGGAGGGCTCAGAAAAGGAACAATGGGCTCTGCCAGCACTTTTGTCTAGCAGAAAGCTGCCCCTCCAGCTGTTGTCCTGATGCCAGACAATGTCCCTGGTGCCTTTTGAGCTGTTGTCCCAGCACTGGATCTCAGAGGGAGTACGTCCAAGTAAGTTCATGCATGGGCCCTTTAAGAGGAACTGTGTGGCATTCCAGCAGCTTTCTGTCTCTCTCATCCACAGTCCCCACTGGTTTTTACAACCAGAAGTTATGGGGACCTCTCTTCCTGGCAATAGAACTCTGGGCTGGGATCCCTCATTCCTCAGGGGGGATCTCCACAGCCGAGATATGCCTCCCAATTTTTACGTGGGTGTGGGACTGGCCCTTATCACATCTCCATCCTCCTACCAGTCTCTTCGTAGTTTATTCTTTAATCCCTTAGTTGTAGGACGTCCTTTTATATAGGTTTCAGGCAGTTCTGAATCCTGGTTGTTCTGTAGTTTGGTTGTCACTTTGGTGTGGTTGTGGGAGGATGTGAGTGCTGTGTTTACCTACGCCTCCATCTTGACTTGAAGTCTATCTGAGGAAGTCTCTTTTTTGCATAATGAACTGAGAGTTTTTAATAAAAATGGGTGTTGCACCTTTTAAAATGTTTTTCTGCATTTATTGAGATGATCTTATTTTTTTACTTTGTCAATATAGTAATTGGTTGATTTTTGGCTGTTAATTCAACAGTTGTATTTCTGGGATAAATTCTACTTGGTCATAAGGTATAAGACTTTGTAAAGAATTTTTGCACCTATATTAATGAGAGATATTGGCCTGTTTTGTTTTTTGAGTATACAGGGATATATATTTCTATATTTCATCAAATTTGGGAAATTTTTGCCTATCATTTCTTCAGATATTTTTGCTGATATTCCCTTCTATTCTTTAGGACTTCAATTACACATCTATTTGACTTCTTTTTTTTAAAAATGTTTTTACTAATGTTAGTTAGAGAGGAAAGGAGAGGGATAGATAGAAACATCGAGGAGAGAGAAACATTGGTCAGCTACCTCCTGCACGTCCCCTACTGGAGATCGAGCCCACAACCTGGGCATGTGCCCTGGCCAGGAATCGAACCAGTGACCTCTTGGTTCATAGGTTGATGCTCAACCACTGAGGCGCACTGGTCAGGCTCTACCACTGAGGCGCACTGGTCAGGCTCTATTTGACTTGTTGTTTACTTTTTCCATTTTTTCTGTTTTATTTTGAATAGTTTTCATTGCTGTTTTCAAGTTTAGTAATTATTTTTCTAAATATCTAATCACCTGTTATTCTCCATCTAATTTATTTTTCATTTCTGACATTATAGTTTTTTTTATCTTTCGGAAGTTTGATTTGCATTTTTAAAAACTCTCTTCCATGTATCTATTTAATATGTTTAATCTTTCCTATAGCTTTTTGAACATATGAATAAAGTTATACTGTTTTAATTGAACATATGAATATACTGTCTTAATATCTTTGTATACTAATTCTATCATGTTTACTCTTTTGGAGTTGTTTTCAATTGAATGATTTCTCTCTTCATTATAGATTACATTTTCATGCTTCTTTGCATGCTTGGTAATTTTTATTAGATTCCAGACATTGTTTTATTTGGTGCCGGATATTCTTTTATTTTAATAAATATTCTTCAGCTTTATTCTGGATATGGTTAACTTCTTGAGAGGCAGTTTCATCTTTTCCGGTCTTGCTTTATACTTTGTTACATGCAACTAGGGAAGCATTTAGCCTTGAGTTGATTTTGCTTTGCTATCCAGGCCAAACTGTTCTAAGTACTATAGCAGATGCACCTAGAACGATGCTTTTTTTTACTTTGACTGGTGGGAACAGGAGCTATCTCTGGCTTTGTGAGAACTTGGGGATTGTTTCCTCTACAACTTTCACATTATTCTTTCCCATGCTCTGGTTAATTTCCTTTTACACACACTGATCTCTACTCAGTTGAAGACTAGAAGAGGACTCTGCCTCCTCTCTGGTACTTTGCCCTCTTAACTCTCGCTACCTTGGTTGGCTTCTTTGGATGTCCAATTCTGAGAGACTGCCAGGCTTTTCCTGAATTAACCTTCTTGTGCTGAGGCCTAGAAACTCCAGGCAGTAAGCTGGGACAGTCAAAGGGTTTACCTTGTTTGTTTCCTTTGCCTCAAGGATCACTGTCCTCCATTTCCTACTAACGTCTAAAAACTGTTGTTTTCTATATTTTGTCTGACTGTTTTTTCATTGGTTCATGCAAGAGTATAAATTTCTTCCTTGTTACTCCCTATTGTTCAGAAGCAGAAATCTTTCACAAAAGTTCACTGTATACCTGCAGTAGTTTACAAAAGCTCAATTCCCTGAGTATCCTAGTGTATTGTTTCTTAAAAATACTATTTAATCTATTGTTGTTTATAAATTTATTAAATTTTTGAATATACTACTTTTGTTGTATGAACTTTAAAAGAAAATTTGAAACCTAAAGATTAAAAGAAATATAAGAGACCTATCAAATGATATAGATTTAGTTGGACTTCCATTCAAACCAAACAGTTTAACAAACAAAATAAAAGCAATAGCAAAATTTTATATGACAATTAGGGATATGTGAACCTCTATTGACTATATTTTGAGTCTAAGGATTTATTGTTAATTGTTTTTTTGGTGTCATTTGTTTATGTGTGGTTATCATTTAAAAATCACTTTTTGAGATGTATGCAAAATATTTATATTTGAAATTCTATATTTGGGATTTGCTTCAAAATAATTTGGGTGGGGGTATAAATGAATGAGATTAGCAAACTATATATATAAAAGGCTAATATGCTAAGTGTCTGACCTTCTGACCGGTTGCTATGACGCGCACTGACCACCAGGAGGCAGATGCTCAACTCAGGAGCTGCCATGACACGCACTGACCATTTACAGAGAAACAGCACCGTGGACCTGGCACCCACAAAGCAACACTCAGCTTCCCCCAAGTGGGACACAGGCCCCGCCACCATCCTGGAGAAATACCTCACCAAATTACAGCTGACATTGCTGAGACCCCATGGTGCAAAATACAGCCTACTGCTCAGCCCAGCCCAGGAACGGTGGCTATGGGCACTGGGCAATGACGTAACGTAGCAACTCCCGGCTTCCTCTCCCTAGCGACTAGGCTCCTTGGCGTTTCTTCAGCCCAGGAACACAACTTGCTTTATAGCCAGGTGGAAACATTTTACACTTTAACCAAATGTCTGTGAAGTGTTTTTCCTGTGCCTCATCTCATTTGATCCTCACATAAGTCCTGGAGTAGGTAGATAGGAGACTCGGTGGAATCCTCTTTTCTTTTCATTAGCTGGAAAATGGAGATTTAGAAAGCTTAGAAACTTGACCCAACTGAAAAGAAGTAAGAATTGGTGGACCTTGAAAATGACTTCAGGTTTTCTCACCACACAGAATATAGTCAAACACTGATGCAATTAAATATTTTACCCCTTGTTCTCCCTGCGTGATCTACAATAATAATCTGCTTTGTGTTGATATTTACTGCTGTGTTGCTGACAATTACCTGAAAGAGAATTTGGGGTGCTATACTGGGCTGGAAAAAGTTTAGCTAAATCAGAAAGCAGGTCTAATTAAGCAAGCTTATTCTATATATATAAAAGGCTAAGTTGACTTGAGCATGCACGATACATATAAAGCTCTCACTGGCGCCAATTGCACGCATGTGTTTCGATCTGTCATTGTCGATTGTGAATTTAGTTGACACTTCTATTATAGAGAAAGAGCAAATAGTGATATTAAAATGTTTCTTCTAATTAATTTCCTTTCAATGTGCACAGATTTGTGCACCGGGCCACTAGTGTACTGGTATTAATAATTGATGAAATAGATTGATGATCCATTTAGTTCATAACACTATTCTCTAAAATGTATGTTTGAAAATTTCTGTAATACATTTTTAAAGAAGTTAAATTCTTATTTTTTAATTTGTTGTGTTATTTCCAAATATAGCAGGTTCTTCTTTATTTGTACTTTGTGTCTATACGCTTTACTTAATAGCTACTAATTTGTCTGCCATCAATTTTGTATATTTGTGATGAACAAAGAAGTGATAGATAAAATAAATAGAAATCAGTTTTTAAGTCCAAAGCAGCAGCTATCATTTTCTCCTATATCTTTTTCGTTTAATAAAGAATTTGATTATTGGGGTCTAGGAGCATTCTTAAGAGTTTTCTGAATCACTAAGTTACACAATTTTAGATTCTTGGTTCTTTGCAAATGGGTGGTTCTCATCCATAAGATTGTAAGTCTCATCACTGTTTGCCCAGGTAGCCCTTCTTGGGACCTTTGGCTGTGTTAGGCTTGCAGTAGCACCTACAGCTCAGCGTCCTGAAGGTGTTAATCATTCCACCTCAGGGCTGGCCTCCCTAGAGTGCTATTGCTTTTTGTTTTAATTCACTTTAGACTTGTCTTAATGTAAGTTAAGATGGGTATAACAGAAGAAAAATGTTGTCCTTCAGGGAATTTTGACACCATAATTTATTTTTAATATCTCATCAGTGTTTATTTAGTGCTTACTGTGCTTTAGGTACTATTCTAAATGCTTGGGATTATCAAAGAAGACACAAAGATTCCCATTCTTATGAAGCTTATAGTTTATTTAGGGAAGACAGGAATAGACTATATAATATGTAAATTATAAAGTATATGGTATGGTATAAGGTGGAAAAAAGAAAAAATGTAAAAACAGAATGAGGGATTGGGAGTATTGGATAGGGGAGTGCAGTGTGTTGGGGTGCAGTTTTAAGTAGGTTTTGTCAAGCACAGACACTGGAGCAGATGAGGGAAATCGGCCTTTGGGAGAGCCTGATAGAGAGTAGTTAGGATGAAGGCCCTGAGGCAGAAGCCCCCATGGCATGTTTGAGTTTTACAAGAGGCTGGAGTAAAATTAGCAAGGGGGCAACAGGAATAAGAGATAAGGTGAGGGGCATCAAGGATCAGATCACTTGGGAGAATTTATAGATTCTTGTGAAAACTCCAGTTTTTACACTAGAGTGCTCATGAAAGGTTTTGCAGTTTTTGAGAAGAGGAATGTCATTATCTGACGTGCTTTACAAGGATGTCAGTGGCTGGTGAGAATATACTGGGGTGGGAGCAGAGCAAGGCAAGTATGAAAATAGTGAGGCCTTTGCAACAATCCAGGTAGCAGGTGATGGTTGCTTAGAGCAAGGTGTTAGTAGTGGAGGTGGTGAGAAGTGGTCAGATTTTGGGTGAATTATAAAGGTAGTGTTCAGTAGGTTTTTTTTTTAAAACTTGATTGAGGTGAAACTTTTCTAAAAGCTTTCTCTTTGGATAGTCAGAAGACAGATAAATTTGAATTGGTACTGCATTTAATGTTCTGGAAAGTCTTTGTTTTTTTGACATGTATAGTTTCTTTTTGGCAAAAGCTAATGTAGCTTTACAGGATCTTTTAGTGATTTCAGAAGCAGTTATTCCATTTTGTGTGATGATGAGCTATTAGACAAGTAATTTTTATAGTAATTTAAGGTCTGATATTCAGTATTCTTATTAATAAGATGGCATCCAAATATTCACCTTCCTGTGAATATTGTAAAATACCCAAATTTACTTAAAAACTTGCATAGCAGACAATGGCAGATGGATTTTATTTAGAATCAAGTCTATGAATGACTAAGAAATGAAAGATAAAACTAAGAATATTTTGTAAAATGCCATTGATTCCAGATACTGGGATTGAACCCAAAATGATCAATGGGCCTACTGAGAATACTAGATTCAGCTCCAAATGTCTGTCCTGATCATTTAGTTTATTACTTCAGCATCTCTTTTACATCTTTGCATGAAGAGAAGTCATTTCTTATATCCAAATTCTGTTTCTAGAAGAAGGAAGTACTAAAGATGCTGTCAAGACAGCTCAACTCACATCCAAGTTCCTATTTCAGTTATTCTTCCATTTGAACTCTATGTGGCAGCTTTTCTTTGCAGTTTCTTTGCAGTGTTTTTCATCTGATACGAGAATTAGAGAAACTGTTTTATATTTTCAGAATCCTTTAGAATTTTTTTTTTTAAAGTGGGAGTTTGAAGAGGTAAAGTTGTTTATTCCAGTTGGCCCTTCCTCCTCTCTTTATTCAGTGCCCCCTCCATCCCCACCTTTACGTACATTGGAAAACAGTTATTGGGCTTAACCGTTTAGTTTTTCATTGGAACCATTTGGGTATGTTTCTGAGTGTCTACTTATTTTGTTTTGCCAGTCTGTCACCGATCTTCTTACTAACAATCAAATCTAAAGACTTCAATATGTATTGCTTTGAGTTTTTAGTGTTGGAATGATTAGAAGAATAGAAACAAAAAATAAGGAACAGCAAACTAATGAGTAGGCACTTGTTCAAGGAATCCATTACTAGCTGGCTGAGATCTTTAAGGAGTTGGCTATGGAAGGAGATGAAGTGACTGATTATAATGGTAACTGCTTGCTATTATGTGTTAGAAAATGGGGTGGTTAATTATCCTGCATGCTATTTGAAACCTTTGAAAATAAGTCTTTTAGAGCGGGCTAACAGTATTCCTTTATTTACTTTCTTATGTTCAAATGTGCAGTTTGAGGCTTAAAAATTACTTTTGGGACATCATAGTACTTTACTTCCCACAGTAAAAATGATCCTGAGGGTCAGGTATATATTTTTTTTGCATAAAGGAATGTAAGCACATCTCATTGTTTTAGGGCATTTCTAGATATATCCACTCATTTTGAGTTAGGCCAGGTGTACTATTAGGTAAGAATACCATATCTGAAGACATTCACTTAAACTTTGACTCTTAATCAGATTAAATAGATCTTGTGATGTCAGCTGAGAACCATGTTGATCCAAGATACTGGTAAATCTTAATATTTTCCATTGGGAAATCAACTACTTATGTTGGGTTTTACTTACTAGTTACTACAAATGAAATGATAACATTTCTAATTGTAAAATTTCTCTAAATTGGGAAAAATTTTAAAGGCTTTTTTTGGCATATAGCCATATTTTTATTTTAAAGAAGTCTAGAATTATATCTATATGCAAAACTTTTCAGTTGCCTTACTATATTACTTAATTGAATATGTAGAGAAGATGACACTGGGAATTTTTAAAAGAATAATTTTTCTGTTGTTAGCTTTTTAGTTGGAGAAGGAGCCTACAGATGGGCAGTAGATCATGGAATACCTTCTTGCCCTCCTAACATCATGACCACAAGTGAGTAAAAACTTTTCAAAATTAAGCTATATTAGCATATATACCTGAGAGTGTTATATTGCTTTTGACCCAGATAGTACTGATATTTAAGGAAGAAAGCTTGTATGTTGAAAAATTTTAGTTAAAAGACACATAGAAAATTATTTGCTTTTAAGCTATGTTTATATTCCTGAGGTCCCGGCATTGCATCTTTTTAAAAACAAACAAAAACCTTTTATTTAATTTTAGAGAGAGAGGAAGGGAGAAGGAGAGAGAAAGAGAAACATTGATGTGAGAGCAGAACATCGATCGGCTGCCTCCTGCATGCCCCCTATCCAGGATCTAGCCTGTGACCTGGGCATGTACCCTGACTGGAATCGAACCAACAAACTTTTGGTGCATGGGATAATGCCCAACCAACTGTGCCACACTGGCCTGGGCCCTGCATTGCTTTCTCATGTCTTTATAGAAGTATTGCTAAAAGGATTTCTTTTAGGTTACTTAAAATAATTACTAACAGTAAAACCATAATACCACCCCCTCAGAGAGTGAGAAGAAAACAGATCATCATTTAGCTGTCCCTGAGTTGAGGAAGGATTTCTACGTACCAAGTGTAAGAGAAGGAAAAACAAAAGTGACTGTGGGAGTTAAGACTGAAAAAAACACTTACCATAAATATGACAAAAGAATACATATTCTTAATCTATGAAAAGGTTCACCTAGCCCTAACCGGTTTGGCTCAGTGGCTAGAGCGTCGGCCTGCGGACTGAAGGGTCCCAGTTCGATTCCGGTCAAGGGCATTGTACCTTGGTTGTGGGCATATCCCCAGTAGGGGGTGTGCAGAAGGCAGCTGATCGATGTTTGTCTCTCATCGATGTTTCTAACTCTCTATCCCTCTCCCTTCCTCTCTGTAAAAAATCAATAAAATATATTTTTTTTAAAAAAAGGTTTACCTAAATTAAGAACCACACAAAAACATGTAATACCCCAGTAGAAAAATGCTCAAAAGTCATAAGTAGGTAATTTAACTAATAGGGAAATTTATATCAAAATTAGTACATGTTAAATTTGTTCTCTTAATTTGTGAGAGTTAAAAAACATTACATTATTACTGGTAGATGTGTGGTGAACTGAACATCATATATTATAGCTACAAATGTGAATTGGCAGAAATTTTGGAGGATAGTTAAATAGTATAGATCAAGAGCCTTCAACATATTCTGATTCTAGGAACTTGTCATTAGAGATACTAAGGTTTATATAGAAGGGTGCAATGCTCCAACTAACTGAGCCACACCAGCCAGGGCTATTTTGTTTTCCTTGGAGACACCTCACCTGGCACCTTAAGGTCTAGAGTGGATGCTTACTGGGCCTGCTGTGTATTTGTCATTGCTGGTCTTCACCTCACCATCATTTGGGATTTCCTTTTCCTCTCTCCAAAATCACATTATCTGTTTCCTGAATCTATCTATCATCTATCTATCTATCTATCTATCTATCTATCTATCTATTTATTTTTAAAATTATTTTGCTTCTGCATTTAGTATATGCAAGACTAGAAATAATTTTCTCTTAGGCTTTTGAAGAAATTATTTTTATTTTAAAATTTTCAGTCTTGCTGTTCAGTCCTTTGGCATTTTGATTCCCAGTTTTTTGTGGTGTATTCTTTCTCTTTGGAAGTAAGCTTTTAATTCCCACGTTCTTATTAACACAGTGAAGCATCTTGGGATGGGTATTTTTTATTCAGCATTCTGGGTACTCATTTTGTACTTTCAGTGTGGAGGTTCGTATGCTTCAGTTTTGGAAAAATTAAAAAAATAGTATACTAATCTCTTCCCCTATCGTTCAGTTTTCTTTTTCTAATTTCTATAAATTAAATGGTGGATTTTGCTCCAATCCCTTGTTTCTTTTTCAAAAATTGATTAATTTAAAAAAAAATTTTTTTTTGTCCTGTCTTGGAAGTTTCTTTAATTTTATCTCCTAAGTTTTTAAATTGTGATGAATTTATAATTTTGGTTTTCATAGTTTTTGTTGTTGTTAATCCTCACCTGAGGATATTTTTTCCATTGACTTTTAGGAAGAGTGGAAAGGAGGGAAGGAGGAAGAGAGGGAGAGAGGGAGAAAGGGAGAGAGAGAAACATAGATATGAAAGAGACACATTGATTGGTTGCCTTCCTCATGCGCCTTGACAAGGCCAGGGATCGAACCTGCAATTCAGGTATGTGCCCTTGACTCGGAGCATTTGGGTGTGTGGGGTAATGCTCTAACCATTTAGCAACACTGGTTAGGACTGGTTTTCATAGTTTTAATTTCTAGAGATTCATCTGTGATGAATACTTTTAAAAGTAGTGTCCTGTTCTCGGTTCACAAACTTAATATGTATTTTGGCTTATCTCTTAGGATACAATTCTTTAAATTTTGTTCTTACCTGCTGTTTCTCTTTTTGCTGTCTTATTTTTTGTTTCAGACCCCAATACATGTTAGCCAATTTCCTCAACCATACAGTGACCCTCTGCTGTTTTCATACTCATGAGTGTGGCACTTAAAAGCCATTTGGAAGCTTTGTTTGTGAGGACAGGTCTGGGTGACCTCAAGGGGGATGGTGTGATCATGCTTTTTTTGTTGAGGGAATTCCCAGTTGTTCCCCCAACAAAACCAAATGTCTATATGTTTTTCTTTTGTACTAGTTAGAGAGAAATCTTCCCAGCTCTGGCAGGGCAATAGCCAGTATTCTGGTTTAGCTCAAGGGAAGGGGCTAAAGGTCTTACCTCTTTTTATTTTTTTCCAGACTTTTTATATAAATCCCAGTTTTAAGCAGAACCCTCATACCTGCCCCCAGGATGTACTTGATGTCCACTTATTTGGGGCCCTCTGGTTTAGCCTTTCCAGCGTTAACCTCATGTTTCCTGCAAGCAGGAGGAGGGGATTAGGCATCTACCTGTTCCTTATTGATAGCTTCTGCCAGTTTCCCTGTTTTCAGTTTCAACCTGGCTTTCAGAGATAACAGGTGCTCTCTGTTTGGAGCTCTTCTGATGGTTTTTGGTCAGAAATTATTTACTTTGGAAGAAATTAGTTTGATTAGTAATGTCTTGGCTACTAGTCATCGGGGTTTGTCTTCCTCTACTCAGTTACTGTGTATTCATTCATTTGCTTTCTGCATTCTAGCATTAGGTTGGTATTACCCTCCTCATTATTATCATCCCAGTGTATGTCAGTCTTTTGTCTCTTTAAATTTCTTTTTGGTAAGGTTTTAGTAGAGTGGAGATGAACTTGCTCATGTGCTCAGCCAGTTTTAATTATTTTGTACTTCTTATTAATTCAGAACATTTATATAAAAAGGTGTTATAAAACAGTCATTACTAGATATTTTGCAGATGACAAAGTATTTTGACTATACATTAGTGTTTTGTGCTTATAACAAGAAATATATATATGTATATACACACACACACACATATATTGCTAATAGATTTTTTGTTACTTACATAAGCAACTAACAAGAAATGTTCTCTGAATAAATAAGGTATTTGGAAGTTAAGTGATATATTCATCTATTTTTTGCAAAAAAGAATAGTATTGACCTATGGTGCATTTAGGAGTAGAAATTATGCTCTTCCATTGTTTTCAGAATCATGTCAGCCATCCTTGGCCTCCAAAATCAGCCAACACCATTTTTGAGCTTAGCTCCTTATTGCTGAGCAACCATGTGCTTCCAAATTCGTCAGAATTATTCCACTGAGGTGGAGGCCACCATCAACTGCCTGGTCTACATGCATCTGCAGGCCTTCTACACCTACCTCTCTCTGGACTTCTGTTTTGACCACGATGATGTGGCTCTGAAGAGCTTGGGCCACTTCTTCTGCCAGTTGGTGGAGGAGGAATGGGAGGGTGCCTATTGTCTCTTGATGCAAAATAAGTTTGGTGGCTGCGCCCTCTTCCACGATGTACAGAAACCTCCCTAAATGAGTGGGGCAGGACACCATGGAAGCTGCCAAGGTCCTACAGAGGAACCTGAACCAGACCCTTTTGGATCTGAATGCCCTAGGTCAGGGGTGGGCAAACTTTTTGACTCGAGGGCCACAATGGGTTCTTAAACTGGACCGGAGGGCCGGAACAAAAGCATGGATGGAGTGTTTGTGTGAACTAATATAAATTCAAAGTAAACATCATTACATAAAAGGGTACGGTCTTTTTTTTTTTTTTTTTAGTTTTATTCATTTCAAACGGGCCGGATCCGGCCCACGGGCCGTAGTTTTCCCAAGGCTGCCCTAGGTTCTATCCACAGTTTTCATTATCTGAAAAATCTTTATTTTTGCCTTGAATTTTAAAATATATTTTTTGTTGAATGTAGTCTTCTAGGTTGGCAGGAGTTTTCTTTTGTACTTATTATTATTATTTTTTTATTGTGGTAAAATATACATAACTTAAAATTTACTAGTTTTAACAGTTTTAATTCATTGGTACTTAGCACATTCACAGTGTTGCATAACCATCATGGATTTCCACAACAATTTCATCCCAAACAGAAATTTTGTACCTGTCAAACAATTACTCATTCTCCTTTTTTGTGAGCCCCTAGTAACCTCTAGTCTATTTTTTCCTCTCTGAATTTGTCTATTTTAGGGGCCTCCCATAAGTGGAATCATACTGTTACTGGCATTGGGGTTCTTGGGTTCCCCAAGATAGAAATCGAGAGGAAATCCCAGAGAAATTCCCAATCAGATTTTATTAAGCTTATGCCCAAGCACAAGGGAGATAGCACAGAGGAAAGGAAGGTCTTCTGAACTGGCTCGTGGGGGTTGGGGGAGGACTGGCTCTGCTTGGCTTGCTTTTATATGCTGGGGACAAAGTGGGCTTGTGCGAAAAGGCGGCTGTTTTGAAAAAGGCAGGCTTGCAGAATTTTCCATTTCAGTGTTGGTTGACTTGCTTTTCCAGCTGCATTGCCTGGCACTGTGGGAGCAAGATGGCAGACTGCTCATTACTGCCACCCTAGGAAGGTCCCATAGTGGTCAAACCTTAATCAACTGCACCTGCAGGTCAGTAGTTTAAGCAGGTAGTTAGAAGGGAGGTAAAATTAGATACTGCATTTTTGAATGGGAGTGAAGGGGTGGTGACATTTTTGTAGTCAGCTTACCTCAAGTTTCTTTTGACTACCTGGTCTTCACTTCGGTTCCTGGGCACCTGGTATTTTCTATTTTCAGGCCCAAGTTCCTATGCTGTCTCAATACAATGTTTGTCCTTTTGTGTCTGCCTTTTTCACTTAGCATAGTGTTTTCAGAGTTCACCCATATTGTAGCATGTTTCAGAATTTTGTTCTGTCTTATAACTGAAGGGAGGAAGGGAGAGGGAGAGAGTGATAGGAACATCAATGATGAGAGAGACTCATTGATCAGCTGCCTCCTGCATGTCCCCCACTGGGGACCAAGCCCACAACCTGGGCATGTGCCCTGACTGGGAATCGAACTGTGACCTCCTGGTTTATAGGTTGATGCTCAACCACTGATCCACATCAGCACTTTTGATGATGCCAGTACATTATCTTCCAGATTGCTTTGTTTCTGATTGGAAGTCAGGTATTATTTTTATCATTGTTTCCTTGTATGCGATGTGTTTTATTTTTTCTCTTAACTGCTTTTAAGAATTATTCATTTATCTTTGGTTTTCAGCATTTTAAACATGATATGCCTAGGTGTGGTTTCTTTGTGCCTAGTTTTTACTGTGCCTGTTGAATCTGTGGGTTACAGTTTTTAATCAAATTAGGAAAAACTCAGACTTTTTGTTGTTTGTTAGTGTCTTCTCTCATTTGTTTCTAGGATTTCAGTTCTACTTACATTAAAATATTTTGTGCTTCCACTTGTTATTGAAGCTCTTACTTTTTCATCCTTTTTTCTCTGTGTTTTCTGGATTCTCCATAGAAATAGAACTAATAGAAGATATATCTATCTGTTTGTCTGTCTGCCTATCTATTTATCTACTCATCTTAAAAGACTTATTATCAATGATTAGTGGTTATGGAGGCTGACAAGTCCCAAGATCCTCAGGGTCAGTCAGGAAGCTGGATTTTCAATCCAAGTCCAAAGGCCTGAGAATCAGGAGAACCAGTTATATAGTTCTAGGATGAAGGCTGGTGGGTTGAGACCAGGAAAAGCTGATGTTTTAGCTCAAGGACAGAGGCAAAAAAAAGTCCATGTTCCAGTATGAAGGTAGTCAGGCAAAAGGAATTCTCTCTTACTTAAGGGAGAGTGTACATTTTAGTTCTATGAATGCTTTCAGCTGATTGGATAAGGTCCACCTACATTAGGTAGGGCCGTGGTTGGCAAACTGCGGCTCGAGAGCCACATGCAGCTCTTTGGCCCCTTGAGTGTGGCTCTTCCTAAGCCTTAGGAGTACCCTAATTAAGTTAATAACAGTGTACCTACCTATATAGTTTAAGTTTAAAAAATTTGGCTCTCAAAAGAAATTTCAATCGTTGTACTGTTGATGTTTGGCTCTGTTGACTAATGAGTTTGCTGACCACTGAGGTAGGGCAATCTGCTTTACTCAGGCTACCAAATTTAAATGTTAATCTCACCCTCATCAAACACACCTTTACAGACATATCTACAATAATATTTGACCAAATATCTGGGTACCTGCTGCCCATCAAGTTGATAGAAAATTAACCATTACACTTTCATTTGTATGAATTCTGTTGAATTGTCTTAAAGTTCACTAATCTTTTCTTCATCAGTATCTAATATTAATCTTATGTAATGATTTTAAAAATATGAAATATTTATAGCTTTCAGTTATAAAGTTCCATTTTTAAAAAATAATTTCCATCTCTCTTTTGAATTTCCCATGTCTTCACTCATTATACTCATTGTTAACATATTTGTTATTGTTATTTTAAAATCCTTGACTACTAATTCTAAAATCTAGGTCATCTGGGTCAATTTATTTTTTTTTAAATTAAATTTGTTGGGGTGACATTGGTCAACATGAACATATAGGTTTCAGGTGTGGGTTTCTATGTTACAAGATCTGTGCATTGTACTTTGTGTCCACCACCCACCCAAAGTCAAATCTCCTGTGGGTCAATTTCCATTGATAGATTCCCCCCCCCGCCTTGACTCTGGATCACATCTTCCTATTTAGTTGCAAATCTCATAATTGTTTATATTGCAACTCAGGCATTGTGGGTGATACATTTTAGAGACTATGGATTTGTTATCTTCCTTTGAATGATGTTGAGTTTTATCCTAGCATGTAATTAAATTATTTGCAGATAACCTTGATGTTGTCACAGCCTGGTTTTAGGCTTTGTTAAACTGAGTCTATTTTAGTTTTGTTCTTAATCCTAGACTTGTTTTCTTTTTTCTTTCCAGGTTTTTATTTATTTTACCCTTATTTTAAAAATTTATCTTTATTGTTGAAAGTATTACATATATCCCCCTTATTTTCCCCATTGGCCCCCTCTACCATCTTACCCCCCTCCCACAATCCATCCCTTAGGCCTTCACCACATTATTGTCTGTGTCCATGGGTATTTATTTATTTATTCCTAAGATATATGTATAGGCCTTTCTGAGGTTTCCATGGAAAGTCTCAAACTTTAAACTTTGTCTCTCCTACGTGAGCATTTACCAAAACTCTGTTAGCATTTTTGCTGTTGTTTTCCTCACTCTACTCTAGGGAACCCTGTAGCCATTTTCCATTCTTTTATCTTCACCTCTGAAATTCTGATCTGTATGTATAAAAGCCTAAGTGACTGTTCGGTCAACCAGTCGCTATGATACTCACTGACCACCAGGGGGCAGACAGTCAATGCAGGAGGTGCCCCCTGGTGGTCAGTGGGCTCCCACAACCAACCTCCTGCAGCCAGCCAACTTCCCGCGGTCCCTCCCCTTGGCCGGCTGGCCCCAATTGGCCTGATTGGGAGTGGGCGAGACAGTCCCATCAGCCCTGATTACCAGCCAGGCTGAGGAACCCCATCCATGCATGACTTTGTGCACCGGACCTCTAGTTAAATATATAATAGACCCTTTTACATTATCTACCCTGTTTTTTAATCTTCTGTGTTTTCCTCATTTTATCTTTCTAGGCACATTCTGGATAACCTTTTTCTCCTCAGGCTTTTAATTCACTAATTTCTTTTTTTCTATCCTGTCAACTACCAAGCACATACATTGAGGTTTTAAATTTGGTTATCTGCTTTTTATTTCTAGAAGTTCTATTTTTTTAAGAATCTGTAATTTAATTTACTTTATAGTATGAAATATAGATGTATTCATGTTTTTTGTTTACTCTTTAATCATTATAAGGACACTTGTTTTATATTGTGCCTGATAATTCCATTATATGTGGTACACATTGGCATTTTTTCTTCTTATTATTCATGGTGCCTCATTTCCATGGCTGCTGATTATCTTTGACTATATGGTTTTATTGCCCTTAAATAATTATTTGTGTAGACTCACCCATGGCCTAGGACGGTGATGGCGAACCTATGACACGCGAACTCATTTTTTTGGTTGATTTTTCTTTGTTAAATGGCTATATATAAAATAAATATCAGAAATATAAGTCTTTGTTTTACTATGGTTGCAAATATCAAAAAATTTCTATATGTGACACGGGACCAGAGTTAAGTTAGAGTTTTTCAAAATGCTGACATGCTGAGCTCAAAAGGTTCGCCATCACTGGCCTAGGATGAAGGTGTCTTTTTCCAGATGTTATTTTTTGCTTTTACTTTTGCCAACTGTATGTGCACTGTGAATGGAAAAAACACTATTTTTTCCTCTTTTACTTGCCTACTGTCACACTCACAACTCCCTATATCACTTCTGACATAACATGTGGGGGTTTTCTACACCAACCAATTCTCTGTACCATCCGGGTTTCCTGCAATTCAATTTAATTCTGACATTAACTGTAGTTAGTACAAACCCCACAGGTTAAGGGCTTGGTCCCATAAGATTGCACTTCCCCTTTAGATGCCAATCGCAAGCCCGGGTTGTCACCTGTGCTTCCAACTGACTGGCTATATGTTAGAAGTTCCCATGGCCCCCTTTTTGGGGTTTGATTAATTTGCTAGAGTGGCTCAGAAAACTCTGGAAAACAGTTTACTTACTAGATTACCAGTTTATTACAAAGCATATTGGAGGATATGAATGAACTGCCAGAATTAGAGATAGATACATACGACAAGGTCTGGAAGGGTCCTGAGTGCAGGACCTTCTGTCCTTGTGGAGTTGGCGTGTACACCTTCCCAACACATAGATGTATTCAGTCACCTGGAAGCTCTCCAGGCTTTGTCCTTGAGGGATTTTTATGGAGGTTTCATCGTGTAGGCATGATTGTTCATTAACTCAATAGCCAGTCCCTATCTTCTTCCCCGAGAATGGGATAAGGCTGGATGAAAGTTCCAAGCTTTTAATCATGGCTTTGTCTTTCTGGTGACCCATTCCCATCCTGAAGCTATTCAGAAGCCCACCAAGAGTTGCCTCATCAGACCAAAAGACATATCCTCCTGGAAATTCCAAGAGAGTTAGGAACTTTCAGGAACTGGGGTCAAAGACCCAATGTTAGGATAAAAGGTGATCATAGTGCTCTTATCACCTAGGAAATTATGAAGGTTTTAAGGGCTCTGTGCCAGGAATCAGGACAAAGACCATGTATTTTACACACTATTAATCAGAATCTACTTAAACTTAGTTAAAAGTTTATTATTCCCTGACCTACCCAAGTCACATGTTTGCAAATCTATACAAAGGACCCAGTCAACCCAAAATTTCTTTCCAATATTCCCCATCCCCCTTTTTCCCCCTCCTCTTTCTACCTCCCCCCCCCCTCCTGTCATGCCATAATCTAAGACTACTTGGTATTGGGATAGAGAGTAAGTGCAGAGTTGCATAGTTCTGGACAACTTAGTTCTGGCCAACCCTTCCAATCCCCAGTTTCCCACACTTGGAAGTTCCTCCACTTTTAGTGAGAGAACTCCCACTTTTAATGGGCTCTGGGTTTGATTTACATCTCTCCTTGATGCCATTATCAGAAAATGTTGGTAATATCTTCATTGTTATAGTCTACTTTGTAATTTCTCATTTATCAGTTGAATCTAATTGGCTGTTTATATCTATTTTACATTTTTAATTATTATTATTTTTTGCTTTTGGAAGCTCTATTTGGTTCTTCTTAAGTCTTCCTGATCACTTTATCATCGTTTGTTCCTTAGTTATATTCTCGGTATCATCCCTTTCTTTCCATGAGCATAAACATGTTTTATAGTCTGTATTTGATTATTTCAGTATCTGAGGTCTTTGTAGGTTTAAATTGAATTATGCTTGCTGATATTTGGCAAAGTTTTATTCTTGATGGTTTATTTCTCATGTGTTTTGTGAATTATTTTAAATTATGGGCTCATGTTAATTGAAACGTAGGAATTCTCTGAAGTGTGGTAAGTTAAAGTTTTTTTTTCCAGGGAGTATTTGCATTTGAATTTTAGGGGTTGTTGAGGCACTAGCACATTGAGATAATTTTTGAGGTGTTTTTTTTTTTAAATTTGAGGTCACTAAAATGAATTATTCTCTAAACCTATCTGAAAGCCCTTGGTCATGAATTATCTAGAGAGACTTTTCCTCGCTTACATATACATCTAAGGCTGAGACTTGCAAGTTTCCTGTTTCTTTGCATATGGTGGCCTTTTCTGATTTTCCCTTTTACTGGGCATAGCACCTTTTGGGGTTTGTTTCTTTTTTGTGTGGATAATCTCCAATATGTTTCCTTGAGCTGCACTGTCCCCAGGTTTCATCTCTTGTCCTTTATGCACAGAGACCTTCAAAACCAAAGTGGGTGGTGGTATGCATTGGCAGATACCTCTGGGTAGCATATACTACTATATACCCTCAGGACTTGTGTCTCTGGATTTGACTTTTTTCTTCTTTAACCTAAGGGTATTTGTCTTATTTTCCTACCACTTTAGCATGCATTGAAAAGACTCTTTTAACCTTTTATCCAACATTCTTAAGGATTTGTCCTGAAAAGGCTCTGCAGGATATGGCATCTGCCTCATTGCCCTAATATTTATCAAATGTCATTTTTAATGTTTCTTTTATAGGATTCAGTTTAGCTGCATTTAAAAGAAACAAGAGGAAACTAGAGCTGGCAGAAAGGGTGGAAACAGATTTCATTCAACTAAAGAAAAGAAGACAATCAAATGAAAAGGTCAGGAGGTATTTGAAATATTAATTATTAATGTATCATAATGATATATTTAATTTGCATTTAGATATATAAGCTTTAAAGTAGTATGATCCAGTAAAAATATTATGCATGCCACATACATCCTTTTAAATTTTCCAATAGTTACATTAAAAAAGTAAAAATAGGCAGGTGGAATGAATTTTAATAATTTATTTAAACCAGTGAATCCAAAATATCACTTAAAAATGTAACCAATGAAAAAATTATTAGTGAGCTATTAAACTTTTTTTTTTTAAGTCTTCTAAGCTGGTGTGTATTTTACTCTTCTATCACATCTTAATTATGACACTGAATTTTCATTGTAAATATTTGGTCTGTATTTGTATTTCATAATTGAAATACAAATTAAAATACAATGTTGAAAAAGTAGTTTACATAACAAGTTATTCCAAACACACTTAAAACTTTCCCATAATATAACTGAGTATATTTTAAAATTAAAATTTAATAAAATTAAAAATTCAATATCTTATTTGCCCTTACTGCATTTTAAGTGTTCAATAGCTATATGTGGCTGATGGCTACTGATTTGGGCCTTGCAGCTTTAGATAGTGACTCTTAACATGGCTGTTCGGGGGGTAGAGTATGTTACAAAGAAATGTATATGTTGGGTTCATGTAGGGTTTTGTATACATTCTAATTGCAGGTTTCTGTTTCTCATTGTTACACATTCTTTGTTTGCATTTCATGCATTTGTGTACCATCATGAGTCCATGTGTGGCATTTCTTAGGTGTTTGGAAGTTGAAAACCACAACATTCTTGGTCAGTCTATGGCTGGGGGGTTCATTAGCACATAGTTCGTGATGGGTGTCTCACATCACAGTCATTTGATGTGCTTTGGCATCTTATTAATACTGGTTCATGCTTTCTGTCATAGTTTTATGTGATTTACACACACACACACACACACACACACATATATATATATGCATAATAAATCATCTTTCATAGTGACAGATGTTTTCCCAGTGTGTTTCCACATTGGACAATTAATAAAAAATTTGGTTCAAATCTTTTTATTCTTTTTGCTAGAGAAAAGTAGGAATTTAGGAGGAAAATGAACATTTTAATAAGTAGATCTTGGTGAAAGTGGATAACAGTGTGGTTCTGTTTCTTGTTTTTTTTGCATCCCCTGTGCTGTCCGAGTGAGAAAATTTAGGACTTTTGTTCTTTTAAAAACGTGTGATAAAATTTGCATACAATGAGCAATTTAATCATTTCTAGAAATGTATACACCCATATAACCCATGCACCTATCCAGCTAGTAGAAAATTCTGGTTCCTCTATACTTCTTCTCAGCCAATCATAACTTGCCTACTTCTATTCTTGTCTCCCCTTTCAATGCATTCTCCACACCGGAGCCCAAGAGAACTTTGTAAATGTGGATGAGATAACATTGCATCTCTTCTTTTAACTCCTCGATGGCTACTCATTATAGTGTGATACGGAGTAGCTTAGATGTCAGAGATGGAAGTAAGTCTCAAAGAACAAGTTCTTCAGCTAGAATGATTGATAGAGATCTCTCTGAGGGTGTATAACGTTTGAGGTGACATCTGAAAAATATGAAGTAAGCTTATGCAGAGTCAGTGGAATAGTCATCCAGGCAGAATGAACTGCATGTGCAGTGGCCCTGGTGGGATTTGGCATGTTAGAGGAATGGGGAAGAGGGTCAGTGTGCCTAAAGCAGGGTAGGCAGGGGCGAGTGGTGAGATGAAGCTGGAGAGGAAGGTATGTGCTAGCTCCTTTAAAATCCAGTAGATCATGGCAAGGTAGATATCAGCTGGGAGATGATGACAACTTGGACTCTGGGCAAAGGGGATGGAGATGGAAAGAGGTGAATATATTTAAGGTATATTTTGAGAGTTACTGGAAAGACAGGAATTATTGATGCCTTAGATATTGGTAAGGAAGAGAGAGAAATTAAAGCTTTTAGCTTTAGCAGTTGAGTGTTGTCATTTACTAGCGTGAGGAGGGCTGGGGAAGGTATGGCTTCATAATGATAGAGTGGGAAGTGGAAATCAAGAACTTTCTTAGCCCATATCCCCTTAATGGACTTGGAATACCAGTGCTTTCCATTTTCACCATAAAATATGTTACCTGATGTCAGCAGTACCCTAAATACCCAAGCTAATAGATCATCTTTTAGGGTGCCATGTTTCTTTACTCCTTCCAATTGAATTATATGTCATCTAGGGCCTCATTATGCTCATTATTTTTACCATTGTAATTGCATAACTCATTGTCTCATATACACCAATGAATATTGAGTTTAAAATCGTTATTTTTTTTAAAAACTAAGAGAGTTGTTTGTTTGAAAACTAACTTGAAAAAATAGAGTTGGTTTATAAAGAAAATGCTATAGAATTAAATATGAGCAAGCCAGCTGTAAAAGGTTGAAAAAAGTCATAAAAATCTAGAGGCATTCTGCATTCAGAATGCATGTTAGTGTCCTTATGTGCTTGTTCTCTGTTAGATAAAATGAAACTTGAAATCATAGGACAATTCAGTGTGTTGTAGATTATACAAGAAAGATGACATGGAACATTTATTTGTGGGCCCGCATTCAAAGAAAAGACTTTAGTCTCATATGAAAAGATTGACTAATGAATGAACCTTTGTGTTTTAAATAAAATAAAATATTTAAGGAATGTGGGTGTTTTTTTATTTTTATTCCCTGCTTCACCCAGAGAATTTTCAATTTTTAAAAATTTCTACCAGTCACTCATCATACTGTTTAAGAGGATTTTCCATAAAACACTTGATGTGGCATGAGGAAAGATTAATTATTGAGTTTGGTATATGGGTCTGAAGCTTATGCAAAGGTCAGGAGGGAGATTCCCATTTGGAAATTATTGGCATCGAAAGGAATATAAATATATGTGGCTGGATGAGCTCACTTCTGAGTGAGAGTAGATAGAGTTCTGAAAACTGAAACTTAGGCCAGTTCAACATGTACTAGTGGGAGAAACTAGCAAAGGAGAAAGAAGAGATAGCCAGTGAGGCAGAGATACAAACAGGAGAGTGTCTACTAGGAAGCCAAGAGAGGAGTGTTTCAGTCAGTCAACACCTGGTTCAAATGCTGCTGAGAAAACAGTGAAGAGGACAGAGAACTGGCCATTGAATTTTAGCACCTTAGACTATGGGCCTGGATAAGGAGTTTCTATGACAGAGTGGCTTGTAGAACAGTGTGGGCTGGGTTGGTCAGGGAGAAGAAGGATAGCGATAGCTCTTTTTGAGAATTTTTGACGAGGAGAGAGAGAGAGAGAGAGAGAGAGAGAGAGAGAGAGAGAGAGAGAAAGGAGTCTAGGAGAGAGAGAGAGAGAGAGAGAGAAAGGATTCCAAGGTTCCCAGACCATTGCCAGTTACTTCTGTGAATTCAGTGAATAATTATACATGTAGAGTTTCAGTTTTCTTACTTTGGAATGGATTTAGTGATATTCTGCTCTCTAGCAGGGCTGTTATAAGGAGCAACAATGATAAGGATGTTCAAAGGCTTGGTGGCTGTCATTGCCTTAGCCAGACACAATAGTCTTTGCTATTGTAGCCTTCATTTTTAATGTCACTCAGCCTAAAAGAAAGAAAATTTCTGCCTAGTTATTTACACTGGGTGGAATCTTGTAATGGAGAAAGAGAGTGGTAAGGGAGGTAGGTAGAGGTGGGTTGAAAGGTTAAATTCAGGCATGATTCAAATGGAGTTGTTGGTGGCTAAACAGTACCAGGTGTTAGACCGGTGGAGTCAGACTGGATCTTGGTTCAGCAACCTCGGTACTTGAGTTCTGGCTAAGAAAGAATTCAGATCCCAAACTCAAACTATAAGAGAAAATTTATTTAGAAAGTCACAGAGTTAGAAGAAGTGAGTGGGAGAAGAAATGGGCGCAGGAAACAAGTTACAGAGGCAAAAGAAGGGCCCTTCGAGCTTAGGAGAGAGGAAGGTAAAGGTAACACACCTGGGGGTGGGAAGAAGAGGAAAAGGAGAAAGGCAAGCTCATGCTCTCAAGAGTGATTGTCCCACTGGGTCCTCCAGTCTTGAGGGTTTGTATCTGGAAGTCTCAGGGGAGAATCCCAACAGAATATTCATCAGCTTTCTAGGTGTTTCCTTTCAGAGTTGTGGTCTCCACTGCTTGGTCAGCACAAGGTAAGTGGGTCATTAGTCAATGCACCTGGACCTGAGGTCAGCCATGGCATTGCTTGTCTGGTTTTGCTACTTTTCTGGGCCTGGAGCTGAAACACAGCTGAGGCCTAGATGTTATCCCTCAGGGTTAATGCTTAAGGGAGTGGTTTGTGCAAGGGACCAAATGGGAGTCCCATGAGGCCACTCTTTGAACTCTTGTTCCTCCTCTCAGGGGAGAAAAGGTCATGGGATGGTCCAGACCAGCGGTCGCCAACCTTTCGGACCTCATGGATCCCCAGTGGCCCGTGGACTACTGATTGGCGACTGCTAGTCCAAACTGTATGACCAGCGATATGCTAGGGGAGGAAAGGTCACCCTGGGGGTGAGGTCCTCGTTTTCCCAGTTTTGCCCCTTGCTGGGTACCTGCAGCTTTTCACCCTGGTGGCCTCCTCTACCTGGCCCATCATCCTTGCCCTGCTCATGTCTGTCTAACTGCCTACCACAGAGTATTTCAGATATCTGAAGTGAAAGAAAAACATTTTTTATATTCAGAATAAGTGAACTGTAATGCATATAAAACTATGTGTGTGACATTGGCCTACAAAAATAACTGGGGCCTAGCCTCTGCCTTTAGGGAAGGGTGCTGGCCAGAGGCTCTGCTTTATAGTGTGTATGTTACCTTGGCAGGTCTTGTCTCATAGTGAAGATAATAAAACAGGCTCCCAGAAAGAAACACCGCCTGATATGAACCACTTGGGCAAAAATAGAGACATGGCAGGAAAGGACAAATAGCTGTTTTCTACATCAACCTGTATTTAGTTTATTTCTCCCTGGCCTGTCTGTGTAGTTCCAGTATAGTTTTGGTTAGCCAGCATTGACTAAGTCTGGTACTACTGTTTGTTGTGGCTACATAAAAGAAGCTGTGAGTTGGATATGAAAATATAATAAAAAGAATACAGTGTTTGGTAACTTTCCTAATGTTCAAATTTTATTAGTGTTGGAGATAAATACTGTCTTGAAAGGAGTATACAGTAGAATAAGTCAATATTTTAAATTTTTGTTGCATTTTTATTTCTTTTTCTTTAAAAAAGTAATTTTGGACATCATAATGGTACTAACAGAAATAAAAAATAATGCAAGGAAACTATTTAATCAGCTTACTACCTCAATAAATTAGAGTGCTTTTGTTTTTCTTCGTCTGTGACATTGACATTTACATTTGACTTAAAGTAAGGATGGTTAATCCATTGAATGCTTTTAGATGCAAACAGAATAAAACCCTACTGGCTTAGGAAATGCACATTTGTCCCCCTACTTCCTGGCCCTCCATCACACAATAGAAAGTTTGGTGGTGGGTTGGTTGCCGGCATTAGTTTAGATTTCCAATGATTCTAGGACCAACATATCTGGGATTCTCTTGGGCCTTTCTCTTATGCCTTTTGCTTTATGGATATGATATGGCTCCTTAACTTTTAGATGTCACATTTGCATTCTGGGTGAGAAGGAGAGAGTGGAGGGTGGGAGTGGGGAAACTAGTTAGTGCCAGATAGATCTGTCACTTTTTGTCTGTGATGCAAGTTTTTCAGAATCTCCCTCAGTAGGCTTCTCCTTATTTTTGGAGAGGTAGTGGAAAAGGGGCACAATTCTGTCACATGCATATTCCTGGCTGCAAGGGAACTTAGGAAATGGAGTGGATTGTTTTAAGTACTATCTCATAGTCATGGCTTGCTGCTGGACACATTGTCTTCCCAAGCAAAATAGTTTTGTTGTCAAAAGAAAAGGAGGGGTGGGGGAGGGGGAGAGGAGGAGGAGAGAGATTATTAGGTAGGCAATTTGTAGTGTGTAGCATAAATGGAAACATTTTCCTTCATCTCCCTCCCCACAATTATTATGTCTCTTGTTACTACAAACCTATATTGGGTTAAGCAGCTAATGCAAATATAAATCAAATGAAAACACATTTTGTCTTGACTTTTAGGATATATGGATTTAAGACATAATATTAAAAAATGAGGAATAGAAATATTTTGCAATTGTCTGTTCTTAGTCATTAGCATCTCTGTTTCATCGATACTTATTTTTTTGTGACTGGAAGACATGCCGGAGAAGGAAAAGATTACTATGTAACTGTACTATTGTGTACTATAAAAATAGTAGCTGTTTGCTCGCCCTGCTCTGGGCAGACCCAACTCCTCTGGATTTTTCTTTTACCCCGTGGTTTCCCCTATGGTGTACAAGCAGTTCATACTTTGCATGGTGGTGTCGGACCATAAAGTGGCTGGACAAGCTGCAACTGTGCAAAGGGTCTTTATTTAAAAAATTTAAATTCTTTATTGCTGAAAGTATTACATATGTCTCCTTTCCCCCCTGTAGCGCAAAGGATCTTAATGGCCCAAAATTACACTGTCCCATGACTTTTATTTGGTCAAAACATTAAAAACTCTTACTGTTGGTTATAAATGCATAGAGAAACAAACAGAAATAAGTAGGGAAAACAATTATTTATTTAGTACACTAATTTAAAGCCTTAGAAGTATTAAGAATTAAAGTGTTTCACTTCTGTTATCAAGAGTAATTTGAACGGTACTTGCTTTCTTGTCATATAAGTTACGATATAGAGTGAGCATTTTTTTATGTCATGGGGAATTCTAAAAGTCCTTTTTAATTTTGAATCATTTTATCCTTTGTACTTTCCATGTTGTAAAATACCTTCCAGAGTTTACTTAATGTCAGGTTTTTGGCCAGTGCCTCTTCCTCTGGGACCTCTTCATTTTTTTTGGTCACAACTACATTTCTTATTTATGTTGGTATGTTTGTCTTCACTAAGTTCCTGTGACTGTTGGTCTAGAGTCTCTTAAATGGTAGCATGTTGAACATTCCCATGGCCAGGCATTTCTTCTTTAACTAAATATATTTCTTTTCTTTTTTCCCTCTGTTTTTTTTCTTTATTGATTAAGGTATTACATATGTGTCCTTATCCCCTCATTGCCCCCTGACCCCCCACTCATGCCCTCACCCCCATGGTGTCTGTGTCCATTGGTTAGGCTTATATCCATGCATACAAGTCCTTTGGTTGATCTCTTCCTCTTACCCCCACCCTCCTCTACCTTCTCTCTGAGGTTTGATGATTTGATTGATGCTTCTCTGTCTCTGGATCTGTTTTTTGTTCATCAGTTTATGTTGTTCATTATATTCCACAAGTGAATGAGATCATATGATATTTATCTTTCTCTGACTGGCTTATTTCGCTTAGCATAATGCTCTCCAGTTCCATCCATGCTGTTGCAAATGGTAAGAATTCCTTCTTTTTTACAGCAGCATAGTATTCCATTGTGTAGATGTACCACAGTTTTTTAATCCACTCATCTGCTGATGGGCACTTAGGCTGTTTCCAAATCTTAGCTATGGTAAATTGTGCTGCTATGAACATAGAGGTGCATATATTCTTTCTGATTGGTGTTTCTAGTTTTTTGGGATATATTCCTAGAAGTGGGATCACTGGGTCAAATAGATGTTCCATTTTTAGTTTTTTGAGGAAACTCCATACTGTTCTCCACAGTGGCTGCACCAGTCTGCATTCCCACCAGCAAGCAGTGCACAAGGGTTCCTTTTTTTCCGCATCGTCACCAGCACTTGTCATTTGTTGATTTGTTGATGATAGCCATTCTGACAGGTGTGAGATGGTACCTCATTGTCGTTTTGATTTGTATCTCTCGGATGATTAATGACTTTGAGCATGTTTTCATATGTCTCTTGGCCTTCTTTGTGTCCTCTTTTGAAAAGTATCTATTCAGGTCCATTGCCTATTTTTTGATTGGGTTGTTTATCATTCTTTTGTTAAGTTGTATGAATTCCCTATAAATGTTGGAGATTAAACCCTTATCAGTGATAACATTGGCAAATATGTTCTCCCATGCAGTGGGCTTTCTTGTTATTTTGTTGATGGTTTCTTTTGCTGTGCAGAAGCTTTTTATTTTGATGTAGTCCCATTTGTTTATTTTCTCTTTAGTTTCCATTCTCTAGGAGCTGTATTGAGGAAGATACTGCTTCGGCATATGTCTGAGATTTTGCTGCCTGTGGATTTCTCTAATATTTTTATGGTTTTCCGTCTTACGTTTAAGACCTTTATCCATTTTGAGTTTATTTTTGTGTATGGTGTAAGTTGGTGGTCTAGTTTCATTTTTTTGCATGTATCTGTCCAATTATCCCAACACCGTTTATTGAAGAGACTGTCTTGGCTCCATTGTATGTTCTTGCCTCCTTTGTCAAATTTTTTATTAAATTTCACTTCTAACATTATCACTTTTTGTTTCTTTGCTTCTCTTTCATCTTTCTTGTCCAGTTCCCTCTTTTGATAGCAAGTTTTGTATGTCATGTGGATTGATCACTGGGAGACAAGGAGGGAGCACAACTACACACTTTACTGTTGTGCACAGTGACCCATTACTGACAGACTTGAGAGGAAATGACATGATTGGTCACTGGTCATGATGAGTGGTGATCTGTGAACTGAAGAGCTAGCAGCGGAGTTTGTGCGTTATGCAATTACTCATAGTTAATATACCATGTAACTGAAATTGAGCCATGTTGTTGAGTGACTGCTATTATTTAACTAAACGGCGGTATCTAAAATTCATCTGGATTGGAATTAGGCAAAATGAGGACTGTGTTTCTATAAAGGAACCAGAAATATTTGTCCTGTGGTTTCTTTCAACCCAAGTGTTGCTGATCACAGTTCAGCATGCTCCTCTGTCTTATGTAATTCCTGCAAATTGGTCTCTGGATCTCCCCTGGCAGTATTGCCTGGGCTCTGATTGTTTTTAGAATATTTTTCAATAATTTTTGTGGTATATGTAATGAAATGATGACGTTTTAAATTTATTTATTTTTTTTGTTTTGATACAATAACAAAATAGTTGTGTTGGTATTTATCTTTATCATATTTGAATAAGAAAACCTGTCTTTTGGAATAAAGTAGTTAACTTATTGGCCACTTGCTGTTCTTGGCTTATGCCACAGGATGGACTGAGTTGCTACAAAGAGGAGATGCTCACGTTGGTAAAACAAACAGGGTCAATTAACGCCATAACCTAGATTTCATAAATATCAGTTTCAAACAGCTAGCCCTAAATATTACTGGAAGGGACTCTTTTATTCTTAGAGTATTAAAAGAGGTTGGGGGTATTGTTTGATCTCAACATTATTGATGTTTCAAGCCTTTTTTTCCCCCTCTTCCTTTTTCACAAGCATATTGTCAAAATAGTTTCCATGTCTTTTTCTTTAATAACAGATTTTACAGTTGAATGTACATAGAATTCTTTGCCTCCTCCCACCACTTTTATGAAGTAATTTAAGTTTTCAATTAATTTCATTGGTTTTTAGGTAAAGCAGTTCTCATATAGGGTAGTGAAATAAAAGATAATCAGACCTTTTCCATTGTGTGAACATCTTTCATTCTTTAATTTCTAATGAACAAATTAGAAAATTTAGCAATGCTTTATATTATGTTGTGTGTTCAAAACCACTCTAGAGAGATGCTACAACTTTTAATTTTGTGTTCTTTAGCCACCATATAGGGACATCAAATTGGCCACATGTTTCAGAAAGGAAATGTTGGGCCTTGCTTTGTGTGCTTCATATAAATATATTCTATTCGTTTGAAGTATATTGTGGGTAACATTTTTTCCTTTTATCCACCATCTTGAAATTATTATGTAAACGCTTAACTGTATCATACTAAATCACTCTATTTTTTGGGTGAGAGGTAGGTTAAGATCAAAGAAAATAAATGCACAAAAACAACATGTTTTCCTCAGATTGTTCTATTTGTACATGTGTACATGTCTGTGCCTTATGTGTATAGGGAAAGAAGTAATTAGTCTTTTATAGAAATTTACTTAATCTGGAGTTTTGTTGTTTCTCATGAAGGTGGTTAATGCATAGATGTACAAGAAAACAGGAGTAAAGAAATTTCTTTGACTTCTCTTACATAAAGAAATATACTTTATATATACTTTATTTGGTAAAATTGAAAATTCCTTGTTAAGTGATTATTTTCTATATGAAATGATTTCTTTGATTTGTAAGTAATATTAAATTACATTTACCTCACCTAGGACTATCTTTATTACCGAGTAAGACTATAGAATTTACATGTAAATAGGTAGGTCAATGACTTAAATAAATGTATTATTAGATTAGCACTACCTCATGCATTTAGATAGGTTATGGAGCCAGAAGACCAGCATTCCTTTGCAGTATAACTTGATGGGATTCTTTAAATGTCTATAGTTTGCTGTACTTTATGTAATTCAGTCAATTACTGAAATCTAGAACTTGCAACCCTTGAGAGCTGGACTCCCCCTCCCTCCCTTTTCAGGAAAAGCATTCAGGAAAAACTTTTCAGGAAAAGTTTTCATACAAAAATTTAATAGTAAGTTGGGTTTCTTCCCAAGTCTTCCTTAAAGCCATCCTAAGCTATGCCTTAAATATATCCTGGGTCTGAAAGTTATAAGTGAGATAAGATTGAAGCAAGATTAAGGAGTTAATGAATCCTAACTGCTGTTTTTATTTTGTAATCAAAGTAACCTGTGGTTTTCCAGGAAGCCTGTTATAAGTTGACATTAGATATTGTCAATCTTAAAAATCTTCTCTCAGTTTTTAGTATTCAACAGCTCTGTATAGCCTCCTTTAAATTTAGTGTTTAACAGAATCAGTGTAGGGGAAAAAAGAGCATCCCTTTATTATCAATGGAATACTCCCAGTTGATCTTGTATATAATGTAGAAATCATTATACTGTTGCTTTCCTAAGAGGAAATACCTCTAGTGAATGGAATTTAATTGGGACTACAAATAGGCCTTCCTATGTGGGAATTGGCTCAGACCATGGTGTTAAGAGCATACAATTCTAAGTCAGAACTTTTAAATATCTCCTCATAGAGTATTACCGTGCATTAATGACCTGAGCTGACCCATCCTATAGTGATGCTGACAGTTATAGCTAATAAGACCAGTGGAATAAACCAGTGCATGAAAAGACAAATGTGTGTGTATACATGCATGCACGCACACACACACAGATCAATCATAAGGATGTTTTAAGATCAGAATATAAGAACCAATATTTAATTAGTTTGAAAGAAAACGATCTGTGAGTCTTTGAAGGCTTGATTAGACCAACTTTTTTCTGCCCTGGCTGAGTTGCTCATTTGGTTGGAGTATTGTCCTGTACACCAGAAGGTGTGGGTTTGTGGGTTCAATTCCTGGTCAGGGCACGTGCCCAGTTTGCAGGTTCATTTCCCAGTTGGGTTCATGCAGGAGGCAGCTGATTGATGTTTTTCTCTCTCTGTCGATCTTTCTCTCTCTAAATCAATTAAAAAAAATAAAACCACAAATTCTTAGACTACTCTCAATATACTGAATCAGAATCTGCAGGGATGGTTAAGGTATTGGGTCAGCATTTGAGAATCATTGCTTTGTTCTGCCTACTATGTCACAGTGGGCCTGGAGAAGCACCTGTCTAGTAATCATTGTTGAAAGGAACACAGAACATTCTAGAGGAGCTGAGAATTACACGATTGCATTCAGTTAATAACTTCATACCCACTTTCACTCAGTTCCCTCTGCTTCAGGGAGACTGGAACTCTTTCTCCTTGCTTGTCTCCATGTCATTGTCATTGTCCACAGGCACCCAACCCATAGCACCCATATAATGAAACTTTGTTTTTTATAGATTAATCTAATTCATATTTCCACCCCTCTTTTCATGCTCTAAATGATTCCATTTGCTTATTACATAGTTTTACTTCTTAGACTCATCACACCCTAAACAGTGATGGCGAACCTATGACAGGCATGTGAACTCATTTTTTTGGTTGATTTTTCTTTGTTAAGTGGCATTTAAATATATACAATAAATATCAAAAATATAAGTCTTTGTTTTACTATGGTTGCAAATATCAAAAAATTTCTATATGTGACACCAGAGTTGTTAGGGTTTTTCAAAATGCTGACACGCCAAGCTCAAAAGGTTCGCCATCACTGCCCTAACAGCATGTCTAGATTCAAGCTTCACCATTCTCTCCTGGATGACTGCAGTAGCGTTCTAAGTCACATGCCCTTTCTAGTCAGTTCTATACACAGCATCGGTGGAATCATTTAAGAGTGCAATTTGATTTTGTCATGCCCCTGCTTCAACTCTTCAGTCAGTTCCAGCTGCTCTTAAGAGGAAAGTATAAGCTCCTTAACAGAGCCCATAGGACTAGACAGGAGCAGGCGTCTGTCTTTCTTCCCAACACTTTGCTCTCTCACTTTCTTTCTGGGTCACATTGTAAAGATCCTTCTGGGGTCAAGGTCTTTGTTCCAGATCCCAGGAATATTGCCTTTCCCCCTCCCATTTCTCATTTTAAGCTGTCATGTCGCTCCAACTGCCTTTCTTAGTGTGGTTATTTGATGTCATCCTCTTTCACTAGAGTTCAGGTTCCAGGAGGACAGCATTTATATATGTTTTAGTTACCATGGTTTCTCAGCTTGGCATGTAATAAGTGCTCAGTAAACATTTATTTAATGAGCACATGTACTGTTATTTATGTATTTTTGCTTGTTTCTTTTTGGTATATTTACTAACATCAAGGCCAAACCTTTTCACTTGTGATGGCTAGATGGTGGTAGTATCTCAGAATGGGCTTCTCTGCCTGCTTCTAACTTTTTTCTGTTTCTCTTTAATCCTATGTATTTTCTCAAGATACATTTCCTTACAAGTACCTGCATTGGTCATGTAGTTTTTCAGGAACAAACTTTAATAGAATCTTTATTGTTTGTAGATTAAAACTCAAACTTTTTAGCCTGAATTTCAAACCTGGACCCAACCTACTTTTCCAGTATTTCTCTTTTGGAATAATCTTTTTCTCTTATTGAATGCATTTATTTATTGATTTTTTTCATGAATTTGCTGAATGTTCTCACTTCCAAGTTTTCACTCATGTTTCTTTCCCTTCATAGAATAAATAATAATAATAATAATAATAATAAAATATCAGATACTTCTCTGACTACTGAAATTCTAACCCAAGTCCTCTTCAAGGACCAGCTCAAATGCTACCCCGATCAGAACATATTTCTCTCTTCTGCTTAGTACACAGAATGGACATGTAATTCAATAAATGCTTGTTGAATTGAATTACCTATTTTGTACATTTGCCATTTTGAGATTGCTGTATTGTTATTTTACCATATTTGTGTCGACTCATGGAGGCATGAACATTTTGATTTTTATTCTTAGCACAGTACCTTCATTCAATGAACATTACTAACTTAAACATCTACAGTTGATGATTTTAATATTAATTTTGAAAGAAACATACCAGGTTATTTTCTTTCATTGTAAGTCTTACGGTCTTTCAAGGTAAGTTTGAGTCTATTAAAGTATTTCAAGTATATGTTAGTCTAAAACTATGCTTCACTTTAAGCAATAAGCTTATTATCTGAAGATATAATGAAAAAAGAGTTAATCTGAAACATTACTAATAATACTATTGCACTTTCTCAATACTGTAGAGATCTAAAGATTCTATATAAGTAAGTGAGGGAAATGATTGTCAGGAAATATCTTAGCCACAGCCACAGTATCATCTGACCACTCCAAAGAGGAGAGGCAGGAAATGCCCACAAGGGGGAGTGCCCATCTAGAGAAACTTGACCAAGCCTCTTTCCTGTTATGCAGGTAAAATGGCTGTTTTACAAATGCACTTCTTGACCATGTCTGATGTTCTAGGAAAAAGAATGGACCCTCACCACAGCAAGAATTTCTGCCCATTTTGTAGCACCCGTTTATTGTGGTTGTATGATTTCCAAGGAGGGACAGGGGACAGAATGGAAATGGGGTTACCTTATAAGCTAAGACAAGTTTATGAAGCTTGTGATTTGTGCTTTTTTTCTGTGTTGAGAGTATTTTCATTTTACAAGTTTTCCATCTCTTCTGTGGCCATTTGGGGTCATTTGCCCAAAGAATAGGCACTGCTTCATTTTCATTGCTCCATTGATCTGTGTACCCTGAGGTTATGAAGAACTCACCTGCAAGTCACATTGAGGAGTGCACAGGCTTTGAATGATGTTTGCACCAGAGGTCATGGCCTCTTGGGATTTTTGTTTTTTTCTTTCCAGTACCTATTTTATCTTTGACCTGAACATTATGACCAGCACCATTTATTGAATGCTCGTCATGTGCAGGCTTTTTAAGTAGGTTTTAGGGAGTAAAGAGAGCATCCAGCATCTAGGCCCTGACCATTATATTTGGTCCAGGGGAATTAAACAGTAAAGGGAAATCATTCCATTTGATATGCACTAGAAGAATGAAACCTACAGGAATGAGCAGGATGGAGAAATCACTTTAAACTTGCTAAGTTTCTCATGCTAGGCTTCATGGGAGAGGTGGAATTTAAGCTGAGTCCTGAATAAAAGTAGGAGTTGGTATCTAGATGGAGAGAAAGTGCTAAGCTTAGAAATCTGAGAGTGGATAAGCTTGTTACATTACAGAGTTTCTGCAGGACAGTGATTTCAAACTCAAATCCTCATGGGGGCCAGGCAGGTAGCCTAAATGTGTGAGCCAGTCTAGGGAGATGGAGCTGTTGGCGATATGTGCTCCATTCTAAGGTGTTCAGAAACACAATGTGTAACACCAAAATGCTTTGCTGTTCAAGCCAAACTCTGGTTTTGAAAGCTTGTTATCTCTGTGAGGACATAACAGTGGTGGATCAACTGTCCACCGAATTTAGCAAAGTAAAATAGGCCACAGGAATTAAGTCCATAGCCTGAGGAGCTACGAATCATGGGGCTACTGATCAGGGACATGAGGCTTTTGTCTGGAGTGGCTGAATGTCTGTCTACTTTTATTCATGCTAACTGTACTTAGGACAAATAAGGGGACTATTTTGAAATATGTATGCATGGGGCCTGTCCTTGTGGCTAGTAGCATTAAACACACACTTTTGAATGTTGGGAGTCTTTGAGGTTAATTTAAATGGCATTAGAATTTATAGGACATAGTGCTTTTATAATTAATTTAGATTACATTTTATATTCTAGAATATACTTAGCTCCTCTCCTCTTCTTTGTAATTTTTGATATATCATTCCTTTCAAGTAAGATATTTTTAAATTTAATTTTTTATCCTCACTAGAGGATATGTTTTATTAATTTTAGGGAAGGGAGAGAGAGAGAAGAGAGAGACAGACAGAGAAACATTGATGTGAGAGAGACATCGATAAGCTGCCTCCTGTTATGCACCCCAATTGGGCGTTGAACCTGCAATCCAGCTATGTGCCCTGACTGGGAATGGAACCTGTGACCCTTCAGTGTATGGGAGAACCAACTGAGCCACAGTGGCCAGGGCTCAAGTAAGATTTTAAGCAATTGACGAATAAAAGGAGAAAAAGTATTTGGGTATTTTTTTCCCTATGCTTATCTTTAATAGTTAATATATTTATGATTTTGAAATAATTTGTTTTTGTGAGTGTACTCTTAAGTGTGTAGTTAAATATATACTGCTGTACTTTAAAATCACATAAAACAACTTACTACTGTGTTATTAAAGTCAGTGTCAAATATTTGTTCTTCAGTCTGGGAGAGGGTGGAATTTAAATCCAGGTGAAATGACCCATTTCAATTGTCATGGTGTTTCATGGCAGGAATAGAGTCCAGATTGTCCCAGTTACCTTTTAGTCCTTTATCTGTTATTCCCCACTGCTTTAAGACTCAGTTCAAAGGCCAGTGGAGCTCTGGTATTTAAAAGAAAAAGTGTAATTTTATCCAGAGAAGGTAAATGTATGCCCCCAAATGAAAGAAAGACCAGAGGTCCAGACCACGACCAGGTGTTCGTGAAAAGAGCCAAATTGGACAACTAAATTGAAAAAGGTTGTCTGCTCTTATTAAAGAGACTTTATTGCTGTCTATTTAATTAGTAAGGTCTTAGCTCACGCTTGTATGTTTTTTAATCTGCCCAGGTAATGAAGTTCATAGCCTATTAGTGAGTGTGCTGGTAGCATGTTGTGCTATCTCTGTCATTGAAGCACTATAATATAAGCTCGCCTGTGAAGTGAAACTTCCCAATAATCTTGATTCCCTCCTTCTCCCTTGATCACATTTCCAAGACAGTGATGACTGAGTTTAAGAAAGTGAAGGATGACCAGTGGAAAATGCAAAGTTAAAGTTGAAGTATAGTATGGGTATTGCTTATTTAGAGTTTCCAGAAAGCAGTTTAGAGTTCAAGAAACTGAATTGGTTAGTCATAAATGAGAAGAATGTGATCTCATGCCAGATGATCTACGAGGATGGGAAGGCAGTAGAGAAGTGTTATCAAAATATTGAATGGAGGACTGTGTGATCAATATCAAGACATAATTTCTTCATAGATAAAGTGAGAGGTTTGGTGGTAAGAGCCTTAGAAGTTTGTTTTGAACAGTAGACCAAAGGTCTTGCAAAACCTCCTGAAATAAAGATCACTCCCATATTGTGAGAAATTAGTCTGGATTTCACAGCAGTTGTTTAAGGACATACTTTTGGGAAAGAACGTATTTAGGAGTGATGTGCTAAAGCGTAATGTAAGGGGAGATACCTAAATATAAAATAATCAGAGGGACACATAAAAGGTAATAGGAAAATTGCTTTAGTTAGGTTGAGTTTGGATCATGAATATAAATTGAGCAAGATGCAGTCTCAGAGGGCACGAAGTTTGATTACTGATGTTCAATTAAAAAACATAACACTTTGTTAAGTTGCTCCTTATAGGTGGATGAGGGACAAGACAGCTTTAAAAGATCCTAGAACAAGCCAGAATATAAAGAGCCTTCCTGGAAAGGAGAGAACAGCATGTTTTAGGTTGTACCTTTAGGCACAGGGGTCTTCTATGTGGTTGGGAAGCCATACAAGAAACTTTTCTGGAGTTGCCTGAGGCTGCAGGACTTGAAGGGCAGTAGTTTGATGTGGGGGTGGGGTAGTGGTGTGGAGAGCCACATTTGCACGGCCAAAGCAAGAGTGAGGAAGGAATACCAGTTTCTGTTACTCCAGAGAGTCAAGGCTCATGTTGGAAGAGAAGGCAAGAGGGTTAGGTGACACACAGAGAAAATTAATTGCCTACCAGATTTAATTCATTCAGTTCATCCATTCAATGAGTAGTTTTTTTACAGAACCAATTTTGCTCTTTATTTAATGTTTATCTCTCTTTCCATGAATTTTTATTATATCTGTTTTCTCCTTTCTCTTTGTGCTGACCTTATTCCCTTTCTAACTTCTTTAGTTGGACCTTTATCCTATTTTCTGTGCTTTTCTAATTTCAAAATTTGGGTAAAAATTTTCCTATAAGTACTTTGTTTACTGTATCCCACAAGTATATAAATGTAATATTTTTATGGTCATTCATTAAGTATTTTTGCTTCTCTTTAGATTACTTGTTTGGATCCATAAATTATTTAGAAGTGTTTTTTTTTGTGTTAATTTCCAAATTTTATTTATTTTTGACTCCTAACTTAATTGTATTATAGTCAGAGGGTATGTTCTGTTTCATATTATTTCTTGAAATTCGTTATGATTTAGTTTATGGTTTAGTGTATTAAATGTTATGTAAATACTAGAGGCCCAGTGCACAAAATTCATGCACTTGGGGGGGGGAGGGTGTTATCCCTCAGCCCCGCTTGCACCCTCTCACAGTCTGGGAACCCTTGGGGGATGTCCGACTGATGGCTAAGCTGGCAGTTGGACATCCTTAGTGTTTTCATATGTCTCTTGGCCTTCTGTATGTCCTCTTTGGAAAAATGTCTATTTAGGTCCTTTGCCCGTTGTTTGATTGGATTGTTTATCTTCTTTTTGTTAAGTTATATGAATTCCCTGTAAATGTTGGAGATTAAACCCTTATCGGCGATAGCATTGGCAAATATGTCCTCCCATGCAGTGGGCTTTCTTGTTATTTTGTTGATGGTTTCTTTTGCTGTACAGAAGCTTTTTATTTTGATGTAGTCCCATTTGTTTATTTTCTCCCTAGTTTCTATTGCCCTAGGAGCTGTTTTGGTAAAGATATTGCGATGACATCTGTTTGATATTTTTCTGCCTGTGGATTCCTCTAAGATTTTTATGGTTTCTAGTCTTATATTTAAGTCCTTTATCCATTTTGAGTTTATTTTTGTGTATGGTGTAAGTTGGTGGTTTCATTTTTTTGCAGGTGTCTGTCCAGTTTTTCCAACACCATTTATTGAAGAGATAGTCTTGATTCCATTGTATGCTCTTGCCTCCTTTGTCAAATATTAATCGAGCATAATGGCTTAGGTTGATTTCTGGGTTCTCTGTTCTGTTCCATTGATTTATATGTGTGTTCTTGTGCCAGTACCAGTACCAGGCAGTTTTGAGAACAGTGGCTTTGTAATATAGCCTGATATCTGATATTGAGATCCCTCCTACTTTGTTCTTCTTTCTCAGGATTGCTGTGGCTATTTTTTTTTTTTTATTCCATATGAGTTTTTGGAGAGTTTGTTCTAGATCTGTGAAAGATAGCAGTGGCATTTTAATGGGTAGTGCATTGAATCTATAGATTACTTTGGGTAGTATGGACATTTTAATAATGTTGATTCTACTAATCCATAAACCCGGTATAGTCTTCCATTTGTTTATATCTTCCTCTATCTCTTTTTTTCAACGTCCTGTAGTTTTCCGAGTACAGGTCTTTTACCTCCTTAGTAAGTTTATTCCTAGGTATCTTAATTTTTTTGTTGTAGTGGTAAATGGGATTTTTTTTAGTTTTTCTTTCTATAAGTTCATTATTGGTGTATAAAAGAGTCATAAATTCCTGGGTGTTAATTTGTAGTATTTTCTTATAATCCTTTATATTTCTGTGGTGTCAGTGGTCACTTCTCCCCTTTCATTTCTGATTTTATTTATTTGGGTCTTCTCTCTTTTTCTCAATAAGTCTGGTTAAAGGTTTATCAGTCTTGTTTATCTTTCAAAGAACCAGCTCTTCGTTCTATTGATTTATTTAATTTATTTTTTAGACAATTTTGTTTATTTCTTCTCTGATCTTTATTACTTCTTTCCTTCTAAGCACTTTGGTCTTTGTTCATGTTTTTCTTTAGTTCTTTCAGGTGTACGGTTAAGTTTTTTATTTGAGGATATTCTTGTTTACCGCTATGAATTTCCCTTTTAAGAAAGCTTTCGCTGTTTCCCATAGATTTTAGGTTGTGTTTTCATTTTCATTTGCCTCAGGTATCTTTTGATTTCTTCCTTGACCTCACCTCATTATTAATCAATCCATTGTGTAGTAACATGTTATTAACCTCCATGTGTTTGGGTGTTTTTTAGTTGCTTTTCTTATAATTGATTTCTAGTTTCATATCGTTAGTGGTCAGAGAAGGTGCTTGATATGATTTCCAACTTCTTAAATTTGATGAGACTTGTTTTGTTGCCTGACATGTGGTCTGTCCTGGAAAATGTTTCATGTGCACTTGAAAAGAATGTATTGTGCTGCTTTGGGGTGAAAAGATTTAAAAATATTAATTAAATCCATCTGCTCTAATGTGTCATTTAAGGCCACTGTTTCCTTGTTGACTTTCTGTCTGGAATATCTATCCAGTGTTGTCAATGGTTTGATAAAAATCCAATACTATGACTGTATTACTCTCAATCTCTTCCTTATGTCTATCTATATTTACTTTATATATTTAGGTGCTCTTTGTTGGGTGCATAAATGTTGACAAGGGTTTTCTCCTCTTGTTATATCGATCCCTTTTTTATTATGTAATGGCCTTCTTTGTCTCTTATTATAGCCTTTGTTTTCAAGTCTATTTGTCTGATATAAATATTGCTACCCCAACTTTTTAAGCATTTCTATTATATGAAATGTCGTTATCCATCGCTTTACTTTCAGTTCAATCTGAAGTGGGTTTCTTTCTTGTAGACAGCATGTATATGGGTCTTGTTTTTTGTTTTGTTTTTTAATACATTCAGCCACCCTACATCTTTTGTTTAGAACATTTAAGACATTTACTTTTAAAGAGATTATGGTAGTTATTGCTATTTTATTATTTATGTCTGTATTCTTATTTTTTTCTTTTCTTCCTAAAGAAAGAAGTATTTTTAATGTTTCTTGTAATACTGGTTTGATGGTGATGAATTAATCTTTTTCTTGTCAGAGAAACTCTTTATTTCTCTTTCAATTTTAAATGATAGCCTTGCTGGGTATAGTACTCTTGGTTGTAGGTACTTATTTTTTATTACTTTGAATATTTATGCCAGCTCCGTCTGGTCTGATATGTTTCTGTTGAGAAATCAGCTGGCAGTCTTATGGGAGCCACCCTGTAGTTAACTATCTTTTTCTTGCTTCGTTTAAGCTTCTCTCTTTGTCTTTTGCTCTTGGTATTTTAATTATGATGTGTCTTGGTGTGGTCCTCTTTGGATTCCTTTTGTTTGGGGTTCTCTGTGCTTCCTGGACTTGTAAGTCTATTTCTTTCACCAGTTAGGGGAAGTTTTATGTCATTATTTCTTCAAATAGGTTTTCAATATCTTGCTCGCTCTCTTCTTCTGGCACCCCCATAATTCGGATGTTGGTACGCTTGAAGTTGTCCCAGAGGCTCCTTACACTATCTTCATATTTTTGGAGTCTTTTTTCTTTTTGCTTTTCCAGTGGGTGTTTTTTACTTCTTCGAATTTCAAATCTTTGACTTGATTCTTGCGATCCTCTAGTCTGCTGTTGGATCTCTGTATAATATTCTTTATTTCAGTCAGTGTATGCTTAATTTCTAGTTGGCCCTTTTTCATATCCTTGAGGGTCTCACTAGATTTATGGAGGGTCTCACTAAATTTATCAGCGGTTTCTAGAAAATTCTTGAAAAACCTTATAACCGTGGTTTTGAACTCTATATCCAGTAGTTTGCTTTCCTCCATTTCTGTCATTTGTGACCTGTTTCCTTGTCTCCACATTTTGGCTGCTTCCCTGTGTTGATAGAGTGGCTTTGTGTGCTAGGTGTCCTCTAGGGCCCAGTGGCTCAGCCTCCCCAATTACCTGAGGTGGACACTCTTGGTGCACCCCTTTGTGGGCTTTGTGCACACTCTTATTGTAGTTAAGCCTTGATTGTTGTTGGTATCACTGGGAGGAATTGACCTCCAGGTCAGTTGGCTGTGAGAATCAGCTGTGTCAAAGGTGGGAGAACTTCTGTGCTGGAGACACCCTATGGGGCAACACTTGCTTCAGTGGGGCTTTGGTGCTCACTGAGTCTGCCCCCTGAGTGTGTCCCTTATGGATCTGAGGAGTTGTAATCTGGATGATCCCACTCTGATCACTGGGTACACTGGCTCATGGATCTCTAAGGAGGTGCTAATTTAGTCTCTGCCTGAGGCTACCCAGCAGGTGCTATGGAGAGATCTGCAGATTCCTCTTCTTTGTTTGGGGTTTAGAAGTGCCCAGATGAGGCCCAGCTGTGAAGCAGTGCAAGCTGCTGTGTGGCCTTGGGCCTTCTTTTGGATGTTCTGGGTCTCTCTGACCCAGCTGCAGTTTGTTAGGTAATTTTAGATTGCAAAGGGCCAGGCCATTCATATGCAAAAGCCTCTGCCACAGCTTGGGTGGGGCGGGGTCTCAGGGAATCAACAGGGCGGAGCAAACAGCTATGGCTGACCCTCAGCCCTGCCCTAAGAGGCCCTGGGTCTCAGTGTCCCTTGGTAATCGCTGCAAGCACCTCTGAGAGAAAGCCGCCCTCGAGTTCCGCCCGCTGCCAGCCAGTCCTGTTTCTCCCCGTATGAGTCTGGGTCCCCAGAGACTCGCCTGGAACTGGAGTTCAGAGCAGTCGAGAGCTTGTGACTCCCTCCCAATTTAAAAAGACAACCGTGTCCTCAGTTGCCAGCCCTTTCCACGTGAGCCTCTGTACCTCTGCTCTTTATTTCCGCATCTCCTCTGAGTTTCAGTGTGCTTTTCTCTTTCCACCTTGTGAGCTTAGCTGAAATTCCTTGAGAGTTATTCAAGAATGCCACCATGCTGGCCCAGGCTGGCTGCCACTGACAGAACCCTTAGCCATAGAAGAATGATTTTCTAAAGAGAAAATAGAAAGGTTATTGGGTGTTCTTATATCCAGTTTTTCCTTAGTTTTAGCTAAGCCATATACATGAAAGTAGATACTTCTTGCTACATTATACTTTATTTGTACACATCTGATATACTCTGAGCCCACAGTGGCCCCACTGAAGGGAGCCGGTTTGTGGGAGGTAGACAAGAAGCCAGATCTGGGTCTCCTGTAGCCAGAGCTAGTATTCCATGTTTAGGATACTCAAAGATGGTAAAGCTTAATGCTGGCATTACTGTGCTGTCATGGAGAGCATTAGTCATCTGCTTTTCTTAAGTGGATGCTCACACCAACTTAATGTTGCCCACAAACCTAACAAGGGTGTATTAGAAAGTTTGGGTATATTTTCAAAAAAGGTGTTTCATGATTATTATATTAAGATCATTCCACCTTACCGCAGTTTTAGGATGCACTCATACATTTGCAATTATTCTTTTTTTAGAAAACATATTTTTATTTATTTCAGAGAATAAGGGAGAGGGAGAAAGAGATAAAAACATCAATAATGAGAATCATTGATCAGCTACCTCCTGCACGCCCTGTTCTGGGGATCAAGCCTACAACCAGGGCATGCTCCCTGACTGGGAATTGAACAGTGACCTCCTGATTTATAGATAGATGTTCAACCACTGAGCCACACCAGCAGGGCTGAGATTATCCTTGATTTTAGTTATTTGATATTGAATAATTCTTTATAGAAGAAAAAACAAGTTAATGAGGTAAGTAACAGATAGATGGTGTCTTTTGGCTAATTTCAGAATTAGAGTGAAGGTTAGAGGCTTAATTTTCTGGTGGAAAGTATCTAACCTTTGTTTTAAGGGATTCCCCCCCCCCCCTTTAAAGTAGTTTACATGTGTTATTTAATTTAATTCTTACCATAACTGTGTAATAGTCATCTCCAATTTGGAGCAGAGAAAAATAAATCTTTTGACATTAAGTCCAACAGTGATTACTAGTTTATTGGTTACTTCAAGAAAGCCTTATTTCAATGTTTTTCCTTGACAGATACACTCTCTGTTCTAACTTTATATACGTGTATTTATTCTAAGGGAACTATAGTTTTTATAGTTGTTTTTAGTCACGATTTTGTCAAGAAAGTAATGCAAATAGTGTGTTTTAGTCAAGGACAATAGGTACATGTGTATCTGTGTGGTGCATGTACTTTTAAGTATTTATGGAGTGTAAGAGTATAATAGTAGTTCTATATAGTAACAGTCATTGTGTGTTTTTTAAACTTTCTAAGATTTCATTTCTGTACAAACAAGTGTGAAATTATTAGGGCCAAAATACCAATGTTTGTCTTTCACTCACTGTATCTGCACTTCATAAAAATGCTTAAATATTACTTCATCATCTTTAAATTTGCTTTTCAGAATGTGAAATCTGTGAACTAATTCTTGAATATTTATGGAGTAACCCTGATTTTTGCAGGTGTTGCAAGCCCTTAGGAATATTCAGCTTAATTTGGAACAGTATTCCCTATTTTTTGCTCGGTCTTTCATTTTTAAAAACCAAGTTACAGTAAATCTATCTATGTATAATCCTTTTGAATCTTTCAACAGTAGCTTGGTTAGGCATACGTGTTCTCATAGTGCATGCTATCCTGATTGAAATGCAAAGAGAATTGTTTTACGGATAGTATATATCACTATGTAGATGTTACGTGTCCCTGCAGTAACATTTTTGTTTTATAGAATGCTTGGTTAGGGTCAGTAGTCTCAGTTAATAAAAAATGAACTAATAAAGGATACTGTCAACTATAAAATAAAATAAAATTTAAAAAAATTAGAACAGAAACAAGTAAAAGAGAAAACAAGTACAATAGGAAAAAACAATAAAAAAATAATACTGTTTCTTAACATTTTTTGTTGTCATTGAGCAGATTATTTTATAGTGTCTATTTATATGAAAGTTGTCCATTTCTAAAAAACACACGTATAAGGTCATTAATTTAAAATACTTTGTAATATGTTCATGGTGGTATGATCATGGTGATATGCTGCCAGTTGAGAGTTGAACAAGGTGGAGTTTAAATCTTTTATGCTGACTTATGTTAGTCTTAGGTGGTTTAAATTTCCTGTTCAGCAGCTTTGTGCCTATAAAATTATTTGCCTCAGAATTAGTAGAGCAGGCATTTGGGTGATGATCCAGTGGGATGCCACCATACCTGCTTCTCAGAGTAGGGTTCATGGACCAGCAACATGAACTGGGAGGTGGTTAGATATACAGTCTTGATCATTCCCAGATTCCTCCATCAGAATCTGCATTTAAACTATTGCACTTATACATTTGCAATTATTCTTTTTTTTTTAGAAAACATATTTTCCAGATGGTTTGTATCCGTCTGGGCACATTAAAGTTTGAAAAGTCCTCCTGTAGACGACATAAGACTTGGCATCTGGACAAGAAACCAACATTTCTGTATCTGAGGTTGCAGGGATATAAATATTTAGGAATTATTTCTTAGAATAAAGAAACATAAGTTAGAAATACATTTCTCTTTAGGGTTACTCATTTACTTTGATACTTTCATCTTATTCACCAAAAAAGATAAACTTGATTTCATCTGTACCAAGTGAGGAAACCTGGCTATTGTTAAGTCTTCCCCTAAGAAGTGGCATCCTCTGAATTTGAATGAAATTGAGTTTTAAGAAAAGGAGATGGAAGACTGTGGCCCAGGCATAGCATAAACCATCACTCGCTAGGCTTGTTTTGTGACGTCAGGGATGCAGACATGCTTTATTCCATCCTAATTAATGAATAAGTATGTCCTGAATGTCTGCCATGTGCAAAGTGAAACAGAGTGGATCAAACCTTTCCTCAGAGAGTTTACAGTCAGGACCGGGAACTGTCCTTGAAAGTCAGGCAACCTGTCACCGGCAGAACCAAGGTATGTTGGGATATGGCCTTGTGGACCCATTGGCAAGGCTTCTCCCACCTATGAATGGAGAGTAGGAATACAGCACTCATTTTAGTCAGTTATGCCTTTTCCATCAAGGTATGTACTATTATATCAGGGGAATTAGAATTCAGAGCAAGAACCAAAGAAATGCAAATGCCTAGATGTACCTTCTCCTAACAGACTTAATGTAATATTTGTTGTGGCATACTCTGTCTCTAAATTTTTCAGTTTACTTTAAGGAAAAATCTTTTGCTTGCATTCTGCTTCAGTTATTTCAAAACTCCCTTCAATTTTGCTCAACTTCTGAGGTGGCTGTAGGAGCTCATTGACTTTTCTGGGGATTTTATTTCAAAACTTCTTAGTGAGGGATCCCTCCGTACAAATGAAGTCTTGCTCAGGAGTGTGAGCATAAACCACACGGGAGGAGGGGCTGTTCTTGTTGAACCTGCCTATGTCTAGCTCTTTCATGTATCCTTGAGGGTGGGGATGAGGATAGGGGTCTTGAGTTCTAGAGCACAATTGGAAACCAGTGTCCTAGTATTAAGAACACCACCAGGACTGCTATTATTTTAGAAAAAAGATATATTTTTTCATGACACCTTTTACGTGCTTCCCTTCTTTCTGATTTTTATCCTGTAATACGAAGTTTTTCTATCTTGCACAGGTGACCCAGAAATCTTCAAGATAGGAAGTCAGCTGTTTGTAGTCACTACATGTGAAATGCGTTAAGCATGTGGGACCTGGGACAAGACACAGAAACACAAAGATGCTTCTCAACAACATACACTTTTCTGACATGCAATTGGCAAGCATATTGCTAGAGCAGAGATGGGGGCTTGCCATAAAGTTTCTCAAAGGCAAGAACTATAAAAGAAAATTATAGCATAGTATAGTATACTTTGAAATTATAAATACCATTCTTTACATTTTTTTGTGCTAACTCTATTACTTACTTTTAGAAATTTGTATATAATTTCAAAACACTAATAATGGCATTTCACTTATGCCACAGATCTTTTCCTCTGCAAAATCTCAATTATGAACTTAACTCTTGAGGCTAGGAAGGCACTGTGTTATATTTTAAATATTAAAAACTTTTCCCTCCCTTAGAAAGGCATATTAGGCTTATTATGAGAAAAAAAGCTTTTGTTTAGGATTTTTCAGTGGATAATACATTTTGTCTTGAACAGGATTTAAATGGCAACTTGATAATAGAACACTTTAGGAGATTGCTGAATGTTTCACTTAAGGATTAGCTCAGATTTTATGTCACGATTTTACTAGAAATTATTATGTAGTCATATCACATTGTGACACACCATGCTTAGTGAATGCTCATTTGTTCTGCAGGAGAACGACTCAGGCACTTTGGACACAGTGGGCGCTGTGGTTGTGGACCACGAAGGGAACGTTGCTGCTGCTGTCTCCAGTGGAGGCTTGGCCTTGAAACATCCAGGGAGAGTTGGGCAGGTGAGTCGTTGGGTCTTTAAACTAGCTTTACAAGTTAAAACATGGCATTTTCTAGCTCACAAATCTTAAACTGTAGAGACCTTTTTTCTTTAGAAAAAAAATATTGTTCTTTAACATTTTTGTAGTATAAATCATTAATCAAAAACTTTTTACGATTCTTTCTAAAAAAAATTCTCATAGTAGTAGGGCTCTTTTGGTAATCCTGTGTTTTACTACTTTGGACAGGCTGGGCACATAGTAGACGTTTAATAAATGCGTGTTGATTTCCCTTTTCTTTCTTTGTAAGTGTCATTTTTTTTAGGAGCAAGCTCTACCTGTCTATTATTACTGCTTGCTTTTTAGGTGGGAAAATGATTTTAGAGTTACATTTTGTGTTTCTTCCATTCAAGGAATATTTGACCCTCTAAATTGCTCCTCTGATTAAACATTTCAGCTATTTTATAGACTAACCAGTATTTCAGGTTACCACATATGATACCATTCAAGAAATCTGTTTATGAGGAGGGTCTAATGTATGTGCAACTGGCTTATTTCCAGTTCACTTGCACATCTTCGCCCTTCCCCCTCCCCTTGTCTCCTATCATCAACCTCTAGGGCTATACTGAGAATGAAATTTAGCAGTCTGTTTGATCTATGAAGCTTTCTGAGTATAAACCAATTTGGCACATTGCTTATAGGCTTAATAAATATTTGTTAACTGAACAAATGAATTGGACACCATCATGGAATCTCTTAAAGTAGTTGCAAGGATGTGGTTAAGCTCAGTATTTGGATCTTGTGTTACATGTAGAGCACTACTTGGCTGCTCTTTCACTTTGTTTCTCATGTTTAAAGAAGAGTCGATGCCACAGTTGCTTTGGACATGGTGGTTAGTGAATGCTTGAAGCAGAGTGATCTGATTCATGGAGGACATCTTTGCAAAGCCTCAAGTGTTGTTCCCTAATCTGCGCTTTATTGTGCATAAACTACTTGTGGTCCTATGGGGGAAAAGGGAAGGGAAGAACAATTAATTTTGTGCAATTCTTTGTCTACTTTAGAAGAGGATTTATGGGGAATGATTACTCAACATGTGTACAATGCTTTGAACTCATTATAAAAAGCCTTTGTCTGGTCATGGTATTTTTCCACATTATAAAGTCCTGTGTATTTGTCGAGTTTGGAATAAGAAAACCAAAGTTGGCATATCAGTTTTGGATGGCTTGGTGGAGAAGGAGAGAGAAAAGCCAGCAGAGCCCCCTTCATAGCTTTGCAATTCCCATGACTTTCTCACTGTTTTTTTGTTTGTTTTGGTTAGCAAAATAGCAACAACTGAACCAAGGATAGTTCTGGACTGTGTTAGTAGGATATTACATCAAATAGTCTTGAAGCCATTCTGTCACTGCAAACGGGACTCTCCTGCATAAAGAAATGCTTCTGTAAAACTTAATGTTTATTTGCTCCACTTGGCGAGTTTATGAATGCACAGTTTGTGAGAGATGAAAACTCAGGAAAGGGTGTGGAGGAGAGGAGTCAAGGTACTTATAGCAAAATACAGTTGCTTAATTGGATTATATTGCTTGGAAAAGGAGATGTAATTTGCCTCGCCTGGAAATATGTAAGCATCAGACGAGAGGTAAAGAACTGTTCTTCTTGATAATCAGGACAGAGTATGACAAAATACACAAGCAAATTATTATTTAAATGTGCTAAAATTAGATACTTTTAAGTACATTTAAATGTACAAATGATTTAAAAATTTTAGCATATTACCCTTCTTTAGATATAAAATAACAGTTCAGACAGTAAAATGGCAATTTGAATGAGAACTTATTTGCTTCTTCAGTTTACTGTAATAATTAGATTTAGAACTGGGACATGAGCACGGAATTTATTATATTCTTCGCCTCCCTTATACCTCCCCCCTACTCAAATACAAATAGACAGTTGAGTTAAGTGGAATGGTTCAGAGTATGGACCTTTAATCTAATTCTACCTTTCCATTTACCAGTCTCCTTACTGTGGACAATATTCAGTGTCTTTAAGCTCTACTTTCCACAACTATAAATGGGGACATTTTTTTTTGCTTATTATTAAAACAGCTTTATTGAGATATAACTCACATACCATACAATTCACCCATTTAAAGTGTATAACTCAATGGTTTTTAGTATGTTGACAAGATGTGTGCCACCATCAGCACATTCAGTTTTTTATCCAAATCATCTTTTATGTTTCTACATTAAAGATTGCTACCTTACAAAGTTCTAGAAAATTAAATGACATAATGCATTAAATTACTTATCATAGTCCCTCATGATAACAGCTATAGCCATTGTTTATGCTATGTGTGACAGGCATGTTAATTCACATGATATTACAGCACTAAGAGGGGGTGTTTTTATTATCCTCATTTTATAAAAGAGGAAACTAAAACTCAGAGAAGATTAAATAATAATAATAGTAATTTAATTTATATGACCTACTTTTACTACATGATAATAGCTTTAATAAAATTTTACTACTAAAAAGAAGGAAACTTTTAAAATTGTTTATTTTAGGCCTGCTTAAGGTTGCTGTGTTTTATCTAAATAAGTGGATAAGAGAGACAATCTCTGATTCTTTAACTTACCTGTTTGTATCTCAGCCCAAACAATTTCAGAAAGTTACAAAATAAGACAACTTTAGGTCATAAAATTGAAACTAACCCAAAGGGAATTTGCTTAGAAGAAAAAAGAGTAAGAATAAATGTTCTGGGTTTCTACGAGGTATCCTTGTGCCTTATTTATTGTGCGCGCGCGCGCGTGTGTGTGTGTGTGTGTGTGTGTGTGTGTGTGTGTGTGTGTATGTGTGTAGGGGGAATGGAAGGACAGTGGGCTCATGTCCAGGATTTTCAGTGAAGTTCTCCTGAGGTCATGTGTTCTCTGAGGCTTTGGCTGACCCAGCACCTGTCCCAGGCAGTGCCAGTTGAATGGCTGATCTCACAGTCTGCCAGTTTTCTTATGAAATCCATGTGCCGAATCCCTTCTGTAGGCTTTCAGTTGCCACTCTGACCAGCCGTCTTAGGTATTTAGGAAGCATGGTGTTTTCAACGGCAGTAATGTCTTCCTACTGTCTGCTCTATTGGAAGTGTTGTGTTCAGTTCTCTGTTTAACTTTTTTTTTTTGCTTATTATTAAAACAGCTATATTGAGATATAACTCACATACCATACAATTCACCCATTTAAAGTGTATAACTCAATGGTTTTTAGTATGTTGACAAGATGTGTGCCACCATCAGCATATTCAGTTTTTTATCCAAATCATCTTTTATGTTTCTACATTAAAGATGCTTTAATGCAATTCCTACAGAGGATGCTTTTCTGATTTAGTATGAATTTTCTTTTTAACTTTCAGATTTTTTTCTTTATTGATTAAGGTATTCACATATGTGCCCTTATGCCCCCGTTGCCTCTCCCTCCCACCCCTGCTCGGGCCCTCACCCCCCTAGTGTCTGTGTCCATTGGTTATGTTTATATGCAGGCATACAAGTCCTTTGGTTGATCTCTCCCTCTTCCCCCTCTCCTCCCCTGCCTTCCCTCTGAGGTTTGGGGGTCTCGATCAGTTTTACTTTTAAGAGGGCTATATTCATGACAACTGGGGATGGCAACTGTGGGTCACAAGACTTCATCTCCAATTTTCCTTGGTTTTGTATTATTTCTCAAGGAGGGTGACTAGGAGAGTGGGGTGTGTGTGTACATTTTAAAGTGTTGAGGAACAGTTCACAAATCTAGTATTCTTTGAGTGAGAAAAGAATAATCAGGGCCCTAGGATAGCTGTTTTTAAAACCAGAAAACAGCTTTAGGAGGAGGTTAATGCATTTCCAAAGAATAGAACTAGTACTAGTGGGTGGAAGTTATGATAGAGCAGATATTCCTATGCAATTGAAGGAAGAACTTTTCGCCAATGGGAAGTGTCCAAAAGGGGGATATGTTCCCTTATGAGATAGTGAGCTTCTCAGATTCAGAAGTGTCTGGGATATTTCATGGAGATTCCTGCTCTTGGTAGAATATTAGAGCAAATGAGCTCTGAAGTCCTTGTGAGAAAGAATAGAATGTTATAGAAAGCTAAAGTTTGGTCACCATTGCCAGTCTTCTTCGTCCAGTCCTCAGAAGTGAGCTCCTAGAAAAAAACAGTACTATTTTATGGGAATATCTTTTTCCTCCATCAATCAATCTGGATGCTGAATGTGTTGTCGCAGCTTACCTCTTTCTTCTTTTTTAGGAACTAATTTAATTTTTTTTGAAACTTTGCATTGAATTCCACATATTGCTATGCCAGTTTAGCCATTTCCTTACTGATTGACATTTAGGTTGTTTTCAGTTTTTCATTCTCACCGAACATGTGCTATTGCACATTGTTGTATTTCTCTAGGTAGCTATTTAAGGTTTTTTATAAATCTGTTTCTAACTAAGGAGTGGAAAATTATCAGATGTGATTTTCTTTCTAAAGGTAGAGAAGTGGTTGTGGATATTGAAGAGATGTATCCAGACATTTTGGGTAGCATTAATTGGAAACAAAATAGAAATGATTGACCCATCTACACTAATAAAAGAGAAACATGGTAATTAGCGTACGACCGCTACCCTTCCCATTGGCTAATCAGCATATCCTTATGCAAATTAACTGTCAGCCAAGATGGCGGCCGGCAGCCAGGCATAGAGCGTCGGCTGCGGATTGCTTCAGTGAAGGAGGACTCCATTCCGGTCAAGAGCATGTACCTGGCCGGCCTCTGAGCTGGCAGTAGGAGATGTGCAGGAGGCAGCTGATCGATGTTTCTTTCTCATCGATGTTTCTAACTCTCTATCTCTCTCCCTTCCTCTCTGTAAAAAATCAATAAAAAAATATATTAAAAAAAAAAGTTATTACCTTAAATAGGCCCCTTTTTCTCTTTTCTTTACACCTGGCAGAATCTAGCATGGTGGTGAGCATATCCTGGGCCCTTTGGTACATAATTGTTTGCAGTTCCTATTGTGCCACCCAAGGGAGGCATGGAAAAGCTCCTCCTCAGTGGGGTTTCCTAGAGCATGGCAGAAGGACCACTGGCATCCCAGCCTTCCAGGGCCCTGGTGAATGAAGCCGATTCCTGGCCTCGTCCCCAGACCACCGACCGAGAGTATCTGGGAACCAAGGCTCCTGTCACCATGCTCCCCCCAAAATTTGATACACACCTAGTCTGAGAACCACTATTGTAATGCAACCATAATGATTTCAAGGGGCCAGAAGAGCAACTAGCTGACAGATTACAATGGGGGAAGATTTTTCAGGCGAAGAAAAATTACTGATGATAAAACTAAGAAACTTTCTTTTGCTATTTTCTGAAAATTTTTAGATTACTGTAATGGCTGAAAATACAGTTTTAATAGTGTTAGAATGTTATTTGGATAGGTTTTATGTAACCTCTGGTATTATTGCCCAGTTGTTATACATCATTACTAAATTTATTAGATGGGTATGATTTTGTCTTCTGTTGAAAGCCAGTAATTCCTTATAATATTTCTGTAATATTATATTTATCTATTTTCTTTTTCTCCAGGCTGCTCTTTATGGATGTGGCTGCTGGGCTGAAAACACTGGAGCTCATAATCCCTACTCCACAGCTGTGAGTACCTCAGGTATTTGCTGCTTTCATGGCCATTTTTCATAACTTCAACCTTGTAGGTCATTTAATGATTAAAAACTATTTTTATGTAAGCATGTGCTAAGACACTGCACAGACAAGAGCACCGATACATAAAAAATCTTTGATATTTGAAAGCTTTTAAGGACCATTTCACAATTTAAGTATCACAGTGTAAATGATTTCCTAACATTTCAACACAATTCTGGAGTTAACTATAACTTAATAATATCTTTATGGTTTTTTTTCTCTCGAATGATTCATGTTAGTGCCAAATTTAGATCACATATATAAAAGTAGCAAGGCATTTCAAAACTAAGATATTCTCTTGAGTAAAATGTTGACATAGTTGTATTTCAAAATGTATAATTTATGACATGCAATCCTCTGCACTTTTAATAAAATGTACATCTTCTTTTTGTACCTGTATTTAAAAAGTCATTATCATTTAGAAATGAGTATGTGTGTATGTGTGTATGTGTGTGTTTGGGGGGTGGTGGTGAATTTTAATAGCAGAATGGTTGGTGTCTTGATCCAAGTTTTTATGTGCTTGTGCCAGATGTACCGAAGCCTTTTCTTTTAATGTGGTGATATGCATGGTTGACAAAATAATATTGGTTTATATTGACAAAATCATATTGGTTTGCTTTTACCTATCAAGCTACAGTCCTAGGCCTTTCCTCCCATGACCTCAGGTTTTATTAGTAAGGAAGATTGATATGCCTGCCTCTCCTTCCATTCCCTCTTCAATCCAGTGGCCTTCTTCTCTTGATAACTCTTGACTCTTTCTGTGGTCTCTGATGTAGGTGGCTGTTTTCTGTCTGTATCATAGATTCTGGAATTTTTTTGGTTTGTTTTGCTTCTCTGACCTGCTCTATCTGCCTTCTTCACAGATTCTTCCCATTGCTGACAACTGCAGATTTGGGCCCCTGCTATCTTTCCTTCATCTCACTGTGTGCATTCTCTTGGTGGTTTGGTGTTATTGCTGTGTTCCATTTTAGCATTTATCTCTTAGGGTATTGGCTTCTACTCAGGACTTTTCCCTTGAGGCCCATGCGAGTCATTACCTACTTCCTGTTGGACATGTCCCTGTGAATGTCATGTATACATATCAAATTCAGCAGACTCAACAAAACATCTTGTTTCTTATTCCCTCTCTTTGGCCATCTTTCTCCTGTATTCCCCATCTCTTTTATTGCCATCACTGTTTTGTTCTTTGCTCAGACTTGAAATCTGGGTACCATTCTCATATACTATTTTTTTTTCTGCTTATCTGACCCTGTCATTTCAGGTCCACGTTATCCTGCTTGCCTATTGTAGCAAGCAGTCTCCTGACCTAGATTCATTCTTTTTTTTAAAAAAAATATTTTTCTTGATTTCATAGAGAAGGGAGAGGGATAAAGAGATAGAAACACCAATGATGAGAGAGAATCATTGATTGGCTGCCTCTTGCACGCCCCCTACTGGGGATTGAGCCTACAGCCTGTCATGTGCCCCTGCCTGGAATTGAACCTGGGACCCTGGTTCAGTCTGAAGGCCGGCACTCTATTCACTGAGCCAAACCAGCTAGGGCTAGATTCATTCCTTGTATCAGTGGAAAAATTAGACTGTCAGCCACTGGTCTATCAGGTGAAGTCCAAATGCAAATTAATGTTGAGTCTAAACCACAGTAATATAATTGGCAAAAAGTTGTTTTCAGTCTTTTACTTTTGAAGAGATGAGTATAATGAATTAATTTTTAATTTAATACGGTAGCACATGAAACCTATACACATAATATTTAAGAGTTAGCTTGTGCTCATAATTAAGTATGGCCCTATGTCTATGGAAAATTGTAGTATTTGAATAAACTAAAGTCTAAAATAGATAATTCATTATTTCCTCTTTATTTTCTTAAAGAAGTGTCAGTTTGTATTATCTGTCAATTTTATTGTTGGTTAGTGTGTTGTTTAGTAAGTTGGTTTGTTGTTCTTTAAATGTTACTCTCATGTCTAGATGGTAGGAAACCTAGATTCTACATTTAAGCTGAAATTCTGAGAGCCTGTGTGTGTCATGTTAGAAAATAAATTCAATTTCCTTGGGATATTGCACTCCCTTCCTTCCTTTTTTAAATTGATGATATGGAAGTTAGGATAACAACACATTTACTGGATTTGATTCTGTTAAGTAGGTGGATAAAGCTAAAATTGTAAAATTAAGGTATTTTCCTCTTTCTCATGGCTATTTCCTTCTTTGCCCAAATTGGATTAATTGAAGATAGTTTCATATGACTAAAGTTTAGGTTTCCAGTTCATGACATCCATTGTAGCTTTTTAACTTGGATGCCCAGCTCATCGTGTTACATCCATCCCAAGTTAAGACTAACCATCATCATCCCGTAGAACCTGACGATATTAGAGCAGGGCTGCTGTTCCTTCCATCTGTGGGACTTCGTGTGATTTCTTTACCCTTATTTTTTCTAGGGCTGTTGCTATGAGGTTGACAATGGAAACACATGGTAGAGTTGGGTGTTCAGGTCATAAGAAAGGTGGAGCACAGAATTTTGCAATTGTTTGGCCAAAATAAAAAAGACTTATGCCTTAGGCTGTTGCAGAAAATCCAAAGACCTGGCCTACATTTTAGGTTTATAGTTTTGGAAGGTGATACTTGAGAGGCAGAGGGAAGACAGTTAGTTATGGTCAGAGTAGGGCTCTCCCAAAGCCAGACAGGACATGGTCATTAGCCTGAGGGATAAACTCCAGCATCTTGCTCTCATCACTGGGTGGGGAGCAATGAGTAGGGGGGTAGGGAAGAGGTTAGGGTGGCAGGCGCTGGCTTTGCAAACTCTGACTAATGTTCTGGCCTCACGGAAATTTGCCTAGCTAGGGAGGAGCAGAGTAGATACTTGGGTCCTTGTTCAGACTCTTTTACTCATTGGCTGTGACCAGGGCAAGGGGTTATTTGTAAAACAGGAGTAATATCTACCTTAATATTTATGAGGATTTAATGAGTTGACATATGAAAGTTACCTAGCACACTTCTTGGTCCTGAGTAGTGGCTCAATATTTAACTGTATTTTGTTGAATATAAGTCACCATCTTTTATAATATGCACCACTATTAAAAAAAATACTAGTTGATTCCTTTTCTTAAATTGTGGTAAGTTTTTACCATTTTAGCCATTTAAAAAATCTAAGTATAGTTGGCATACAATTTTATATTAGTTTCAGGTGTACAACATAGTGATTTGACATTTATATACCCTACTAAGTGATCACCACAATAAGTCTAGTAATCATCTGTCATCGTACAAAGTTGTTACAATGTTCCTGACTACATTCCTTATGCTGTACAGTATATCCCCATTTCTTTTCTTTTTTTTTTTTTTTAATATATTTTATTGATTTTTTACAGAGAGGAAGGGAGAGAGATAGAGAGTGAGAAACATCGATGAGCGAGAAACATCGATCAGCTGCCTCCTGCACATCTCCTACTGGGGATATGCCCACAACCCAGGTACATGCCCCTGACCGGAATCGAACCTGGGACCTTTCAGTCCGCAGGCCGACGCTCTATCCACTGAGCCAAACCGGTTTCGGCTATATCCCCATTTCTTATTTACTTTATAACTAGAACTTTGTACCTCTTAATCCCCTTCACATTTTTCACCCATCCCCCTAACCTTCTTCCCTCTGGCAACCATCAGTTTGTTCTCTGTTTGTGAGTCTATTTCTGTTTTGTTTTGTCTGTTCCTTGATTTGTTTTTTAGATTTCACATATAAGTGAAATCATACATAATTGTGTTTTTCTATTTGACTTATTTCACGTAGCATAATACCCTCTAGGTCCACCCATGTTGTCGCAAATGACAAGATTTTATTCTTTTTTATGGCTGAATAATATTCCATTGTGTGTATGTACCATATCTTCCTTATCTGTTCATCTATCAATGGACGGACACCTACGTTGTTTCCATAGCTTAGCTATTGTAAATAATGCTGCAATGAACACAGGGGTACATATCTCTTTTCCTATTAGTGTTTTTATTTTCTTTGTGTAATTGCCCCAAAGTGGAATTACTGGGTTACATGATAATTCTGTTTGCAATTTTTTAATGAATTTCCCTATTATTTTCTATACTGGCTGTGCCAATTTACAATGGCACCAACAGTGCATGAGGGAAGGTTCTCTCTCTCTCTCTCTCTCTCTTTTTTACATCCCCACTACCATTTGTTATTTGTTGTGTGTTTTTTTTTCCATAATAGCCATTTAGACAGGTATGAGGTGATATCTTAAGTGGTTTCGATTTGCATTTTCCTCATGATTAGTGATGTTGAATATCTTTTCATGTGTCTGTTGGTCATCTGTATGTATTCTTTGGAGAAATATCTCTTTAGGTCAATGGTTCTCAACCTGTGGGTCGCGACCCCTTTGGGGGTTGAACGACCCTTTCACAGGGGTCGCCTAAGACCATCAGAAAACACATATATAATTACATATTGTTTTTGTGATTAATCACTATGCTTTAATTATGTTCAATTTGTAACAATGAAATTAGGGGTTACCACAACATGAGGAACTGTATTAAAGGGTCGTGGCATTAGGAAGGTTGAGAACCACTGCTTTAGGTCCTCATTTTTCAATCAGGTTATTTTTTTGATGTTGAGTTTTATAAGTTCTTCTTATATCTTGGATATTAACCCCTGATTGGATATATAATTTGCAAATACAGTTGTGTGCTACATAACAACCTTTCAGTCAATGATGGACACATATACAATAGTGATATGTCATATAGCCTAGTTATGTAGTAGGCTGTTTCATCTAGGTTTGTGTAAGTACACTTTATGAGGTTTGCACAATGATGAAGTCACCTAACATTGCAGTTTTCAGAATGTACCCTTTTCATTAAGTGGCATATGACTGTATTATCTCCCATTCACTAGATTGTGTTTTCATTTTGTTGATGTTTTCTTTTGCTGTGCAAAACCTTTTTAGTTTGTTGTAGTCCCCTTTGTTTATTTTTGATTTTGTTGTCCTTGCCTGAGGAGACATATACAAAAAAATACTGTTAAGAGAAATGTCAGAAAGCTTACTGCCTATGTTTCTTTTATGAGTTTTACTAGAGGCCCAGTGCATGAAATTCGTGCATGGGTAGGGTCCCTAGCAGCTGCTGGCTGCTGGTGGGGGCCTCCCTTCCCCGGCTGCCAGCCAGGGCCTATCTTTCCTGGCTGCCGGCCGCGGGCTGGGGTCTTCCTCGCACATCCAGCGTACATGGTCAGCGCACATCATAGTGAAACTCCTGAAGGGACACTTTGCATATTAGGCTTTTATATATATAGATGGTTTCAGGTCTTACATTGAAATCTTTAATCTATTTTTGAGTTTATTTTTGTATATAGTATAAGAAAGTGGTCTAGTTTTATTTTTTGCATGTATCTGTCCAGTTTTTCCAGCATCATATAGTGAAGACACTGGCCCTTCCCTATTGTATGTTCTTGCCTTCTTTGTTGTTGATCAAATGACCAGATAAGCATGGGTTTATTTCTGGGCTCTCTATTCAGTTCCATTGATCCAAATGTCTATTTTTGTGCCAGTACCATACTGTTTTAATTACTTTTTACCACTGAGTATGATGAGTGGGCTTGTCATATGTAGCCTTTATTGTGTTCAGGTATATTTCCTCTATACCCAGTTTGTTAAGAGGTTTTATCATAAATAGATGTTAACTATGGCCAAATGCATTTTCTATTGAGATTATCATATGATTTTTGTCCTTTGTTTTGTTAATGTGGTGTATCATGTTGATTGATTTGTGGGTATTCAATCATCCTTGCATCCCTGGAATATATTCCACTTGATCAGGTTTATGATCCTCTTAATATATTGTTGAATTCTGCTTGCTAATATTTGTTGAGGATATTGCATCTATGTTCATGGGTGATATTTACCTATAATTTTCATTTTTTGTAGTATCTGTCTGGTTTTGGTATTGAAGTAATGCTGGCCTTTTAGAATGAATTTGGAAACATTTCTTACTCTTTAAATTTTTGGAATAGTTTGAGAGGCTAGTTATTAATTCTTTTTTAAATTTTTGGTAGAATTTATCTGTGAAGCCTGGTCCTGGAGTTTTGTTTGTTGAGAGTTTTTGATTACTGATTCAATTTTGTTACTGTTAATTAGTCTGTTCAGATTTCAGTTTGTTCCCCATTTAGTCTTGGAAGATTATATGTTTATGAGAATTTATCCAGTTCTTCTATGTTATCTAATTTGTTTTGCATAATTGTTTATAATATTCTCAAGATCTTTTGTGTTTCTGTGGTGTTGGTTGTAACTTCTCTTTCATGTCTGATTTTATTTATTTGTGCCCTCTCTTTTCTTCTTGATGAGTATGACTACAGTTCTATCAATATTGTTTATCTTTACAAAGAACAAGCCTAATTTCATTGATCTTTTCTATTTTTTAAATTTCTATTTTGTTTATTTCCACTCTGATTGTAATGTTCCTTTTTTCCACTAACTTGGAGCTTTGTTCTTTTTTTTCTAGTTCTTTTAGGTATAAGCTTAGAATTTTTGAGATTTTTCTTGTTTCTGGAAGTAGTCATGTATCACTATAAACTTCCCTCTTAGATTTGCTTTTGTTCTTTCCCATAGATTTTGGAACATTGTTGTTCCATTTTCAATTGTCTCAAGGTATTGTTTACTTACTCTTTGATTTATTCATTGACCTATTGGTTGTTTAGTAGCATGTTGTTTAGTCTTCACATGTTTGTGTTTTTCCAGTTTTCCTTTTGTATTTGATTTCTAATTTCATACTGTTGTGTTTGGAAAAGATACTTGTTGTGATTTCAGTCTTTTTAAATTTATTGAGACTTGCTTTGTGGCCTAACATGTGCTCCATCCTGGAGAATGTTTTATGTTCACTTGAACAGAATGTGTATTCTGCTGTTCTTCTATGGACTGTTCTATTAAGACCATCTGATCTAATATGTCATTTAAGGCCACTGTTTGTTTTTTGGTTTTCTGTCTGGATGACCTATTCATTGATGAAAGTGGGATGTTATTGTAATATTGTATTACTTTCAGTTTCTCCCTTTGTGTCTGTTAATGTTTATTTTATATATTTAGGTACTCCTAAGTTGGTTGTTTAGATATTTACAAACTTTATATCTTCTTCTTGGATTGATTCCTTTATCATTATGAAATGTCCTGTGAATCTGAAATGAGTCTCTAGTAGGCAATATATGGATTTCACCTTTTTATTCATCCAGCCACCATATGCCTTTTGATTGGAGCATTTAGTCCATTTACATTTAAAGTATTTATTTATAGGTATATCCTCATTGACATTTTGTTAATTGTTATCTGGTTGTTTTGTAGTCCTTTTCTTACTCTCTTTCCTTGTGATATCATGACTTTTTTTTGGTGTTATGTTTGGATTCCTTTCTCTTTACTTTTTGAGCTTTTTGGTGTGAAAATAATTTGTTTTAAGTTTTCTTTAAGTGGTGGCATAAGCTCTTGAAGAAAGGGAGGTCTGTGGGTATATTTGTGTCTACTGAATGCCTGGCACAGGGCCTTGCATTTAGTAAGTGCTTAATAGACTAATTAAATTAAGGTGTGCATATGTATGGACAATGATATTGTATTATAATTATTAAACTTGCTAAGTGACTAGAATTTAATTATTCCAACCACTAAAAAGAAAGGATAATTATGTAATGTGATAGTGATTCTAATTATTGCTACAATGCCAGTCATATTATAATGTATAAATGTATCAGATTAATATGTTGCACACCTTAAATTTACACAATGTTATATGTCAAATATATTTTAAATAAAAAAGGAAATGCATATGTGATTCTTCCCTCTTCCAGAAGGTTGCTTGTCTTTTCAAAAAGATTATTTACCAAAAAGAAATTTATTTCAATAGCATTTTAAAATTTGATTTAATTTGCCAAAACTATATTTAGACAGTTTTTCAGTAACATCTGATATACATAATGTAAGATACATCTGTGTTCTCTCACTGGCTATGGAAAGGTAGAATAGATTGAGAATTAGAAGGTCAGAAGGAGGAAAACAGAAGGAGGTTGAATTTATGCTTCAGTTGACCTTAACGTTGGTCTTTTATTACTTGTATTTGCAGTCTCTTTTATTTTTAAAGAGAAACGATGAGTCCAGGCGTTAAATGGCAGCTGACTGGAGATCAGGAGAAGTAGGCTTCAGTTCCCCTTCCTGAAAGTGTTCTGGCATGAAGGAGGGACTGCTACTTTGCTTCTGGTCTGAGGCCCAGTGATGTCTGATTTTCTAGGTCTTTTATTTTCCAGGTCTTGGCTCTGGGTAGTCCTAGAAACCTGAGATCTGTGAGGGTGTGGCCATGGCTAACCAGGAGCATGTTTAAAGGTGGGTGAATTAAAAGTGCATAGGATGAGACCAGGCTTTTGCCTTAATATTTCTGAGGCAGTGATTGGGATGTTTGTCATCCCTTCTTGGTATTTCAACTTAACAGCCACAGGTTTTCCTCTGCCCTTCTGCGGGAGATTATCTAACAAGGCTTTGCTACAAAAACTTTTTCCCAGGGACCTTTGTCAGGAGGGCGCAAAGCAGCCTTCCCTGTGGGAGTGGAGTCACGTGACAGAAGAGCCAGTGGGGGACCATTGCTGAGACATTTACATGTGCCACGTGGTCATTGCTTTCTGGGGCCCAGAAGGCAATGGGGAGGCAGGCAGGAATCCATGTTTTTGCTTCCTTCTTGGAAGTAACTGTTTCTTCTCTTTAGTACTCTTGTGTGTCACAAGCATTTTTGATGGCTTTGTCTCCTGAGTAATGTCTTGAATAAAGCCCTGTTCTACTCAGATTCAGTGTTTTAGCCTCCCTTCAGATTAAGTGGTTTAGCCTCCCTTCCAACTTTCTTCCCTGTTTTATAGCAATCCTTCAAAGTGAAACTTCAAGTGGTTGTCTGCACTTGAGGTTCATTTTTTTTTCAATTCTCTCCTCTAATTTACTCTTAAAATCTCCCTCAGTCAGGCCTTTTCCTCCATTACTCCACCAGTCTGTTCTTGTCAAGATGAACAATCACCTTTAAAATCCAGTGCTCATTTCGTAGTTCTTAAAGCAGCATTTGACGCAGTTGCTTGAATGACTTGCTCCCCCTGGAAATACTAGCCTTGATAGACTTCCAGGATACCATATTCCCTGGCTTCTTCCCACCTCACTGGCTGCTCCTTCTCAGTCTTTCTTTTCTTTTCTTTTAATGTTGCTCATCTCCCTGACCTCTCAATGTTGGCCTAGTTCTTGAACTTTTCTCTTTTTGTGTACCCACATGCTTTGGTATTATCATCCAGTCTAATGGCCAACGACCATGTATATGCTGACTCCCACATTTTTTCTCCTACTTGGGCCTCTCACCTGATCTCAGTTATTCAACTGCTTGTTCAAAGTCTGCATTTGTTTGTGTAACAGACATCACATATTTAGCATGTTCAAATATGAGCACTTGATCTTGCCCGCCCTTTCCCCACCTGCTTCTCTTGCAGTCTTTTCCACACAGCAAATGGCAGCTCCAGCCTCCCAGTGGCTCAGGCCAAAATCTTGGAGTCGTGCTTGACCTTGACACTCTTTTCTTTTATATCTCACCCACATCCAAAGCAACAACAAACCCAACAAAAAACAATAGTTTTCTTCTTAGCAACTCCAGTACTACCAACAGATTTAAAGTGCTATCATCTGTAATCAGAATTATTGCAGTAGGCTCTAGCTGGCCTCTTGTTTTTTGCTCTTTTGCCCTTTATTCAATTCTCAACACAGGAATTGGTGTTCAAACCTAAGTCAAATCATGTGTTATACTTCCACTTTAAACTGTCCAACTGCTTCCCACCTTACCCAAAGGAAAAGGAAAAGTTCTCATGAAGGGCCTATGAGGCCTTTTATGAAGTGCTCCTCTCCTTCCCCTTGGACTTCAGCACTTGCTTTTCTTCCTTTACTCATTCAGTTTTAGTTATATTGGCTGCTTTGATGTACTTCACACATGCCAGGCCTACTCCTACCGTAGAATCTTTGCTTGAGTTGCTTCCTTCCCCTTTAGCTCTCTGCCCTTAGTATTTCAATCACTTGCTCACTGACATCTTCTCTGGCCACTTTATTTAAACATGTAAATCTTCTCTCAGACAACATCTCCTCCCCTCCTTCCATGTTTTATTTTCCCCCATAGTATATCTTATTGTCTAATATTTATTGCTTTTATGTAGTTATTTTTCTTTATTTTCTACCCCACTCTACTATGAAATTCCATGAGAGTTGGAATTTTTATCAGTTTTCTTCACTGATATGTGGATGATACTCATAAGATAGCAACCCTGATGTTTGTTAAATGAATTGATGTGAATGAAATATGAACAAATAAATAGATTCAGGTGGTGTCTGACTCAGCTCGGGCTACTATAACAAAATAGCATAGACTGTGTAGCTTAAACAACAGAGGTTCTCAGCTCTAGAGTCCGGGAAGTCCAAAATTATGGTGTCCACAGATGTGGTGTCTGGTTAGGGCTCTCTTTTATGGTAGGAACCTATGAAGGGTGTTGCAAAATAAGTATCTTACAAAACACACACACACACACACACACACACACACACACACACACCCCTTTTTTGCTGTGTCCTTACTTAGCAGTCAGGGAGAGCACTCTGGTCTCTCTTTGTCTTTTATAAGAACATTAATTCCATCATGGGGTCCTCACTCTCATGACCTCATCTTACCTTCCCCAAAATACCATCACATGGGTTTAGGGCTTTCACATAGGAATGTATTTGGGGTTGGGGTGGGGGGCAGACATTCAGTTTATAATAGGTGGAGCGAGCTAGTTCAAGCCCAGGTGAGTCAGGGCTGAGAGGAAGTTAAGGGGAGGGTTGAGAGTGGTGTGTTCTCATGAGAACAGAGGATACCTAGGACTTAATTTGGGATGTTATGTGGTGGTCTCGATGAAGTATTTAACTTCTCTTTTGTATAAAGTGGGGACTCTTTATGCTCATTCTTTGGAAGATAGATGAAGACAGATAAGTCATCCCTGAGGATGCTCTGGAATGATGAGCAATGATTCAGACAATGAGAGGCAAAAACTGGTCAAGGAGGTAAATGCATTGCTGTTAGTTCTGTTGGAATCCCGAGTCTTCAGCCCACTCTGGTTCCTTTATCTGCCTCATTAGGCAGTGCTGTTTCTCACTTACATGGCTGAAACGGTGGCTTCTCAGAAGCTTTCTGTCCTTATGAAATAAACTTTCATAATCTTGTCACACTCAATAAGATTCTTAGAGGGCTCAGGGTAAGGAGCAGCCACTTAAGCTGAAATAATTTGGGATATAACATGTAGGGTTGGGAATAAAGAGAAATCTTTTTGTGAATTATGATTTCTAGATATAGAGCATAGATAAAACTGACATTTGTAAACATCCTCTTAAAAGCACTTCACTCTTTGAACTGTTTAGTTAGTAAGGGTGGGGATGAAATATTATTTATTTACAGATAACAGAGCATATAAAGTGTCAGCACTTTTCCAAGAACTGAAGTGATTATCTGGGACAGGATTTCTATTCGGAAATTGTAGCTAACTCTAATTAGGTCATTTCATATCTATAACATAAAATATTAATACATTATTTCCTACTTTTTACATAACTAAAATTATTGGTGGTCCAAAATAAAGTAGAATTCTGAATTATGCTAGGTCAATTCCTAGAAAGTCAGTTCAGTGTGACAGCTTTGGTTATGATGTATCTTAGAGATTTTATTTTTTATTAATGTAGGTATATCCCTGAATAAGGCTCTCTCTGCTGCATCCATGTACCTAGGGGTCATCTGCAGGCACCTCAGTGCACCTGACGGCTTGAGTTGTTGCAGCCATCAGTACATCTCCCTTCCTGCTGCATACCATATCTCCAAAGTGCCACCCAAACTGGTGGCCTTTAAATTTTGCCCCAGCCACCAAGCTCACAGAAATGCCTCCAGCACCCCAGAAGAGCTCAGGGTATCATGAGGAAAAGTAGGTCTTTCTCTGAAAGAGATTGCAGACCTGGGTTATAGTGCATCAAATGAACCCCAAGATGTTCTTTTGATGTTTATACTTTCTCAGAATTCTTTTTTCTTTTTTTGCCAGATACTTATTTTGCATTGCTTTGTTGTTGTTTGGTGAAAGAACAGACTTCTAACTTAAAAACACAAGGTGAAGAGATGGTAGAAACAGAAGCATAAGATCAAGTGATGGGTTAAAACGCCAATGCTATGATCCTTAATGTAATTCTCCCTTTGATTGTTCTCACTTGAAAGAATGCCTTTCCTCTCTATTGTCGAGTACTACCTGCTGTCAGTTGGAGAGGGAGTTAAGTTGAGCAACTTGTCAAAGACTTTCTAAGCTCCCTTCATATGGTTCACAGAAACAGAGCTGGATTTTCATTTCTTCTCTCATTCAACAGGAGTCCCTTTCATGTTTGAAAATTGAAAACGCGTGTTTTTCTGTGTGGAGCGAGGATGTGTGTGCCCTGTGGCACACCTGTTTCTAATTTCCTGACTTGAAAGCAGAACCCATCAAAAGGAGCAGAAAAACAATTTCTTTCTGACACGCTGCTTCGTGTTCCTTACCGGACTGAAGGCCTTCGTGGCTTTGCCATCTTAGTTCCTTCTTTAGAAGGTTCTTGTTAGAGGCAGAGTTCACTGAATACAACCATTGCCTTTTATAGCACAGGGCTGTTCTGGGTATTATTTTGTTGTGGTGGTTCTTTTCAGCTCAGGAAATTTACTTGAAATAAGATTTAAAAAAAACACAGAAGAGTCTTAAAATATTTAAATGTAAGATTTAGCTGGGCAGTCTATGTTGAAAGAGTGTATGGAAGCTGATCAGTTAGCCCATTGGCCAGGACTAGGGTTTAGTTGAGCATATGAATGTTTAAATTCCAGAGCACTGTTTAACATAAATCAAATATTTCCAATGCATTACTTCAGATTTGTGTGTACTTTAAAGTCTTGCCAGCTTAAATGACTGTGAGACACAATATGTTGACTTGGAGATTTGTAAATTGATAATTTGTTGCTATGAAAGTTGTACATGGTATAACTCATCACTTTCCGAAGGTGCACAGTATATATGATGTTGGCAAGCTGTTATGAAAAAAAAAACCAATGCCCAGGAAATTCAGGGCTTTAGCTCTCAGTGCCTGAAGTGTGGATCTTCAGTTCCTATCACAATTCCCTGGCCATTTGCTGTATAAGGGGCATGTTCTTTATACCCAAACTTTGGTTTTGGCCTCCTACATTTGAGAGTTATTTGGGATAATAATCTTAGTGAATATGTTCAGAAACAGTTTCTCAGGCTAATTTTTTTAAACAGGTACTTTTCTCTCACACTTTAGTATGTCAGAATCACCTGTTAAAATGTAGATCATGAGCCAGTGAATCTGGGAGGAGGCTGGAGTTCTGCATTTTTCAAAGCTCCCAGGAGATTCCAGTGCTGCTGTTTTATAGATCACACTTTAAGTAGCAAGACATTTCCATGGACAAAGTGGTCTGTCCTCAGCTGTGCCTTGCCTATAACACTCAGTCCATACAATTTACCAGTCTCTTGTCATTGTGTTTTGGTGAATCTGAAGCTAAGGAGATCTGGCATATATCCTTGACCCTAGATATCTCTGAGAGCGTTAACAGATATGTTAATAAGTGACCACATGCGCCAGCATGGATAGGGACCACTGGATTATTGTGCTAGCAGAAAATATATTTATGTTTCCAGACTCTTCAGGACACACTTAGCTATCATACACATTAGCCAAGGTTCTTGTTGCAAACGAAGTGGGTAAAACAAACTGTTAACTCTAAAATGTGCTGATAGAGGGGTTAGAAAGACATTATATTGAATCAAATATTTTATTTTAACCAGCTCTGTCCATGGTGGCTGGTTAATCTGGACAAAAAGATTTATTGGTGAATTGTGGAGAAAAAGTGGAGGCATGTAAATGTAAGATGTAGAATTTCAATTTGCATTTTTATTAACTTGTTATTGAATACATGTCATGGTTCTCATTAGTGAATCACAGCACAATCTAGCCTACAGTGTAACACATCATGACCAAAGGATACCTTACATTTTTTTTTTAGTTTTTTTTCTTTATTGAATAACATATCACAAATGTGTCCTTTATTTTAGAATGTTTTGTTCATATCATGAAAATTTATTTGTATTTGTCTTTTGGCTTTGATGAAAAAAATTTTTAACGCACAGGCTAATAGAAAGAAAGCATTGTTAGCCATTAAAAAAAATCTGAATTAGCTATCAAAGAATTAGAGACTTCATTAAAATTCCACAGTGGTATTTTAGGTCTACACATACCCACATTGGATGGGAGAGCAGGTGCATTCTGGGGTAGGTCATGGGCTTGCGACCCAGACTTGCGTTTGAATCATAATGGAGGGAGCAGGTTGAAAGGGTATGTCCACCTGTCCCAGGACTGGGACAGCTTTCTTTATGGAGGGAGACATACAGATATGCTAATTATCATTGATGTTATCACTTTGTACCATTGTATGTCCTGTTAGTTGTGACTAAGTGTTGTATGTTTTGTAATGCTGTGGAGTTCTGTTTCCTCCATCTCTTTCTCTATAGTCTAGCTCTGAATGAGAATGTTTTCCTGATTCTTCATAATTTCCTGGTAAATTATATGTGTTATAATTCATATTAATCATTGTTTACTAATGTTGCTGATAAAATAATTAGCTCCTGATTGAATTCCACTATGAAAATGTGGTGGTTTCTTCTCAGAACTATAAAAGACTATGTGACCCCTATAGCTAAAATAGCTAATAAAATTCATGTCAGAGGATAATAAGGATTTAAGATTTATTGAGCATTTGTTTCATCCAAGTTCTTTCTTATCTTTAAAATTTAGATATACTTCTGCTTTCCTGTTAAACTTTGTCATGCTAAAGTAAATTTAGTGGAATATAGAAGTACTGGAGGCGCACGAAATTTGTGCACTGGACGCCTGGCCTGCGTCCTCTTGCAGTCCGGGACTCCTCGCTCCTTACCACCCGCCTGCTCACTGCTTCTTACTGCTCAGCTCGCTGCTTCTTAGCGCTACCACGGAGGTGGGAGAGGCTCCTGCCACTGTCGCTGCGCTCGCCATCCGTGAGCCTGGCTTATGGCTGAGTGGTGCTCCCGCTGTGCAAGCACACTGACCAACAGGGGGAAGCTCCTGCGTTGAGCAACCAGTCATTCTGGTCATTCTGCCATAATGGTCACTTAAGCTTTTTTTTTTTTAATATATTTTATTGATTTTTTTACAGAGAGGAAGGGAGAGGGATAGAGAGTTAGAAACATCGATGAGAGAGAAACATCGATCAGCTGCCTCCTGCACACTCCCTACTGGGGATGTGCCCACAACCAAGGTACATGCCCTTGACCAGAATCAAACCTGGGACCCTTGAGTCCGCAGGTTGATGCTCTATCCACTGAGCTAAACCGGTTAGGGCGCTTAGGCTTTTATTATATAGACTAGTAGCCCATGCACAAGTAGCTTTCTGTCACTTGCCTGAGCTGGCCACCCGCCCACTCCCTGCTCGTAGCTTGCTGCTGTGCCCTCCTGTAGCTCTCCACCACTTGTAGATTGGTCGTGACGTTATGGCGTAATGGATAATTAGCATATTCATCTCTTATTATATAGGATAATTTTCTTAATGGAAATGTTTTTCAAATACTTGTCTTACACATCTTCATTTGTGTGATTTGTCTTATCTGCTTTGATTTCATTTTACATCTTAGTAGTACTTCTTCTTTGTAGCTTTTCACATCAGAATTGTAACTCTGCATATTTTGATGCATCATCAAACAGATTCTGGTTACTTGTTCTGCATTGGTAAACCAGAGCTAGTGCTCCTGCTTGTTTAAGAGCTTTAGATATTTGTGCTGGAGGCTCTGTTCTATGGGAGATAAGGGTGGTTTTGTTGTCAGTGAGAACAGCACCAAATGTTAGACACATGGAGTCAGTAATCTCGGTACTTGAGTTCTGGATAAGAAAGAATTCAGAGCCAAGACTCAAACTATAGAAAGTCATAGAGGTAGAAGAAATGGGCTCAAAAAACAAGTTACAGAGACAAAAGAAATGCCCTTAGAGCTTAGGAGAAAGGTAAAAGTAATATGCCTGAGTTTGGGGGGAAGAGGAGAGGGAGGGGAAAGGTGTAAGTGTGCTCCCAAGAAGGAGGGCTTTTAAGGGTGGGGATTTTAGGAGAGGCCCTAGGGGAGTGTCTCAATAGAACATTGATCAGCTTTCCAGGTGTGTCCTTTCAGGGTCATGGTCTCTACTGATTGGTTGGCACCAGGGCAAAGGGTCATTAGTCAGTGCAGCTGATCCTGATGTCAGCCATGGCAGCACTTGTCAGGTTTTGCTGCTTTTGTGGTCTTGAAGCTGAAACACAACGGAGGCCTAGATGTATTTGATGTGGGTCAGAACCTCATTTCCCTGGGGACTAATGCTTAGGGCTATTCTCCAGCTCTTGTTTGTTCCCCTCTAAGAGGGTCTAGCCTGCATGACTCGCAACATGTCAGGGGAGCGTCCAAGTCACATGACCAGCAAATTTCTGCCCATTGCTAGGCACATAGGGCTTTCCATCCTTTTGACCTTCTGTACCTGGCCCATCATCCTTGCTCTGCTCATGTCTGTCCAGCTGCCTACCACAGTTTAATTTTAGTTTAGTTTTAATGAAATCCATTATAGTTTTCACACATTTCTATTACTGAAGTAATTAGAATGCTTCGGGCTGCAGATAACAGAAATCACAACTCAAACTGACTTCAAGAATAAGGAATGATATGATTTCATATGAGGAAGTTCAGAGGTAGGTGAATTCCAGGATTGGCTGGTTTAGGGGCTCCTCTGATGACATAAGGATCTAGGTCTCCACGTTTCTCATATGCTCTGTTGTCATCATTTGAGACCTCTTCCTCAGGCTGGTGGCAGAATGACTTCTGCACTGATAAAAAAACAACAACAGAAAAACAAAACAAAAAAACACACTCATCACATAAACATCTAGAGCAGTGGTTCTCAACCTTCCTGATGCCGTGACCCTTTAATACAGTTCCTCATGTTGTGGTGACCCCCAACCATAAAATTATTTTTGTTGCTACTTCATAACTGTAATTTTGCTACTGTTATGAATCGTAATGTAAATATCTGATATGCAGGATGTATTTTCATTGTTACAAATTGAACATAATTAAAGCATAGTGATTAATCACAAAAACAATATGTAATTATATATGTGTTTTCCAATAGTCTTAGGCGACCCCTGTGAAAGGGTCGTTCGACCCCCAAAGTGGTCGCGACCCACAGGTTGAGAACTGCTGATCTAGAGAGATTAAAAAAAATCTCTTTGTAGCTCTTTTCTAGGTGTGAGGAACACTTTCTTTAGAAGCTCCCAGCAGACTTCTCATATTTTATTGATTGGTTAATGTTGGGTCACATGCCCATTCCTGAGCTAATCACTGAAAGGGAAATTAACCATGAATTAATCATGGGCATATGCCATGCCTGTAGGTCAGATACATGACTGTGGGTGTGGAGAGTAGAAAGCAGACAGACTCAGGATTCTATTGGCTATGAGAAGGAAATAGATATGCAGGTAATCACCAGTATCCTACTAAACTTGACATTTGCCATCATTTTGTGATTGTAAGTATGACACAGCTATCATTTGTTGAGCATTTGCTGTGGTTAGAAACTTTGCTAGGTACTTTTTACAGAGTGATTCTCATTTTCAAACAAGAAATCTGAGGTTTAGTCCAGCTAGTGTGGCTCAGTGGTTGAGCATTGACCCATGAACCAAGAGGTTGCTGGTTCGAATCCCAGTCAGGGCACATGCCCAGGTTTTGAACTCGATCCCCAGTGAGGGGCCTGCAGGAGGTAGCTGAATGATGTTTCTATCTATCTCTCTATCCTTCTCCCTTCCTCTATAAAATCAATAAAAACATATTTAAAAGAAAAAAGAAATCTGCAGTTTTGAAAGGTCAAACAGTGTCCGAATGCCTAAAGAACTTAAAGAATCTTCACTCAAGGATAGTGGAGAAATGTGAAAAAGATGGGCCAAATTGAAATGTAATTACCCATTGTTCTACTAAAAATGTTATAGGTTAGGGATTTAGAGAGTTAAAAAATGTTTAGTTGTCATTTAAATTTGTCCTTACTAAAGCCATGCCTCTTGCCATTATTTTTGGCTAACAGAGCTGGCTGTGGAAAATGGATGTTTTATTTTGAAAAATCAAATGCACTAGATTACCTTCCCTCCCCCCCCCCCCCCAAAAAAAAAACCACCAAAAAAGCGCCACCGCAAAGTTTGTTTATATCTTCATTTCACTCAAATTGAATAGATGAAATGGGATCTGGCCTTTTTTGTATTGTTTATGTTCTGCTTTGCTTCTTGGTTCTAGGGCAGGATTCCTGGTTCTGTTTGAATTTATTTTCCTCTCAAGTATCATTTGCAAGATTATTATGGAAATTAATAAAGAGAAAGTATTTCTATTCAGTAAGCATTGTGATTGTGTTAATATGACATAAAACAATTTTTTATTAGTATTATAAAATACCTTTTAAACATGAGTTTCCTTAACCTCATGTACTTTTTTTTTCTTTATTAAGGTATTACATATGTGTCCTTATCCCCCCATGGCCCCCCCCCCCCACTCATGCCCTCACCCCCCTGGTATCTGTGTCCATTGGTTAGGCTTATATGCATGCATACAAGTCCCTTGGTTGATCTCTTCCCCTTACCCCACCCACCCCTACCTTCCCTCTGAGGTTTGATGGTCTGATCGTTGCTTCTCTGTCTCTGGATCTGTTTTTGTTCATCAGTTTATGTTGTTCATTATATTCCACAAATGAGTGAGATCATGTGATATTTATCTTTCTTTGACTGGCTTATTTCACTTAATATGATGCTCTCCAGTTCCATCCACGCTGTTGCAAATGGTAAGAATTCCTTTTTTACAGCAGTGTAGTATTCCATTGTGTAGATGTACCACAGTCTTTTAATCCACTCATCTGCTGATGGTCACTTAGGCTGTTTCCAAATCTTAGCTATGGTGAATTGTGCCACTATGAACATAGGGGTGCATATATTCTTTCTGATTGGTGTTTCTAGTTTCTTGGGATATATTCCTAGAAGTGGGATCACTGGGTCAAATGGGAGTTCCATTTTTAGTTTTTTGAGGAAACTCCATACTGTTCTCTACAGTGGGTGCACCAGTCTGCATTTCCACCAGCAGTGCACGAGGGTTCCTTTTTCTCCGCATCCTCACCAGCACTTGTCATTTGTTGATGTGTTGATGATAGCTGTTCTGACAGGTGTGTGTACTTTTTTTTTTAAGTCTAGAGGGAAAGAGGCAATTTATGTAAGTAAATGCTGTAATATTTAAAATGAAGGGTCATTTAAGGGTCTCCAGCCTCATCTCTTTTACTATAAGGGCAAAGTCAGATGCTTGATGTATGTTTCATTTATGTGTAACAAAACGGCATATGTAAATAAAGTACATGAAATCAAAGTGACTAAAGTAGTTTTTGCTCAATGAAACTGTTACAGACAGTCCTCAGGTTACATCGGACTCAATGTATGTCATTTCATGGTTCTGTCACCATCTCCCATCCCCTCTAATAAAGAGGGAATATGCTAATTGACCCTCACACCGTCGCAAAGATGGCAGCACCCACAGCCAATAAGGAGGGAATATACTGATTTACTGCCCTGCCCTCAAAGATGGTGGCGCCCATAGCCAATAAGGAGGGAATATGCTAATTGACTTCCCCGCCCTCAAAGATGGCGGCACCCACAGCCAATAAGGAAGGAATATGCTAATTGACTGCCCCACCCTCAAAGATGTTGGCCCCCACAGCCAATAAGGAGGGAATATGCTAATTGACTGCCCCACCCTCAAATATGGTGGTGCCCACAGCCACAAGATGGCTGTCAGGGGGATGCAGTTGTGGGCAATCAGGCCAGCAGGGGAGGGCAGTTGGGGGCGACTGGCCTGCAGGGGAGGGCAGTTGGGGGGGACCAGGCCTGCAGGGGAGGGCAATTAGTGGCAACTGGGCCAGCAGGGGAGGGAAGTTAGGGGCAACCAGGCCGGCAGGAGAGGGCAGTTGCGGGGGACCAGGCTGTCAGGGGAGGGCAGTTAGGGGCGACCAGGCCAGCAGGGGAAGGCAGTTGGGGGGGAGCAGGCCTCCAGGGGAGGGCAGTTAGGGGCGACCGGGCCAGCAGGGGAGGTCAGTTGGGGACGACTGGGTCGTCAGGGGAGGGTAGTCTGGGGCAACTAGGCCAGCAGAGGAGGGCAGTTTTGGGTGATCAGGCCAGCAGGGGAGTTGTTAGGGGGCGATCAGGCTGGCAGGCAGAAGTGGTTAGGGGCAATGAGGCAGGCAGGCAGGCGAGTGGTTGGGAGCCAGCAGTCCCGGATTGTGAGAGGGATCCCAGATTGGAGAGGGTGCAGGCTGGGCTGAGGGACACCTCCTCCCAATGCACAAATTTCATGCAGTGGGCCTCTAGTCTATTTATAAAAAAAAAAAAGATCTGTCATTTCGACGTATGTACATATGTGCTTTATGTTTTTTATTATTTATTTACCACAAGTAAAGGTCAGGAACTGTTATCTTTCTTTTAAATTTTATTTACTGTTTCACTTCATTACTGCTGTGTATGTGCTCCATGTGAGTGACGTAGGTGCTTATGTAGGTGGGTTCCTACTTACGGCGAAAATCGTGTTACATCACGCTGTAGGAACGGATCTCCAATGTAACTCGAGGACCTACTGTATATAAATAGCATCATTATGGGTGTCTGTGCACACCCGCACTCATGGATAGAAAGGGATTATGTAGAGGACTGAGGAGTGATGTTATATCCTCTGATGGATAGCTTCTGATTTTTGTTTCAGCCATTATATTGCAACATATTAAGTGCTTAATTAGGTGAAGTTACTCAATCTAAACCAGCATTCTATAACTGGTTATCTATTGCTGTTTAACAAATCACCCCCAACTTTATGGCTTAGAAGGACAACTACTTTCTTTTAGGATTATGTATGTTAACTGGGTCTCAAGTGGACAGTTTTGTTGTTGTTGTTGTTGCCTCTTATGCTTGGGGATTCTCATGTGACTAAAGTCAGATGGTGGCTTAACTAGATGTCCATGATGGCTTTATCACATGGCTGGTGCCTTGTTGGGGATAATCAGAATGTTGGGCTCAGCTGGCATGCTTTGGCCTTGCTTTCTTTCCACATAATATCAGGACTTCTCCTTGTTTAATGTGGCCTTGCCAGCAAGGTAGTTGAACTTCTCACCAGGTAGCTCAGGACTTTCAAAGTACAAAAGCTAAAGCTGTCAGCCTTCTTAGGGCTTAGGCCTAAGATTGGCATTATGATTGTTAAAGTGAATCAAAGGTCTAATCTAGATTTACTGTAGGAGGAGATCACGTAAGGGCCTGAGTACTGGGAAGCTTTATTCACTGGGGGCCTATAGTAACTACTGGAGCAACACATTTTTGGAGTAACCATTAGCCTGGTGAGAATCTGAAAACTATGGATTCTCTTCTTAGAGCCAGGCACAGTTACCTGCATGAATGTATACATAGTTCTAGTAAAATTCCACGGGACTTTTAGTCATGGAATGTCCCACTTAAGTACTCCTGGTTTAATTCATAAAGTTTAGGACTTTACTAATGTAATAGTGAAATTGTAACCCACCCCATCATTCTTTTGACATTGTACATTGTAAATGCTAATTCTAATATGTAGCTTGTAGCTAAACAGCATGTTTGTATAAGGATCCTAGGAACTAACTTCAGAAGATATAGACTCAGTCATCCCAGTTCTGGGAGCTTTGCTGTCCTTCAGCCATAGAAGCAGGATGACATTAAACCAGGATGATGTACACCAGACCATCACTTGACCAGTTTTGAGGTCCTTATTATTGGCATGGGCTGTGCTGACATGCATGTAGAGAACTTTTGAGCCCCCTCCCCTTGATTTCTTTGTTCTGCTTTTCTTTTCCATCATTATAAAAATCTCTACCTGCACTGAGAGGTGGAGATGGGCTTTGTGATAAGAGTTCTTCATATTCTCAGGTGACTGGCACTTGAACAAACCCCTTTCCTTATTCACCAGCATCTGTCTTATGAGTTTGGTTTTTGTGCCAGCAGGCAGCCAGACTTGGGTTCCGGTACTCTAACTCCTAAGTTAGTGATTTAAATAGTAATTTTATTACTTTAAAATAGTTGCATAAAATTCTATTCAGTGGTTATTTTAGTTTCTTAGAACGACCATTGAGTTGTTTATTGATTTTTGCTTTATTTATTTATTTGTTTGTTTGTTTATTTTTGCTGTTCTAATAACAGTGATTTTCTTATACGTAGCTTTTATCTATTTGTCTATTTCCTTAACATAAATTTCTGGAAATATACTTGATGACTCAAAAGGAATGGATATTTTTAAGGATTTTGATAGATATTGCCTGGTTATATCTTTTTTTCTTGTTAAGAACTAAGTATTCTAAAATTGAATTATTGTATTCATATAAAAATATATTATATATGTAAGTTATGAAAATAAAAGTAAAATTAAATCCCTTAAACTTATCATCAGCTTAACATAAATATTAGTAATGGTATTATATACTCATACTCTTTCCCAAACTCCTGCCTCTCCTCCAGAGATAACCACTGTCCTACATTTTGTGTATCATTTCCTTACTTAAAAAAATGTTTAATCACATATGTATGCATCCTAAACAACATATTTTTTATGATTTTTATTGAGCTATAGGAGCCTGGTATCATATGGTATATAGTTCTCTGTGACTTGCTTCTTTCCCTAAATATTATGTTTTCATAGTATTTGTCCATATAGTTCTCTAACTCTAGTGTACTTATTTTAACTTTTGTATAATACTCTGTGTGTCTATATCCCAGAATTCTATGATTTCTCCTGCATTTATTAGCTGTAATTCTTCTAAAAAAACTTTTTTCTTGTCATCTCAAGCCTTTTAATTTATACCTCAATTTTCAAAATAGGATGATACTTAGACAATTTCCTAATATACTCAATTAGGATTTATTTATTTATTTTAAATCTATACTTATTGATTTGTTCATGAGAAATTGTCAACTTATGGATTTGTATACTAGTATATTTGATGTGTTTCAGCTTATTGCATCCATTATTATTCTCCCCTCCACCCTCCGAATGTAGAAATTCTTAACACTTGGAAGTATTCTAAATACAGCTCTATTTTTAGATGTTATTAGATATATCCACATTTAGGATGGTTATATCTTCTTGACAGATTGATACTTCTTCATTATAAAATATCTTCTTTTATTTCTAGATAATCCTCTTTGTTTTGACATTTACTTTGTTTAGCATTAATATAATTACATCAGCTTTCTTATGCTTAGTGCTAGTCAAATTCTCCACTCATTTGACTTTTGGCCTACTTGCCATTATATTTAAAGTCTGTTTCTTATAAACAAACTGGGATTTTTAAAAAATCCACATTGATAATCTGATCCTTTTAAAATGGAGTATTTAGTTGATTTATGTTTAATGTAATTATTGACATATAATTGTATTAAATCTGCCATTGTGCTTTTTGTTTTCTATTTGTTCTTTCTTTGTTCCTCTGTTCTTTTCCTGTTTTCCTTTGGGTTGAGTTTTTGTTTTGTTTTGTTTTTTTAGTATTTTAATTTTTTTCTCTATTAATATTTTGTCATACTTCTGTGTATTATGTTTTTTGGGTTGCTCTAGAGATTACAGTGTGCACCATTAATTTACCATAGTTTATTTTAAAGTAATAATATATCACTTTATAAACAATATAAGATCCTTTTGACAGTGTAAATCCATTATTTCTTTCCCACCCTTTGAGCTCTTGGCATATATTTTAAAGTCCATGTTATATTATAGATCCCACAATACATCATCATTGTTATTTTTGCTTTAATTAGTTAATTATCTAATCAGTGGTGGACATCATGGAGCAAACATGTTACTTGGAGGTACAAGACTTGGATCTTAGAATCTTAGCTCTTCCAATTCACTTTTCTTACCTGTCAGATCAGGATGAGGATGTTTTCATACATGTTAATCGTAATGACTTAATGATATGATATTTGTGAAAGCCCCGGATATATAGTAGTTGATCAATTAAAGGTGACTCAGTGAGTCAATGATCTTTTCTCTTTCCCCTTAAAAAATAAAGTTCTCTGTAGTTGAAAGTAATCTAAATATATTATTTCATTAATTAATAGCTTTTTAAAAGGGATTTCTCATAAGTGTTCTGTCCATTGCAAGTCTCTTAACTAAATTTTAACCAAAATGTTATTGAAGTTCTAAAAAGTACTTTCAGTTATCAAATTACGTCCTCTAAGGAATTTAAAGCCATTTAAGCTGTTATTTATTTTTCCTAGTGAGGAATTTAAAGCCATTTAAACTAAGTAGTTTATTTTTTTCCAGTGAGGAAACAGAGGCACACAGATCTTAGGTGACTCATTTTCGGTCCACTGGAGATGGTTCCCTTATCTGTGGTTGCTCTCTCCAATGGAACAGGAATCCAGGTAGTGGTTCGAGAGCATCGACTGGCTATTACACAGTGCTGCTTCTTTCATGGCCACTGCCCTAATGAAGTTCTCAAGTATAGATAAGTCTAATGCTCATAGATGTAGTATGCATCCCAGACAAATGCAATGGTAGTGATGGAATTTTATGGCTCCATCATAGCTAACAACACCACTTCTACTGTGGGTGGTTGCCTCTGATTTTTTTTTTTTTCATGCTGGGACCATTTGTCCCTGGTGTCCTAATTAGAATGTTATAATTTAGCTAACTAAATTGAGCAGAAAGCAAGATTCTCTTTCATCATCTGTATTTACACTCAAAGTGAATATTGAATCAATTCCTACATTGAGATGTGACTTTGACAAAAGGCAAGAGAAAGGACTGGCTCAAGCTTTGGGAGGGGACAACTCTGTGTTCTTAACCACAGACCCTCTGATATGACAGATTGAATAAAGGATTCTCACTACTCATTTTTTTGAAGCTTTTTTTTGTTTTAGTTCTTTTGAAATAGGTTTTAATCTATGAAAGTATTTGCACATTTACAAAACTGGAACTCTTCCCATTTATGCAGTTACTTCTTGTTCAGATAGTTGAATCTTGTGATTTAGTTATAACTTCGCGAAAAATTGATAACAATAATAACTAATAAGTATCAAGCATTTAGTATATGTACAATATGCCTACCACTGTGTTCTAGAGGAGATATTTTCCTATGTTTAGTTGTAACTGTTCTAATATATTTGTCCACATTATAAATAATTATGAAATGCTAAGTTTGCAAGAGAGGAACTCTCTAGGAAATAATTGTAAAATTGGTTTTTCTTTTGTCTATATATTATTTAACAAAAAATTGGAAAGGCCTGAGTTGTTTTTGATAGATTACTATAAATATCCAAAGGGGTTGTGGATTAGAGAGAACTGAATATTGGGGAAACACTAAATGTGTGTTGGCAACTATAACCTTTGGACTTGACCAGATTAAACATCTTCACTACTTATTCCACCTCTTTATAAAGCTCCTTATGTTTTCTCCTTGTGTATAATAGGTTCCAGGTGTGATAACCATGGGGACACTGTGAGCACTGAAATCATGTGCGCTCCATCACTTTTCAGGCAGCCCTTTCTTTAATTTCACAAGACAGGCTTGAAAACCAGAAGTAACCCAACTCCAAAATTGGCAGTAAGTCCTCCGACAGGGAAAAGGTGACGTACTGTGTCATAAATTCCTTTGTTGAAAAAGAGATGTTGCAATACTGGAAACTGAAGTACCAAATGTTTCCTTTTAAATTTGGAAAGGCCTTTCTTCATTACTTATCTGTCCCTGTGGACTTCTAACAGGGGATGTGTTGAAAGATTTTTCAGATGCCCACTAGCCGCAGCGAGAGTGAATGGCAGCATTTATAAGATGACATAAATACTTCAAAATCATCAGTGATCCTTGGAGATGTGTGGTGTGCCAGTGGTGCTGAATGTGAGCTTTTGTTGCTGCTGATCCTGTGTTCTTGTTGTACGCAGGCTGCCTGGGAATGTGGGTTATGTCTCTCCTGTGAGTGCAACTTCGCTTTGCCCCTCTGGGGGCTCTTTGTATCAGAACTGAGGTTAGTGTGGTTTAGAAGAAATAAAATCTCCCAAAGGAGGGAAAGATCTGGGAGTTTAGGAGTTGTACTTAAAAATCCTAATCTCATTTTCTTGTGTATATTATCACTACGGTGTCGGGTGAATTTCCCGCCAAAATATAAGATGGCGCGGGCAATTATTTAGGTTTCCCGCGCAAAATCAGAGTTAGTTTAAAATGCCTATATCTTTTGAAGTATGGGTTCGCATACACAGGTAGGTATCTTTGTGAACGGCAAACAAACAAATATTTGGTAATACGCAGTTACAATCGGCCCGAGTTTACACGTTTCCCGCACTCCACTGCAAATCTATATGAACCGAGTTAAGACGGTTCCCGCGGAGTACGCGCAATTCACGCGAGCCGACTTAACTCGTTTCCCGCAATCCAAGTGATAGGTTCCAGGTTTGATTACCATGGGGACACTGTAAAGACTGAACTCATGTGTGTTCATGAAGGAATTATATCAAAATCCTCTACCATTTAAATACTACCTTAAAACCCTACATGTAGACACTACATTAAAAACTTGATATTAGGGGCCTTTTAATTTCCATTTTGTAATCATTTGGCTCATAGCACCACTGCTGCCACCACAAAAATGAGACAAAAATAAAAGATTAAAATTTATCTTGAAATGCAATGAAACTCTATGTTTAATGTCAGCCAAGAGTTGGTAAATTTTCGTGTTTCTCTGTCCTCATTGCAAACACTTTTTAGTTTGTTAGTTACCTTTTGGGACTAAAACATGATTTGACGATATGATTTTATTGGGCTGTTACATTACCTACTTTTCATTATCTTAATTTGAAGGATACATTTGTTACTAGAGCTGAAATAAAAATACTAAGTGTATGATTAAGGTCAGATGAAATATAACATTTGTAACATTAGTTCACGTTCACTGTTACCAACTCATGACCTCAGATATGGGGAAGTGACATGTGTTGACCAAACCCCATCATGGGAGACCACCCTTTCTCATTGCTGTCTTGCCAGAAGAGAAAGTATTGTGAATATAGAAGTGTAACATTGAAGTCAGATAACAAACCTATTGGGGAAAAAATAGATTTTTATTATGGAAGTTGGTAAAAAAACTGGAAATTTTGTCCATCGTCTCTTCAAATATTAGTGCCTCCTTCCCATCCTTTCTCTTCTCTCTTTCAGGATGCCTGTTAATGTGCTGGATATTCTCATTTTATACTCTAGGTTTCTTAACTCCTCACTTTCATTCAGCCTATCATTCTAGGCTGCTTTTTAGTTTTCCACTGATATATCTTGTTCTCTTGCTTGAATTGCATTTACTCTTGTTACATGCATTGTTTTAAACATTTTTTTTAATTTGAAAAGTTTTATTTAGTTCCTTGAAAAAACTGTATACCTCTCTTGATTCCTGCTCCCAGATTGCTCTGTTCTTTAAAATTATGATCTCCTTTCTTTTTCTTATCTTTGTGCTACAGATCGTTCTACTACAAGAATGGTCAAACTGTGATCTGTGGGTCAAATTAGGCCCATGGCCTATGCTTGTACAGCTCATGAATTAAGAATGATTTTTAAACTTTCAAAAGGTTCTTACAAAAATAAAAGAAGCAGAATACTTGACCGAGATCCAATGTAGTCTGCAAAGCCTAAAATAGTTACTTTATCTTTTTATTTTATTTTACAGAAACAGTTTGCCAACTAGTGTTCTATTATCACTACTTCGTGGTTTGATCATTCTGATTTTTGCATCTGTACATTCTATCTTCTGAGTGTGTGTGTATGTGTTTGCATATATGTGTTTATGGTTTGTAATTTTTTATTATGAGTTTGTCTTTAGTGTGGATCATGATAGGTTAATGATCTCCACAAGAGAGGAAGTTTATTATAATTTTGAAGTCTTTGGATGTGGCACATACCAGGGTCTCAGCAACAGGTAGCACACTGGGAGAGAGTCTGCTGAGACTGGGCCAACAATTGAGGTTAACAGGTCACCTGGCCCTGGAGATGGCTCTGGGAATGTCCAGGGTTCCTGCTGAGTCCTGGGTTACCATCTAAATCCCTAAGGTTGGCATGTAGGATACATAGACAGGGCTCTGGCATCTGGATTGGTCACAGTGACAGTTGAGTGAGTGCTCAGTAGCCCAGCAGGGGAGATCTGGAAATACGCAGCAGCACCCCTGCCAGCTGCTGTGTATTCTGGACCAAGTAGGTGCTCGGTAACAATCTGGTGAAAGAATGGGTGGAGGAAGTGAAAATCAGGTCCACATTTTGGGTGCTGGTAAGTACCAGGCAGGTATCTGCTGTGAACTTTGCCCTAGGCTGCTAACCAGATAGGAAGAATCTGGGGAGATACCTCTAGTAGTTGTTTTGTTGATTTCCCCTGCAGTTTTCTACATAAACAATTATATTATCTGCAAGTTGGAGCAGTTTTACTTCTTCCTTTCTGATTTTAAGCCTTTTATTTCTTTTTCTTGCCCACTGTGATGGCTGGAACCTCTAGTGTATTGTTGAATAGCAGTGATAAAAGCAGACATCCTTGCCTTGTTCCTGATCTTCGGGAGAAACAATTCAACCTTTCACAATTAAGTTTGATGTTAACTGTAGCTTTTTCTTCTTTCCCTGTATTTCTGCAAAGTGATCATTGAATTTGGAGGTTTCATCAGATTTAGTAATATTTTCAGTGTGTGTGTGTGGGGGGGGGGGACACCATAAACGTGTAATTTTGTCAAGAGATATGTATTCTCTGGTTGTATCTTTTTGTGATATTAGCAGCCAGTTATGACTGTTGCATTAAATATTACAAATGGTAATATTCTAATTCTGTTAATTTCTTCTTTATTTATTAGCTGGGATAATTCTGTGGAGAAAATTTTTCTTTATAAACTATTTGGTTACCCTGCTGTATAGTTCCTATAAGAGCTACGGAGAAATTCATTTTGGGTTTTTACTTACCAGTTTTCAGAAGAGTAAGTTGGTTCCATATCATATTATCCTCTAAAAGTAACTAAGGCTTTTTTTTTTTTATCCTCACCTGAGGATATGTTTTTCATTGATTCTAGAGAGAGAGGAAGGGAGAGGGAGAAAGAGAGAGAAAAACATCAATTGGTTGCCTCCTCTATGCTCCCTGACTGGGGATTGATCCCGCAATCTGGGTATGTGCCCTAACCAAGCATCCAACCCATGACCCTTCAGTGCACGGGGTAATGCTCCAACCAACTGAGTCACCTGGCCAGGCCAACAAAAGCTTTTTAAAACATAAGTTATGAATTCACTATGTGTTCCAATCCATTCAGTTGTCATTCTTATTGATGCTAAATAAGTGTGTACTTTTCTAAGTTCTTTTAGAACTTGGTATTTATTTCACTTTTCTTCTAGGCTAGGTATTAGGTCTTCATTCTATATATAATCCATATTTCCTGCTGAGATCTGAGAACATAAATACACTCTTGCATGAGTTAGGACAAAAGGAGGGTGTAATGAAAGGCTTATTTCTAATATCTTTGAATAAAGAATGGAACTGTTTTCCATTGAATTACACATCAGCTACATGGCATCATGTTTAAGAAGTCTTGGAATTTTGTGGGTAAAACCACAGAAGACAAATTTTTCTTTGATTGGAACCTGCAGGAGAACAAGCTTTTGGTGTCAAGGCTCTTATGTTGGAGGTGATATATGTCAGAATAGTAGTCATAATTTTAAAAGTTCCTTGGTAAAGTCAATCAGAGGGAAACCCTGCTTGCTATTCCTGTAGAACAACAGAGGAAAAAGTCTCTCTGACATATATTGTGTATTTTTGATGTAATGTTAACTTCATGTGGTTTAGCTGTTTGACTCGAGGTGTGTGTACATAACCTTCTGAACACTCATTTAGCTTATAATATGCCAATTTCCTAACAATTATTATTGTTCTAAAGTATAACATTTCACTGCTCAACATCAGATATGTACACAAAGGGAATTAAAATTTATGGAGTTTCATGAGCTTAGTATAGTAAATGTCAAAAATGGTTTCTATTTGCTTTATTGTCATTTTTTTATGATTATAAAAATAATATTGCAAAAATTTAACCAAACAGGAATCACTATAATCATGCCTACAAAGTTATATATTAAATTGCATACCTAAGCCTTCCCGTAAGTGTAGATACTCACAAAGACATATTTAAATCTTGAAGGGTATTTACATTTCCACTTTACCAAAAAGTATAGGGGAATTCTTTCAGGCAAAATATCAGATGGTTTTTTAAAAAACTTAGTATTTTTTAAACAGTTTGTACTTTTGGCAATGAGCCTATATTATATGTGTATATGTAATATACACATGTGTGTTTATATGTGCATGTATGTATAGAGGGGGGAAGAGGGTGAGAGAGAGAAATGAGAAGTCTATATATGAAAATACTTCTGAAATGAAAGGTACCAGCATGGTTTAACAATTACAGCTTGTATCTTTAGTGAGATTTGTTGTTAGTGCCTAATGCCTGTCATAATACATACTAGCTGAACAGAGAACTGTGTATCATATGTTTGTGTTGGTTAAGTTTCATGAATTTAAGAATTTTAAGGCATTAATTAAAAGAGGTTATTTAATTTAATAATCTTCATCCACATTTCTTTGGGATTGCTAATTACCAGCCCTCTCCATTTACCAGTGTAGTGTGTGTGCATGCACATATCTGTGTGCAAATTAATGACATGAAACAAAGTTACTGTGTCCCTGGTCCGTTGGAGAAACTGAGTGGATCCTGGAGATGCTTATTTTTTTTGCTGTGATTGGTTTCTTTTTAAATATATTTTATTGATTTTTCACAGAGAGGAAGGGGGAGGGATAGAGTGTTAGAAACATCGATGAGAGAGAAATATCGATCAACTGCCTCCTGCACACCCCCTACTGGGTATGTGCCCGCAACCAAGGTACATGCCCTTAACCGGAATCGAACCTGGGACCCCTCAGTCCACAGGCCGACGCTCTATCCACTGAGCCAAACTGGTTAGGGCTGCTGTGATTGTTTTTGATGATAGGGTTGAGTCATATTTTAGTCTCAGTAGATGCTTAGATCATTTGATACCCTTTCCCTGTTGTGTGAATTAATGGAGGACTTGATTTTCTAATGAACTAACAGAACACCTTTGGCAGGATTTTTTTTTAAGAGATGGGGACTTCTGTTCCATTGGGGAGAGGAATCATTTCGAATGGAAAAAAGTTTTTAAGAAAAACCTTGTGTATCTACCCTTCTCACTTGAATAAGAGGACCCTGTAATTTTAATAGTGAAATTGATTTCATATATAAAAAAGCATTTGAAATATCATTTACTATATTTTAAGAAAGGCTTACCTCTCCAATGTCTGTCAGAGTAGCTTTTTTTACATTTTTTATTTCTAAGAAAAAAATCAGGCTCTTTCTTTAGCAATCTTTTATTTGAACTTAACAGCCTATAAATTAAATTTCCTTTGTCTCTACTTTTATAGGCAGTTTCTACTTTTAACAGGTAGAGACTATAATCAGATTCTAGGCAGTGCCCATCACCACCATGCCTACCCTTTTTAAAGTGCGTCTGAAGGGTCAAATTCAACTCAGGGGGTTAAAACGCACTCTTTCTTTAGAACTACAGAGAGTATTCACCCTTGAAAGCTACATAAATTGCCATAAGAAGATGAGAAAGATGCTGTTTTATTAAGCCCACTTTACAGCTGTTGATGTGTGGTGAACATTTCAGTGAAAAGTAGGGAGGGGGATATTCAGATTGGTTCTGGCTGATTCATATTCCCCCAGGCTACCAGGTGTGTGGGGAACGAGAGGGAAATGGGAGACCAGGGTTAATGGAATGTAAACAGATAAAGAAATTATAGAGCAGAGTTTTTTCTGTAGTTACCCAACCATGGAAATGTAACAGACCCCTAGGAGATTCCTAGGTAGAGAATCTAAATTCTTGTATTGTACAAATCATTCCTATGAAAAAGATTTTGCTGTTTTTGTGTGTGTGTTTGTTTTCTTTTGAGATTAGACAGTCATGTGTTTCTCTAGTTTCTGCCAAATCTCATTACTAAAATGACTAGATTGCTCATAGAAATCATTTCATCCATCACTGAATCTCCAGCACTGCTACTTCTTAAGAAGTGCATAAGGGTGTTTTAATGCTCGTAACACAAGACAGATGCTTACTACTGCTTTTCCTCAACAATTTTTGGTTTCCTTCACTTTCTAGGATGTGGGGAGCATCTTGTACGCACCATACTGGCTAGAGAATGTTCACACGCTTTACAGGCCGAGGATGCTCACCAAGCTCTGCTGGAGACTATGCAAAACAAGTTTATCAGTAAGTATAATATCAAGAAAATGTTCCTTCTAAATATAGGTTTCTTTACTGTGCTATAGCTTCGTGAGTCAGGTACCACATTTTTATCCCTGGACCTAGGTCCAGGGCCTGGCATAGACTTAGACCCTCAATTAATGTTGGTTGTGAAAAGAATTCCATCACAGTAGCTACTACAGCATGAAATTTGTCACATAACTAATTTAATGCCCAAGCTGAGATATTGTTTGCATTTGAGTGATATACAATAGAATAAAATTCTACTAAAATAAAGTTCAAGGTACAACTTTCTTTAAAAGTTTTAAAATATAATTTGACTTTTTAAAAAAAAGTCAGCATTTTTATTTATTTAACTAGAGGCCCAGTGCACAAAAATTTGTGCACTCTGGGGGGGGGGGGGTCCCTTAGCCCAGTCTGTGCCCTCTCGCAGTCTGGGACCCCTCGAGGGATGACCACCTGCTGGCTTAGGCCTGCTCCCCGGGGGATTGGGCCTAAGCTGGCAATCAGACATCCCTCTGGCAGCCTGGCAGCCCTCGGGGGATGTCCACTTGCCAGCGGGGAGCAGACCTAAGCTGCAATCAGACATCCTTAGCACTGCTGAGGAGGCAGGAGAGGCTCCCACCACCACCGCTGTACTGGCAGCCATCAGCCTGGCTTGTGGCTGAGCAGAGCTCCCCCATGTGGGATTGCACTGACCACCAGAGGGCAGCTCCTGCATTGGGCTTCTGCCCCCTGGTGGTCAGTGTGTGTCATAGTGACCAGTCATTCCCAGTCTTTCTGCTGTTAGGGTCAGTTTGCATATTACCCTTTTACTATATAGGATAGAGGCCTGGTGCACGGGTGGGGGCCGGCTGGTTTGCCCTGAAGGGTGTCCCGGATCAGGGTGGGGGTCCCGCTTGGGTGCCTGGCCAGCCTGGGTGAGGGGCTGATGGCTGTTTGCAGCTGGTCACACCCCCTTCAGGGTGGGGGTCCCTACTGGGGTGCCTGGCCAGCCTGGATGAGGGGCTGATGGCTGTTTTCAGGCTGACCGGCAACTGAAGCTCCCAGCCTCTCCTTATTTTATTTTATTTTTTATTCTGGGATTTATTTACCTTCTATAATTGAAACTTTGTTGCCGTCACTGGCGCTCCCAGCTCTGAGGCTGCGGCTGGCTGAAAGAAGGTATCTGGGGTTTGTTTGGCTTCTATAATTAAAACTTTGTTGCCGTCCTGCTCGCTCCAGCTCTGAGGCCGCAACTGGCTGAAAGCAGGTATCTGGAGTTTGTTTAGCTTCTATCATTGAAACTTTGTTGCTTTTGGAGTTGTTGCTTTTGGAGCTTAGAGCAGGCCGCGGCAGGTGGGGAACCTTGGCTTCCTCCATCACTGGAGCAAGCAAGCCTCCTGCTCGCTTCAGCTGCGTGGCTGCCAGCCGCCATCTTTGTTGGCAGTTAATTTGCATATCTCTCTGATTAGCCAATGGGAAGCGTAGCGGAGGTACGGTTAATTACCCTTTTTGTCTTTTATTAGATAGGATATATATATATATTTTAAAATTGTTGACATTATTGCAGATGTCTCCCATTCTCTGCCCCCCCCCATTTACTCCCTTCTGCCCAGCCTCTACTCCTCCCGCCCCCCCCACCCCCGCTACCCTTACCCCAGGTCTTCACCACCCCATTGCTTGTGTTCATGGGCCATGCATTTAAGTATATAAGTTTTTTGGTTTATCTCTTCTCATCCCCCCATCCCCACATTGAGATATGTCATTCTGTTTCATGCCTTCATGCTTTAGGTCTTATTTTGCTGGTCAGTTCATTTTTTTCATTAGATTCAACAAATAAGTGAGATCATGTGATATTCGTCTTTCTCAGATTGGCTTATTTAACTTAGCATAGTAGTCTTCCAGGTCCATCCATAAATCCAGTATTTATAGGTTCAGTGCTGCCACATACAGTTGTATAGGGTTGGGTTGAAATCCTGCTTGGGCTCCATGTGGCAAGCCATATAAGGGTTAAAACTATTTGATTTAGTCCAGTTTTCCCTTCATTTTATATTGAACTTATCACTATGCAAATATTTGTCAAACACTATAAGAAATATGAAGCATTAAATATATTAGGGTAATTAGCCGTGAACACATAAATTAGAGAAAGAGTATCACTGGATTAATGGGAAGGGTGGTGTATGTCTGCTTAGAGAATTCAGACCACAGGGTGTACCAAGGTGTTAACTGTGTAGTGAAGGCAACACAGACAAGTAGGAATAAATCATTCCAAAAGGACTAATGGATGATGGGCCCTTAGAGCTGGCTCCAGCAGGCTCTGGGATTAGTGGGGAAAGAGGGGGAAGAAAAGAACATGAACACCGACATGACAGTAGGATTAGACATGGTGAGGGCTAGACACCTGCATGAGTCTTACCTGAGGGAAGTATTCCCAATGTGTGGTTGGGATGGACTGGCCAGGTAAGGCCAAGTCTCAGAGGCCTTAAAATCTCAATGTAGGCATTCACGTTTGATGTGATAGGATATGTGTTCTGAAGTTGACAAATAGGATGGTGTTTGGGGGGAGGGTTATAGAGTAGAGCTCTATAGACCAGTGGTCGGCAAACTCATTAGTCAACAGAGCCAGATATCAATAATACGACGATTGAAATTTCTTTTGAAAGCCAAATTTTTTAAACTTAAACTATATAGGTAGGTACATTGTTATTAACTTAATTAGGGTACTCCTAAGCTGGCCTTTGCTAAAAATGTCCTCAATCTGAGGGGTCGACTTCAGCGAACGTACCCCCACTTCTTACTAACGCCACTTCTTCAAAATAGACTCGCCCAGGCTGAAAACCGACTTCTGCACATGGGCCACGAAGTTTCAATCGCACTGTACGTGTGCGCCCGCACATGGTATTTTGTGGAAGAGCCACACTCAAGGGGCCAAAGAGCCGCATGTGGCTCGCGAGCCGCGGTTTGCCAACCACTGCTATAGACCATCTCTACAGGAGAGAGATATTAGGGACTGGGGATGGCCCAGGGATTGGAGAGGAAATGCTGATTTTGAGGGAGGCATCAGGAGAGAAAGAGGAAACGTTAACAGGCTTGATTTTGACATTAGGAGGTAGTTAGCCCTCTGGGTCCATTCAATAGATAGAAATCATACATTAGGTTAATCGGGAAGTTTGAGATGAAGAATTGTTAACTATAATGAAAGAGTAATTATAACACATAAGGAAACTGTGTGGTGCTCTAGAGTTGAGAGAGGGTCCAAGGAAGGACATACTTGGAAGGGGCTCAGACCTTGTTTGAGAAGGTGTGGTTTGGCCACCAGGTATCAGAGATGTTGACTAGTTTGGCCAGGGTGGGACTGGTCTGGAGGTGCTGGGTAAACAATAGGCCACAGAGTGCAGCCGGGGATCCGGTAATGAGCAGTCGGTGGCTGGGTGTGCACAGAGGTCGACAGAGCACACAGGCCACAGGGTGCTTGCAGGGGGAATGCCTACTTGGTGTTTGACCCTCTGGGCCACAAGGGCTGCCTGTAGATTGTGCAGGGCCTTCACTAACGAGTCCTGGGCTGCAGCCAGTGGGAACCTCTGGTGTCCATGCTGAGAGGGCTGAGGACAGGTTATCACCAGGCTCAGGCTGCAAGGTCGCAGATGGACCGTGTATGGGTCCGTGGCTGGGGCAGACTTGACCAGATTTCTGACACCACACAACCTCTCTTGAGCACAGGCTGGGAATTGCAGGAAGGTTGGTGCCTGTTTTAACTCTGTTTATGTTCTCTAACGCAGATTAATGCAACTCCTTGCCTGCATGCTGCTCGTCCCCTAGTCTCTCTTTATATGGCACTTTATATTTGTCTGTCCCCTCTTCCATCTCCACTGGGTGGTGACTGGATTCCAGGGAGCTTCTTTGTCATTGTGGGAGGGACTATCTGATTCACGGTCATCCTCTTCCCACTGTTGGCTTCTGCTGGGATGGGACTTGCCCTCTACCTACCTGTGAGTTACTGGCCTCTGTCACTGTGGAATTCAGTATGGCATTTTCGGCTTCCTCAGTCCTGACAGCAGATGCTGGGGGTAGTGGAGTCAGGTGGTCTGAAAACTTGGACTAATCAGTGGAATTGCCAGTCATTATGTATAGCAGGCTACTTTTTCTACTTTACTCTTGCTGGCCTGAGAGTGGCATGGGAATGGGCATGGGCCGTGAGTTTGACATGCTTGAGCCAGATTTGGGTCCCTGCTAAGGATTCTCTGAACTCCACTCCTTTCTCTTCTATTGGTTGTTGCACTCTCCTTTTAAAAACTCTTCTCTTTAAAATATTCTCTTCTTTAAAACTATTCAG